>NC_053492.1:38154250-38524933 GCF_905171775.1 Rana temporaria | reverse complement strand
GATCTTCTCTCTACTCCAGCAGGAAGTGGAATGACCAAAGTGGGAGGAGCTGGAACCGGTTTGGTCTGGAGTTCCCCTTCCTGCTCACCGTCACCTGCCAGTGGAATTTTTATAGTAAGCAATGCATTTTTATAGCACTGAAAAAAGGTGGAGTTGCGCTAAAAAGTATTCATGCCTTTGAAGGTCATAGAAATGGAAATATAGAACCCAGTAAAAATAACCAAATAGTTCAATAAGTGAAAAGAAAAATGATTTGAAAATACATAGGGTCCAAAAATAGGTAAAGTCTGTGTAGTAGCGCACTACTACACAGGTGAAGGTAATGATCTGGATCATGGTTCACTATACTTGCTGACCCTTACCGAATTTCAAGATCCTACTGGATCAGATTAAGCAGGTAGTCATACACATAGACTGCAAAGGTGGCCACGATCTTGATGCGATCATCCCAGAAGTCCACCAGCGAAGTGACCAAAAAAACAACAAAACTCATATGGTGTAATACTGTATGGTGATCAATGTGTAAACACAGGACATCCCCCAGTGACTGATAACGAACAGTGTGAAGTTATAGAGAACCACCACCAATGTACACACTGACCCTTACCAGAGCCCTTGATCCATAGGGATCGGATAAAGCAGAGGGGATGCAAACAGCACAAAGCGACGGATCGTCCTGATTGTAAGGTCCTCAGAGTCACAATGTGTGGTCAGATGATCGTGGGAGAGAAACTCAACATAGCGCGATACCGTTTAAGAAATTTAATAAAAAAAGGTAGCGCACTTACAATTAAACGATTTTAAAACCGCATGGGTAAAAAAGCCGGCCGGCAAACAGAACAGATTCGTCCTCAATTGCGGTGACGTCAGCACGTCTCCTCCCAACGTTTCGTCTCAGAAAGACTTGATCACGGGGAATGAGGAGGCGTTCTGCGTCACCGCATATAAACTCAAGGAAGAGGCGGGGACGGCAACAGACACGTGTCTCAAGCAGCCGCATATCCGCCATCTTAACTCTGGGAAAGAGTAAGGGAAAAGCTATATAGGTCACAAGCATAGAGGCACGACAAGCAGGGTCATGAGATCCTAATGTCAAACCACTGCGCATTGACAGTATACATGAATAACCTTGGAACAACCACGTGTCCACCGTCTTCACTCCGGCAAAGAGTAAGGGGGAACTATGGATGTAGTAGGTGCAGGGGCCCAGCGCAAAGTACTGAAAATTGCCCAGCTATGCACCTACACACTACCACATTAGTGAAATGGCTAGAAAAAGTAAAAATTGGGAAATAAAAAACGGGAATGCAAAAGGGACAAAGTATATAAAACATAAAAATTTATAAAAATTTATATCAAAAACGACTGATATCCAGTGCTTGAGACCAATGACCGTGATGCATCAATGGTGTCCCATCATCATTAAACACCAAAATACATAGATGTACGATGGCCAAATACAATCCAGGAATACACATAGGAATCAGCTATATGCACTACATAAATGGATGAATTGTCACCCCATATAAAATAGAGGGATTATCAAAGGAACAACAAATAAAAATGAAATATACATGAATATGAATAATGCATACAGTAGGTGTTTGTGATATTGTGTTTTTAGCACGACAGCATCGCGCTGATTCTCGGCGACATGGTGCCGAGATCTCGCCGACATCTCGCACTCACTGGAATAGTGACAGCACATCCCAGCAAGCGCGTCATAGAAGCGACGGGAGATCCGACTTGGATTCCCGCCAATTCTACACGTGTGCGGCGTTTGTTATGAATCCTGAGGGGGAAGTCCCCGCCGGATTTTAAATAAAAATCCGGCATGGGTTCCCCCCTCAGGAGCATACCGGGCCCTTTGGTCTGTTATGGGTTGTAAGGAGAGCCCCCCTACGCCGAAAAAAACGGCGTAGGAGGTCCCCCTACAATCCATACCAGACCCGTATCCAAAGCACGCTACCCGGCCGGCCAGGAAAGGAGTGGGGACGAGCGAGCGCCCCCCCCCCCCTCCTGAGCCGTACCAGGCTGCATGCCCTCAACATGGGGGGGCCCCCCCACCCCAGAGCACCCTGTCCCCATGTTGATGAGGACAGGGCCCCTTCCCGACAACCCTGGCCGTTGGTTGTCGGGGTATGCGGGCGGGAGGCTTATCGGAATCTGGGAGCCCCCTTTAATAAGGGGGCCCCCAGATACCGTCCCCCCACCCTAAGTGAATGGATATGGGGTACATCGTACCCCTAACCATTCACCTGTAGGAAAAATGTCAAAGTTAATAAACACACCACACAAGGGTTTTTAAAATAATTTATTTTTCTGCTCCGGAGGCTCCCCCTGTCTTCTTTATTAGCTCTTTTACCAGGGGGAGCTTCTTCTTTGACGTCTTCGGGTGGGTGGGGGCCGCCATCTGGTTCTCTTCCACCGCCGGGGGGGTCGCTTTTAAAAAAGCCCCCACCCCCCGGCGGGTTTCCTCCGGCGTCTTCGGCGGGGGGGCTTCTTCTTTCGCTATCCCGACGGGTCTTCTCCGCTATCCGGGGGGTCTTCTCAACTCTCCGGGGGTCTCCTTCTATGTTCGCCGCTCTCCGCTGTTCACTCAGCGCACCCCGGTTCTTCCTCTCGCTGTCCGGTGCCTTCTTCTTCCGTGCTGTACGTCTTCTTCTCCTTCCCTGCTGTGAGTTCTTCTTCCGTGCTGTGACGTCATGTTCTTCACTTCTCTTCTCCCGATGTTGACACGTCGCCTTTCCTCGCTGCAATGACGGGTGCGCGGCTTGCATCGGATTTATATAGACCTCACAATCCCATCATGCTCTGGTACCTACCCATGTGATACCTACCCACGTGGGTAGGTATCACATGGGTAGGTACAGAGCATGATGGGACTGTGAGGCCTATATAGGTCCGATGCAAGCCGCGCACAAGTCATTTCAGCGAGAAGAGCCGGCGTGTCAACATCTGGAGAAGAGAAGAAGATGACGTCACAGCCCGGAAGAAGAAGAATACGTCACAGCACGGAAGAAGAAGATAGACGTTCAGCGCTGAAGGAGAAGGCACCGGACAGCTGGAGGAAGAACCGGGGTGCGCCGAGTCAACAGCGGAGAGCGGCGAACATAGCAGAAGACCCCCGGAGAGTGAAGAAGACCCCCGGATAGCCGAAGAAGACCCCCCCCCGGATAGCGGAAGAAGAAGCACACCACCCCCCGCCGAAGACGTCGGAGGAAACCCGCCGAGGAGTGGGCGCTTTTATAAAAGCGACCCCCCCCCCGGCGGTGGAAGAGAACCGGACGGCGGCGAAGAGCGGCCCCCACCCGAAGACGTCAAAGAAGAAGCCCCCCCTGGTAAACAGAGCTAAAGAAGACAGGGGGCGGCCTCCGGAGCAGACTAATAAATTATTTTAAAAACTCTTGTGTTGTTTATTGACTTAACATTTTTCCTCCAGGTGAATGGGTAGGGGTACGATGTACCCCATATCCATTCACTTAGGGTGGGGGGCCGGTATCTGGGGGCCCCCTTATTAAAGGGGGCTCCCAAATTCCTATAAGCCTCCCGCCCGCATACCCCGACAACCAACGGCCAGGGTTGTCGGGAAGGGGCCCTGTCCTCATCAACATGGGGACAGGGTGCTCTGGGGTGGGGGGGTCCCGCAGTGCGCCCCCCTGCCCCAGAGCACCCAACCCCGCTCGCTCGTCCCCACTCCTTTCCTGGCCGGCCGGGTAGCGTGCTTTGGATACGGGTCTGGTATGGATTGTAGGGGGACCCCCTATGCCGTTTTTTCGGCGTAGGGGGGGCTCTCCTTACAACCCATAACAGACCTAAGGGCCCGGTATGCTCCTGAGGGGGGAACCCATGCCGGATTTTTATTTAAAATCCGGCGGGGACTTCCCCCTCAGGATTCATAACAAACGCCGCACACGTGTAGAATTGGCGGGAATCCAAGTCGGATCTCCCATCGCTTCTATGACGGCTTTGTCTCTATCGCGGCAAGCCAGCTCGGCGCTGGCTCCCGCGATGGGGCTCGTAGGTGCTCAATCTCGCCGAGAAAGGGAGCGAGATTGACACAATATCGCGTGCACCTACTGTAGCTCGTCAGCTGCTAAACTATAAAGTATGAACATTAAGAAATGGATTACAGTCCAGGTATAGAGGAATGCAGATGGAGGATATAAACCTCCAGCTAGCATTCCCTATGCATTATCTATGAAGCAGTTGACATCCACCTCTATGTTCAAACCATGTGGTTCGTAACATTTGAGTGTGTGGACCCACATCATTTCGGTTCTGGAAATGCTCCTAACCAGGTCACTGCCTCTCCAGTGCGCCTGAAATTTGTCTATACCTAAAAAGGTGGTGCCCGTAGGATCTTTATTGTGGGCCAGCAAGTAATGCTTGGAAACTGAGTGGTTAAGAAAACCACTCAAGATATTAGTAAGGCGGATATGTAAAGAACGCTTGGTTCTGTCCACATACTGAAGCCCACACGGGCATTGGAGTAGGTAGACAACTCCCATAGAGGAGCATGTAATGAAAGATTCTATCGGAAACCTCTTGGGTGAATGTCTGGAACAGAAACTTGTGTTTTTTTGGGGGGTGTAGCTATTGACTGCACAAACTTGACACTTCCCGCACTTGAAGAACCCCACAAGGCCAGCCAAAAAACATGGATGGAATCCTGGGGGGGTCCAAAACGTTAGGTGCCAATTTTGTCCTTCAAGGATGTGGAGCCCCTGAATACAACCCTAGGTCTATCGGGAAGAGTGGCACTCAAGACCTTGTCACTTTTGAGGACATGCCAATGTTTGGCCATGATATGTCTAACGTTGGCATGTTGGCAAGAATAGTCAGTTATGAAAGGGGCGCTGTAGTTCGCCACTTGATCATCCTTGGGTTTGGTCTGAAGTAAACCTTCACGGTTAGTATTGGTTACCAACTCCAAGGTATCAACAATAGAGCTCCGGCCATATCCTTTCTCGATAAAGTGTTCTGTCAGAACGCCCGCCTGATCAAGGAAAGTATTATGCTCACTACAGTTCCTTCTCAAGCGAAGGAATTGGCCTTTGGGCACGGCTTTGAGCCATGCGGCATGATGACAGCTGTCGCATGGAATAAAGGAGTTTCTATCTGTGGCTTTGAAGAAGGTGGAGGTGACAAACCTACCTTCCTCATTAGAGATAGTTAGGTCCAAAAAGTTAATTCTGTCCCTGCTAGCCTCATATTTAAGAACTATACCTCTCTTGTTTGAATTGAGGAATGTCATAAAGCAAATCAACTCCTCCTCGGTGCCTCTCCATAGGAGGAGGATGTTGTCAATGTATCTGGCCCACAGCACTATCTGGGGCCTAGAGATAGCATCGACGACATCCTCCTCCCACTTGGCCATAAATAAATTGGCCAAGCTCGGGGCATATTTAGCCCCCATGGCAACCCCTCTATCTTACAGAAACGGCCTTACTGAAAATATGGGACGATGCGCTCGAGGCCGCAGACGAAGGAGAATCGTGTCTCCTGGTTCTGCTGGACCTAAGCGCAGCTTTTGACACAGTAGACCATAAATTGCTACTGAGACGACTAACAGAAGTCGCCGGAGTCTCAGAAGATGCCTTACCATGGTTCTCCTCTTTTCTCGGAAACCGATCACTAACAGTGAAACTGGGATCCTTCACGTCAGAAAAACGCACGGTGCCATGTGGGGTCCCCTAAGGATCCCCCCTATCACCGGTGCTGTTTAATATCTATCTTCGTCCTCTCTTTGATATTATCAGTAGCCAAGAACTACTCTATCACTCTTATGCAGACGACACGCAGTTGTATTTTCGCATCTGCCATAAAAAGGATCATCATCTCAGATTAGAGAAATGTCTCTCTTCAATAGAAAACTGGATGACTAAGAGTTATCTCAAACTCAATAGCGCTAAAACAGAACTCTTTATCTTCGATGCCAGTCGGAAGAAACAACCGACAACAAACTGGACACCATCTCCCATCCTGGGACAAATCATCTCCCCTAGCTCCAAAGTCGAAAGTCTGGGAGTCACGTTTGACACCTTCATGACAATGGACGCACAAATAGGGTCAGTAGTCAGCGGGGCGCACCATTTGATGCGCCTACTACGCAGACTGATTCCATTTATCCCCAAAGAAGACGTAGCAGTCGTGGTGGGAACAATCGTGAATTCCAGACTGGACTATGCAAATGCCCTTTACCTCGGGCTACCCAAGTACCAAATCGCTCGTCTTCAAGTCGTACAGAATACGGCCGCTAGACTGGTGACTGGGAAAAAATCTTGGGAATCAATCTCACCTTCACTGAGATCCCTTCACTGGTTGCCAGTAAAAGACAGAATTGCATTTAAAGCACTCTGCCTGACACATAAGTGCATCCATAGGAAGTCTCCTAGATATCTATGCGACAAGATCAAACCGCACAATTGCAACCGCATTCTGCGATCCACCGACCAAAATCTGGTCAAGGTTCCTAAAACCAAATACAAGTCCAAAGGAGAAAGAAGGTTTGCTTTCCAGGGCCCCAGGCTTTGGAATGCTTTACCAACCAGCATTCGGTTGGAGCAAAACCACCTGTCCTTCAGAAGGCAGATCAAAACCCTGCTTTTCTGAAAGGCATGAGACACAACCAACAAGCGCCCAGAGGCGATTCAGTTCGCATGTGCCGCGCTATATAAATTTTTCATTCATTCATTCATCTTGCCTATAATATTGACCATCGTGCCAAAAGAAGTTGTGGGAAGCCGCGAACTGGAGTAGTTCCATGATAAAGGAAATCTGAGCAACAGGGAGACCAGAGTCCCGTTCCAAAAAATAGGCAACTGCCTCAAGTCCCAAGTCATGTGGAATGACAGTATACAACGACGTGACATCTGTGGTCACTAGCCACAGATCAGGAGGGGGTTTTATGCCTGACATTACGATCTCATGACCCTGCTTGTCGTGCCTCTATGCTCGTGACCTATATAGCTTTTCCCTTACTCTTTCCCAGAGTTAAGATGGCGGATATGTGGCTGCTTGAGACACGTGTCAGTTGCCGTCCCCGCCTCTTCCTTGTGTTTATATGCGGTGACGCAGAACGCCTCCTCATTCCCCGTGATCAAGTCTTTCTGAGACGAAACGTCGGGAGGAGACGTGCTGACGTCACTGCAATTGAGGACGAATCTGTTCTGCTCACCGGCCGGCTTTTTTACCCATGCTGTTTTAAAATCGTTTAATTGTAAGTGCGCTACCTTTTTTATTAAATTTCTTAAACGGTATCACGCTATGTTGAGTTTCTCTCACACGATCATCTGACCACACATTGTGACTCTGAGGACCTTTACCATCGGGACGATCCGTCGCTTTGTGCTGTTTGCATCCCCTCTGCTTTATCCGATCCCTATGGATCAAGGGCTCTGGTAAGGGTCAGTGTGTACATTGGTGGTGGTTCTCTATAACTTCACACTGTTCGTTACCAGTCACTGGGGGATGTCCTGTGTTTACACATTGATCACCATACAGTATTACACCATATGAGTTTTGTTGTTTTTTGGTCTCTTCACTGGTGGACTTCTGGGATGATCGCATCAAGATCGTGGCCACCTTTGCAGTCTATGTGTATGACTACCTGCTTAATCTGATCCAGTAGGATCTTGAAATTCGGTAAGGGTCAGCAAGTATAGTGAACCGTGATCCAGATCATTACCTTCACCTGTGTAGTAGTGCGCTACTACACGGACTTTACCTATTTTTGGACTCTATGTATTTTAAAATCATTTTTCTTTTCACTTATTGAACTATTTGGTTATTTTTACTGGGTTCTATATTTACATTTCTATGACCTGCAAAGGCATGAATCCTTTTTAGCGCAACTCCACCTTTTTTCTATGATCACTGATGTTGTATAACATTTTTGAGTTTGCTGCTGGTTTGTAACATTGTTATTGGGTAAGCGCACTGTTTCCACATTTCTTTTTTTATAGCACTGATCGCTATAAAAATGGCAATGGTCCCAAAAATGTGCCAAAAGTGTCCGATGTGTCCGCCATAAGGGCGCAGTTGCCGCCATTACAAAAAAAAATTGTAGACGCTATAACTTTTGCGCAAACCAATCAATAAATGCTTATTGCGATTTTTTTGGAACCAAAAAGATGTAGAAGAATACATATCGGCCTAAACTGAGGAAAACATTTTTTTTTATATATTTTTGGGGAAATTTATTATAGCAAAAAGTCAAAATTATTCTTTATTTTTTTTAAATTGTTGCTCTATTTTTGTTTTATAGCGCCAAAAAAAATAAAACGCAGAGGTGATCAAATACCACCAAAAGAAAGCTCTTTTTGTGGGAAAAAAAAGGTCGCCAATTTTGTTTGGGAGCCACGTCGCACGACCGCGCAATTGTCAGTTAAAGCGACGCAGTGCCGGATCGCAAAAACTGGCCCGGTCATTGACCAGCAATATTGTCCGGGGCTCAAGTGGTTAAAAAATAACAAACAGTAAAGTTAGCCCAATTTGTTGTGATAATGTGAAAGATGATGTTACACCAAGTAAATAGAAATCTAACTTGTCACGCTTTAAAATTGCACACTCATGGAATGGCGCCAAACTTCAGGACTTTAAAATCTCCATAGGCGACACGTTTTTTTTTACAGGTTACCAGTTTAGAGTTACAGAGGAGGTCTAGTGCTAAAAATATTGCTCTTGCTCTAACGCACGCATCAATACCTCACATGTGTGGTTTGAACGGTGTTTATATATGTGGGCGGGACTTACATGCGTGTTCGCTTCTGAGTGCGAGCTACTAGGTACAGGGGCCTTTTAATTCTATTATTATTTTTTTACGTAATAATTGAATAAGACCTCCCCTTCAGGCTGGAAAGCATCAGTTCAGCTTTGCTTATGTTTCTGCATTTCTGCTGAACTGAGCATGCCCAGGGATTTAGAAATTTTGATGTTGCTTTTTGTGGGTGAAAATCACTTGGATGTCTCGGAGCATGCACCCAATGAGGAGACTGAACTTTGTCCATGTGTTTTTCAATTGCTTCATTAGCACACATGTTACATAAAGCGTGTATAGAGCAGTTGTCAGCTGCCCTGAGAGAGGGCAGGTTGTGTGGGGGGGGGGGGGGGGGAGATGGCTGGCAACAAATGTCTTTGCCAAACAGATATGTTTTTGAGCAAGGTTTTTTTGGCAATGTATGTTTTTTTAATGATGTTCACTTTGATTTATTTTTCTATGCTGCATTATTTTGCTAAATTTTTCTCAAGATGTTTTGACTAATGTTTCAATCTTGTCTGTGGATCTATCCTGTTATTTCCAAAGCATAAACCATATGCTGTTTACTGTCTCAAATGTATATTTTTAGTTTTTATGTTTGTGTTTTTATGTTAAATTTTTTTTTTTGCTTTCCTTGTTTTGTTGACCAATAAAATTACTTTCAAATTTTGAAGTTTGTCTGTTTTTATGTTACTTTTTCATGCTACAGATTTTGACAGCTGCAGCTGAAATAGTTTTGGCCTAAACAATCAAGTGTGATTTTTGTCTGTAATCTCCTTTCCTGGTGTGTATGCATGAAATGTTTGCTGCCATGTTTAATCACCAGGAAATGAAAAAGACAGAGCGGTAAGTATTGGTTCCTTTTTACTGCAGTGGTCCTCAAGTACCCCCGACAGGACTTGTTTTGTGGATTTATCTTATCAAGAATTGCTGTCCAGACTGTCATTTAAAGCACATGTGCAAGATGAATGAAAACCTGCAAACATGGCCTGTTGGGGGGGGGGGGTGTATTGGTGGACAGGCTTGAAGTGCTGATTTATAGCACTGTGCTTAAATCTAGCACAAGACAATCCTATTCTAATTGTGGGTGTTTGAGGGAAGCCAAGTGAGTGTTAGAACCCCTGCTTGTGTTTTTTGGGTTGGGCTTTGTGTCCCTTTTCTTAAAATTGGCTTCACTTCCTGTCACACAGCTGAACAGGAAGTGAGGTTAAAACCCTACCAATGTCTTTTCTTGGGGACACACAGGTCTATCTAACTAGTGTCCCCATTAAGCAAATTGCACTGCTGTGTACACCCCAAATGGTTAGTTAGCTTGGGGTTTAGTAAAGGCAAAGCCACTCTGCAGTAGAAGCGTAGTCTCTGAAAATCAGAGGGGAAGCACTGATGGTTTTAACATCCAATCCTGTAGAAGCAACGTTTTTGTTTTTTTTTCTTTTTCCTAGCTTGTCCACTTGTAGTGCAAAGTTGGTTTGCCTTTAGTAAATGGACCCCAAAGTCCAAGATCCCTAATAATTTGGGGTGTACACAGCAAACTGCTAGAGTGCTATTTCCATTCAATAATGGGAAACTATTTAGATTGATCTGTGTGTCCCCGAGAAAAAACATTAGTAAGGTTTTACCCTCACTTTCTGTTTCGCTATGTGACAGGAAGTGAATGAATTTGAAGTAGAAAGTGACAACATTTGGGAGGTGACCACCCTATCAGGGGTGCAGATATCCCCAAAAAATTAGCAGATAATACTTATTTGCAAATTCAGAAAATTGTTTATTTAACATTGGGTGGTGTTTGTGGGGGTCCCTAACACACATTCATACATATTAGCAATGCTGTATCCTGGCCTATTGGCATGGTTATATTTTCTCTCAATAAAATTATCAGAAATTTGTGCTTATACTAGAACTATAATCAACACTTTTTTCTTTGTTTTTGGATAGAGGGAGGGAGGGTTATAGACCCTGTCAGTTTATTTTGTACCATCCCTGTCCAATTGGGGAGATTTGCCTTCACTTCCTGCCCCATAGCCAAACAGGAAGTGAGAGAAAAAACTATGCAAATTAAGGGAATCCAGTGCTCCCCCCCAGAACTAGTGTGTGTGTGTGTGTGTGTGTGTGTGTGTGTCCTGAAAATTTCTGTGCGGGTCATAAAAAAACAGGGTGTGGCCATGATAGGAAGGGTGGGTCATTTTTCTATTAGGAGGTGCAGAAGTTTAGTCAGGTTTAGGGCAGCACAAAACCTAAATATACTACTGCATATTAGGGCTTATTTAGACAGGATCCGATTTACAGCATGTTTTTATATTGTGGGCGGAAACCCATGTAGGCACAGGGAGAACATGCAAACTCCAGGCAGATGGTGTCACCGGTGGGATTCGAACCAGCGACCCTTTTTGCTGCTAGGTGAAAGTGCTATCCACTACACCACTGTGCTGAACGAACATGATCGCGGCTGAAAGGATGAGATCAGTGCTTTTTTTTTTTTTCAGATCTCATGCTTTCCAGCATGGAGGACAGATGTGGGGTCTTATTGACCCCTCCTCTCACCATAAAGAGGACCTGTCACACACTAGTCCTATTACAATGGATGTTTACATTCCTTGTAAGAGGAATAAAAGTGTTTAAAAAAAAGGGACAAAAAAGTGCAAAAAGAAAAATATTACGTAAAAAAAAAAATTAAACGCCCCTGTCCCTAGTAGCTTGCACTCAGAAGCAAACACGCATTTAAGTCCCGCCCACATATGTAAACACCGTTCAAACCACACATGTGAGGTATTGATGCGTGTGTTAGAGCGAGAGCAATCATTTTAGCACTAGACCTCCTCTGTAACTCTAAACTGGTAACCTGTAAAAAAATTCAAGCGTCGCCTATGTAGATTTTTAAGTCCCAAAGTTTGGCGCCATTCCATGGGTGTTTGCAATATTAAAGCGTGACAAGTTAGGTATCTATTTACTCGGTGTAACATCATCTTTCACATTATCCCTAAAAATTGGGCTAACTTTACTGCTTTGTTATTTTTTAATTCAAGAAACCGTTTGTTTTTTTTTTGGCAAAAAAAAAGGCGTTTGAAAAATGATTGCGCAAATACCGTTGGAAATAAAATAAAAAATTACCGCCACTTTATTCCCTAGGGTGTCTGCTAAAAAATGTATATATAATATTTGGGGGTCCTGAGTAATTTCCCAGGAACAAAATATAATTTTTACATGAAGGAGAGAAGTGCCAGAATAGGCGCGGCATGGAAGTGGTTAAAGTGAAACAATAAAAGTGAAATATTCCTTTAAATTTAATACAGGGGGGGTATAACATGCCTGTGAAGCGCATGTTTCCCGTGCTTAGAACTGTCCCTGTACAAGATGTCATTTCTGAAGTGGAAAAAAAAAGTAATTTAAAAGTACTCATGGCTATAAAGAATACAGTCATTGCTCATTAAAACTAAAAAAAAAAAAAAACTGTGGGAGTCCCCCCAAATTCAATTACCAGGCCCTTCAGGTCTGGTATGGATTTTAAGGAGAACTCCACCCCAAATTTAAAAAATGGCGTGGAGTCCCCCCAAAAATCCACACCAGACCCTTATTTGAGCACGTTAACCTGGCCGGCCACAGAAAAGAGGGGGGGACAGAGTGCCCCCCCCCCTCTCCTGAACAGTACCAGGCCACATGCCCTCAACATGGGGAGGATGTCTCCATGTTGATGGGGACAAGGGCCTCATCCCCACAACCTTGGCCAGTGGTTGTGGGGGTCTGCGGGCGGGGGGCTTATCAGAATCTGGAAGACCCCTTTAACAAAGGGGACCCCCAGATCCTGGCCCCCCTCTGTGTGAAATGGTGATGGGGTACATTGTACCTCTACCATTTCACAAAAAAAGTGTCAAAAATGTAAAAAATTACAGTAGCCGGTTTTTGACAATTCCTTTATTAATATCTTCTTTCCGCGCTGCTTCTTCTTTTCTTCTTTCA
This sequence comes from Rana temporaria, assembly GCF_905171775.1. Lineage (NCBI taxonomy): Eukaryota > Metazoa > Chordata > Amphibia > Anura > Ranidae > Rana > Rana temporaria. The sequence goes on along the minus strand of NC_053492.1, from coordinate 38,512,218 downwards.
TTCGGGTTTCTTCCTCCATATTCCTCTGCTTCTTTCTTGGGACTTCTCGTCTGCATCTTGACCGGCGTCTTCTCCCATCTTCTCCTTCCGTCGGCCTTCTCGTCCCGCATCTTCTTGTTCTTCTGGACGCTGCGGTTGAAATTGAATTCCCCGCCGTGTGCCGCTCCTGTGACCCCGCCCCCTCTGACGCCACAGATAAACTCATAAGAAAGTCCGCGTGTGGTATATGTGCATCAGAGGGGGGCGGGGTCACATGAGCGTCACACGGCGGGAACTTCAATTGGAAGCTCGTTCGCATCTTGCACGGCTTCTTCTTCTCCGGACGGTGCGCTTGGAAATGTAATTCACCGCCGTGTGCCGCTCATGTGACCCCGCCCCCCTCTGACGCACATGACTTTGTTATGAGTTTACCTGTGGCGTCAGAGGGGGCGGAGTCCAAGGAGCGGCACACGGCAGGGAATTCAATTTCAAGCGCAGCGTCCAGAAGTACAAGAAGATGCGGGACAAGAAGGCCGACGGAAGGAGAAGAAGATGGGAGAGGACGCCGGGCAAGATGCGGACGAGAAGTCCCAAGAAAGAAGCAAATGAAAGAAGAAAAGAAGAAGCGCGGAAAGAAGATATATTAAAGTGGATGTAAACCCCCCAATTTTTTTTTTTTATGTCACAATGTAGAGAATAAGATTTCCTATGATCTGTGCCCAGTCTTGCCACACAGAGTTAATCCAGCGCTGAGCAATCCTCTTTTTTATTGTTCAGTGGAATAAAACGGACTTTCCTATAAAAAGCAAAGTCCGTTCCACCCCCATGCTTTGAGTGACAGGTTATTTACATATCTCATGCACTAGCCTGCAGACCATGCACAGTTTCTGTAAACAGTGCACAATTCAAATCACCCTCCCCTCCCCTCTCCCTTCTAGCTATCACAGAATTTTCTCCTGTGTTTTGATTAAATGTTTCCAAAACATGAGGTGAGACAAAGTTCAATGTCATGATGAATTGCTCCAGTGAACAGCCATCAGAATATACATAGACAAGTTATTAGGGAGATATATGTAGTCCAAGCTTGAGTGATCTTATTATTATTGTTATATTGCAGTGTGTGTCTGAGGTCACCTGATCACATATGCAAAATTCCTATATTACCAGGATGTGTTATGTGGGGGATGGGTGGATTTCTCACTTTTTATAATTAAAACCAATAAGGCTGAATGAACTTATGGCTGGTTCACATGCTGTGCGACATCGCAAGTGATTCGCACCGCACTGCTGTTCAGATCACATGCGATGTCTGTGCGATGCGATTTCAGCCATACAAACTGTATGCAGGGTTCCCGAATCGCACCAGTGTGAACCCAGCCTTGGTGGGAGCAGTCAGGTGACATTTGTAGGCTGTATGCTTTGAGGCTTGGTTCACACTGGTGCGATTCGGTAACCCTGCGAATCCACTGCGGGTTCCCACATCGCACCCGACTCGCATGGCAGTTCACCCTGCCATATGCGAACTGCTGGGGAGTGTCATACAATAGTAATGTCACCCCCATTTCAGCTCACATATCGCACTGTGAACTGACAGTTTGGACAAGAATCGGATCGCATATGTGTGAACACCCATTCGATTCTGGTGCAGACCAAAAAAAGGGTCCTGTGCGTGTTTGGTCCGAATGTGATGAGATTTCAGCCATACAGTTTGTATGGCTGAAATCGCATCACACAGACATCGCATGTGATCTGAACAGCAATGTGGTGCGAATCACAGGAATGTGGAGTGTACAGTGGTGGGTAGTACGTGCAGGATGGTGTCAGGATAGTGGACAGTGTCAGATAATTTTTTTATTTTACAATTTATTTTTATTTTTTTCCAAAAGGTTTTTTGGGACCAGTGGATTTTTTTAATATTTATAAATTTTTACAATTACATTTTTTTAATAATTTTTTTTACAATTTATTTTTGTACTATTGATGAGAGGGTGGGGGTTTTATTTTTTAAATATATTTTTTCACAGTGCTTTGGGAACGGGGGTGGGGTAGTGGTTGGTTTCAGTGGTCAGTGGTCAGTGGACGATGTCAGTGGGGTAGTGGTCGGTGTCAGTGGACGATGTCAGTGGGGTAGTGGACGGTGTCAGTGGGGGTAGTGGACGGTGTCAGTGGGGGTAGTGGACGGTGTCAGTGGGGGTAGTGGACGGTGTCAGTGGGGGTAGTGGACGGTGTCAGTGGGGGTAGTGGACAGTGTCAGTGGGGGTAGTGGACAGTGTCAGTGGGGGTAGTGGACAGTGTCAGTGGGGGTAGTGGACAGTGTCAGTGGGGGTAGTGGACAGTGTCAGTGGGGGTAGTGGACAGTGTCAGTGGGGGTAGTGGACAGTGTCAGTGGGGGTAGTGGACAGTGTCAGTGGGGGTAGTGGACAGTGTCAGTGGGGGTAGTGGACAGTGTCAGTGGGGGTAGTGGACAGTGTCAGTGGGGGTAGTGGACAGTGTCAGTGGGGGTAGTGGACAGTGTCAGTGGGGGTAGTGGACAGTGTCAGTGGGGGTAGTGGACAGTGTCAGTGGGGGTAGTGGTCGGGGGGTTTTGGACCGTGTTGGTATGGGGGGGACGGTTGTGGTGTCGGTTGTTTTATTTTTTCAATTTCATATTTTTTTAAAAAAAAAATTTATCAGCCCTGTTGGGGGTGTTGGTGACATGTCAGGGGTCTAAACAGAGACCCCTGGCATCTCCCATTTGAGACAGAGAAAGGGACAGAGGACATTCATTCCCCAGTCCTTTCTCTGCACAGAAGATGAATGAAGGGAAGACAGCGTCTCCCCTCCATTCATACACTGAAGCAGAGTAACACACAGGTTACTCTGCTCAGTTGTCACAGGACACACAGCGCTCGGTAACGAACACTCTGTGTCCCGTTTCCGCTCTCCATTCTGACAGATCCCCCGCCCCCCTCGCAGCCCCACAGGAGATGGCTGCGGGGGACGAGGGGGGTTGAGGATAAAGACAAGGCGCGGGGGGGTGGACACACGGAGGGGGACAACGGTGCTGGAGGAGGAGGAAGACACTTGGGGATGATCGGTACGACGGGGACAGCTGTGAGCACCGATTCCCTCCTGCATGGCTTTTCAGGTGAAAACCGCGGGAGGGAGGAGGAGAAGCAGATGATGAAAAGCCATGCAGGGGGGTCGGTGCTCACAGCTATCCCCTCGCAGCAATCATCCCCGACTGTCACAGGATATCATGGGGGCCGTGAGCGCGCTCTGCTATTACCCAGAACGCGCTCTGCCTGGTCCTGAGCACGCTCTGGCCAAGGGGAGTGTAGAGGTGGGCGGGAGTCTGCTGACATGACTCCGCCCACCGAGCGCCGAACAACAGACCTGCCCACCGAATCTGGACTTTTTGGGGTTTCAAACAGCTAAATGGGGGACATTTGACTGGTAAGGATACATGCAGGAGGCATGTACATCCTTTATAGATCACCACTATGGCAGTACTTTAAAATTAAAATTCCCTCAGACCAAAGATTATACCTACTTTTCTAATGTCCACCAAAAGTATTCTAGAATTGACTACTTTCTTCTCTCACAACCAGACCTACCTCTATTGACTAAATCAAAAATTGAGTCAATGACCTTGTCTGACCATCACCCAATCACCATGACGCTTACATTCCCAGATAGAAACAACATAACTAAAACGTGGAGACTCAATACCACAGTACTGAAAGATCCAGTGGATATTTCAAAGTTTAAGGACACATTGAATGATTATTTTCTACGGAATGAAAATGAAGACACTTCATTCATAACACAATGGGAAGCGCACAAATGTGTCATTAGGGGAGAATTTATTAGGAAATTGACAAGCATAAAAAAAAGAACAACAGTCCAAAATAAAATCTCTATTAGAACGCATACACCAATTAGAACGAACACATAAAAGAGCTGTGGCGGTTTCAACATTCGAAGAATTAACTAAGACAAGAATGCTGTTGTCAGAAGAACTAAATTTGAAAGTTAAAAGGCAATATTTCCTGAGACACAGAATATACTATGAACAGGGAAATAAGTGTGGTAAATTGCTGGCAAAAGCTGTCCAAGCTAAGAGAACTGCTAATACTGTTCATCACATAAGAGACAAGCACGGCGAGTTGCGTTCTTCGAATGAGGAAATTGCTAAACAGTTCGAATTATACTATCATGATCTATACAATATTCCATATAATCCAAAATGCCCACAGGGATCAGACAAACGAAACAAGCTCATCCAAGAATTTCTTGGAAAATATAGTCCACCCCATATTTCAGAGAATATTGCCAAGGAACTTGAAAATCCCATCTCCAGCCCAGAATTTGATAGAGCACTAAAAGAGATGAAAATAGGCAAAGCCCCGGGCCCAGATGGCCTACCCCTACAATACTACAAGACTTTTTACTGATATACTGAAACCAAGGTTTTTGAAAACATTTCAATCCCTGCATTCGGAACAAAACCCCCCCAAACAATTTCTAGAGGCCCACATCACGGTAATACCCAAAGAAGGAAAAGACGTGACACAGGTCAGCAATTACAGACCAATATCACTAAGAAATGTTGATGTAAAGATATATGCCAAAATACTGGCAAATAGGATCCTCCCCCTGCTAACCTCTCTCGTAGCCTTAGACCAAGTGGGATTTATCCCGGGTAGGGAGGGACGTGATAACACAATAAAGGCCCTCAACATAAATCACTGGCTAACGTCAAAACAGAAACAAGGCTTTTTCTTATCCCTAGACGCCGAGAAGGCGTTTGACAGAGTGGCCTGGGACTTCATGGACGCAGTGTTAACACACATTGGCTTTTTACCTCAAATGAGAGCATACATTAAAGTCCTGTACTCTAATCCCACCGCCAGGGTCCGGGTCAATGGCCACCTGTCGGGCGCCTTCAATCTGCGCAACGGAACCAGACAGGGATGCCCTCTTTCCCCCCTATTATTTGTTTTAACACTTGAACCCCTATTAAATACAATTAGATCAAACGAAGATATCAAAGGAATTAAGATCCAGAATAATACATACAAATTGGCAGCCTTTGCAGACGACCTGCTCCTCTTCCTTTCAGAACCTCACATAACCATACCTAACCTTCTTAAAGACCTGGAACATTTTCATTTATTATCTAATCTAAAAATAAATCATTCCAAATCTAATGCCCTCAACATCTCAATACCTTCCAGTGTAATAGACCTATGTAAAAAAAACTTTTCATTTAACTGGGCAAAACGAAGCATCAAATATCTGGGAATTGAAATCTCTTCTGATCTGAAAGACCTCTTCCATCTCAATTACATCCCGGCAATGAAGGAAACACAGGAGGATCTGAAGAGATGGAATTCACTTAATATTTCTTGGTTCGGACGAGCTTCATTAATCAAAATGACTATCCTACCGCGGTTCCTCTACATCATGCAAACAATGCCTATCAAAATTCCCCTATCATTTTTCACTACCTTTCGCAAAGCTTGTTCCTCCTTTATCTGGAGAGGTAGGCCTCCAAGAATTAGATTTTCCAGATTGAATCTGCCCAGGAATGGGGGAGGCATAGCTCTACCTGATCTTAGAAAATACCATCAGGCTGCCCTATTAACAAGAATTGTAGACTGGAACCTGCATCATATGGTGAAAGATTGGGTGAACCTAGAACAAACTCAATCCCCTCACAATTTAAAATATCTACCTTGGATTAATCCCAAGTATCACTCAAATTCTATCAAAACACATCCCATTATAGGTCCCACTCTAGAAATCTTCCGCTATACCTTCAAGAGCATAAATCCTTCCCCTTGGCTAGGCCCTCTAACACCACTTTTAAGCAACCCAGACTTTCCTCCCGGTCTGGAAAAATCATTCCCGACGCATAAGTGGCCCCACGGTAATGTCCTATCTAAACACTTCTTTAAAAATGACAAGTTCCTATCTAGAGACGACCTACTCAAGACCATCAAGCCCTGTATCTTACCACACTGGAACTACATCCAAATCAAACATTTTTTAACCAAGAAAGACAATATTCACCATTGGACAAGACCCTTGACAATGTTAGAGAAACTATGCACCAAAAAAACTCCACAAAGACACATTATCTCGTCCCTTTACAATTCGCTATTTGAGGACTCCAACGACTTCTCCAGCTCATCATGTAAGGCTTGGGAGAGAGATTTAGATACTACCCTGTCCACCGAAGATTGGGAGAAAATCTATCTGTATGCCCAAAAAGGATCACTCAATGTGGCCACACAAGAAAGTGGTTTCAAGATCATAACCAGATGGTATAGAACCCCTTCTACCCTACACAAAATCTCACCTCAGGTATCTGATAGATGCTGGAGATGTAAACGCGAGGAAGGCTCGATGCTACATATTTGGTGGTCATGCCCTCTAATTCAATCTTTCTGGATATCGGTACACGAAACTATTAATCAGGTCACCTCAGAGAATCTGAGCTTCACACCGCTTCAATATCTACTGCACTATAACTCTATCCCTAAGAAACAATACTTGAAATCCCTCCCCATGATCATGATCAATGCGGCGCGACAGTGCATCCCCTGTCACTGGCGTTCCCCCCCATGTACCAACGAAAGCTGAATGGTTTAGGAGAATTAATAACATAGAAAGAGTTGAGGAAATCGTCAGCATTTCCCAAGAGAGAATTGTCAAATTTTCAGCGATTTGGTCCAACTGGACTTCATTTAAGGTATCCCAAAACTATCAGCGGGTTATTACATAAAAGTGGTCTAAATACAGGAAAAACACTTTAGTTTTCAGTGTGTGTGTATATATATATATATATATATATATATATATATATATATATATATATATATATATATATACTCTTTCCTTTATCTACTTATGTCACTAAGGTTAAAATGTCTTGGAATTTCTTTTTTTTTTCTTTTTCTTTCTCTCTCCCCTCCTTCCTACCCCCTTTCCATGCATCGGTAAGAATATGCAACTACATGCGTATACATATTCTTTGTTTTAGTTAGGAAAAAAAAAAAAAAACATCTTAAGGTGACAGATCTGCCATTTATGCTTGATTACCAAAGATAATGCTTGTAATGACTGTATGGATGTATTCTATCTATGCCAAAATTATCTTATTATCAAATTGCCTACTTATTGTATTATGTACTATGTATAGTACACTGTTATCCACCCAATAAAGAATTTGTGAAATAAAAAAATAAAAAAATTGATGAGTGGGTTTACATCCACTTTAATAAAAGAATTGTCAAAAACCGGCTACTGTAATTTTTAACATTTTGTACACTTTTTTTGGTGAAATGGTAGAGGTACAATGTACTCCATTACCATTTCACATAGGGGGGGCCAGGATCTGGGGGTCCCCTTTGTTAAAGGGGTCTTCCAGATTCTGATAAGCCCCCGCAGACCCCCACAACCACCTGGCAAGGGTTGTGGGGATGAGGCCCCTGTCCCCATCAACATGAGGACATCCTCCCCATGTTGAGGGCATGTGGCCTGGTACGGTTCAGGAGAGGGGGGGCCGCACTCTGTCCCCCCCCTCTTTTCTGCGGCCAGCCAGGTTAACGTGCTCGGATAAGGGTCTGGTGTGGATTTTTGGGGGACTCCAAGCTATTTTTTTTTTTAAATTTGGGGTGGCGTTCCCCTTAAAATCCACACCAGACCTGAAGGGCCTGGTAATTGAATTTGGGGGGACCCCCACGCTATTTTTTTTTTTTTTTTTTTTTTTTTTGAATGAATACTCTCAGAATTGCCGGGAGCCGACAATTCATTATAGCCGCGAGTGAATTTTAAATGTTTTTTTTTTCCTTCAGAATGTCATTTTGTGCAGAGACAGTTCTAAGTATGAGAAACATGCGCTATTTCACATGCTGACTTTACACCCCCCCCAGGTACGAAATTTAAAGGAATATTTCACTTTAAGCATTATTAAATTCACTGCTCCCGAAAAAACGGCCATTTTAAAAAATAAATAAAGCATGGATACATGTCCCCTGGGGCAGGACTCAGGTCCCCAAACACTTTTTAGGACAAAACTTGCATATTAACCTTTTAAAATGAACACTTTTGATTTCTCCCATAGACTTCTATAGGGAGTTCGGCGGAGGCTTTACATATTACTTGCATTGCGCCCTCTTCTACGCCGGTTCATGCGCCTAATTAAGGCTTCATCCAGCGCACTAATTAAGCCATGACCCGGCGCAGCGCAGTGATAATAGTAAATCAGCCCCTTAGTGTCCTTCAGTATCCTAAAGCACATATCCTCATATCTGGAGTTATCCACTATGACAATATTTCCGCCTTTGTCAGATCCTTTAATTGTAATTTTTTTGTTATTTTTCAAGGATTTTAATGCATGGTTTTGTTCTAAATTCAAATTCTGCTGGCTATTTACTTTCCCCAAGTTTTCAATTTCTCTAGAGGTTTGTCTTGTAAATAGTGCCAAAGCAGGATTCTGATTTAGTTAGGGAAAGTTATGGGATTTCCTTTTGAGTTTTTTGAGGGGGAGGTCATTTAAGATATTCTCCTCATCCTCGCTTTAGTTTTCTTCAAAATTTACATCCCATGTTTCATCCAAAGATACCTTTTCTTCAGTAGTGCATTCAGGTCCCTCAGGGCCTTGAAGTCAGCTGCCTTCAGATTAGGGGCTATTTCAGGCTCTTGTTTCTTCGCGTATAAGCTCATATAGAACAGTTTACGGGCAAAAAGGTGAATGTCCTTGACCATCTCAAAGGTATCCGTGCTGGAATTCAGACAGAAAGAGAGGCCCAAGGACAACACCTCATGCTCGACTGATGTTAATATATGAGAAGATAGATTTATAATACTGAGTTCTCCCCCTGTGTTACCTTGACCACAAATGGATCCATCCCTAACTGTGTCATGGATAATGGTGGAGTTGGGGGGACTCTGTTTTTCTCTAAAAAATCCTCTGGTATAATTTGTGAGGTTTTAGCAATAGCCCCAAGTTCTTTCCAAGGAACCGTTTTACCTCTAAATGTGGTACTTTTTGGGTTTCAACTAGAGGCCTCTTGGCCATGTCTAGTCCCTTTATCTTTATGTGTTGGATGCATTTGAGTATCAAAGCTCGCTATTTTGTTTTGCTGCAAAATTTCACCAATTGAAGCAGTCGAGGGGCCCTTTCTCTTCTTTCCAACAAGTCGTCCCACATTAGAGAAGACTGAGGAAGATGAATTTGATGGGGTGTCTGAGGAGTAATCATTTTGCCCCTGGGTATTATCCTTATTATTCTTCCTGTTTTTACGGGGCCCACTGTTTCTACATTTTTTCTCTTGATTCCATTTGTAAGCGCGTCCCTCCGAAAACGCATTTTTATCCTTCAGTACTTTTTCTCTTTCTTAATCAAAATGGCTTTGCCAACATTTTCCAGATGTTCTTTGAGATTTTTCTCACATGTACTGTATTCTTTGTGCGCTTTAAGAGGGGAGAGATGGGCATACAATGAATCAACTTCCGAATCAAGTTTGGTTAATTGTATTTTGTACTCATTCTGTAGTAGCATCATCAAATTTTTTAAACATTCATTTAATTTTAGTTCCCAATTCGACTTGAGCTCCTTACTTACAGTTTCCAGGATAGGAAAAATTTGTATCCTTAAACCAATTGGGTTAATATGTTCCCCAATGTACCTCTCCAACGACTGGATGTGCCAATGAAGAGCGGATTTCTTTTCCAATACCTTCTTCAAATAAGAAAAAGAGAAGACAAATCTGAGGTTATTTGTTCGGTTCCCTGATATTTTTTTTTGTATGTTGGCCACAAGCTCCTCCCACCCATCACCCTGGAGGTCCCCATACTAACTGGTGAGAGCTAGCTGAGGAGACTGTAGGAGACCAAAAAAAGAAAACATACAGTGAAAATTGTAAATAGGTCCGGTAGTAAACTAATGACCATACATATGCACCAATTCCCTATTCAATGGAACAGATAAACTGTCACAGAAAGAGAATATATATGGGCAAAAAAAGATATGCATATTCAAAAAAGAAAAAAAACCTTTAGCATATAATGGGGCCATGTGTCAGATGCACTGGCTGAAAGGCGAGGTTCAATAGGTGTGTTCTCCACCCTATAATTATGTGAATAAACCAGCCTGTGACCATGAAGTTGCCATCGTCCCTTAATAATTGTAGATATGAAAACCTCTAAGGTTGGGATTATGTGGGCAACATTAATAATCAAAAAAATATATAAAACAAAATTATTAGATTTATTGTACAAAATTGTTGAAAAATTCATGACAATACAATATCTTTTCAAATGTTTTTATTAGTTTTATCAGACAAGGATATGTAACAACAGTACATTGTCAAAGTACAAAGCACCAACAATAAGATAACACATTGTACATACAACGACAGTGAAATTATCAAGAGTAGGGAGAACATTCCTGCTAGTCTGGTTTCGTAGAGGGGACCTAGCATCCTACCGCTAAATGTGGAAGCGTCAGTCCCTGAGTTGGGAAGAGTGCAGGCAAGAAACTCCCATTTCTACACAGATGAAGTAATTAAATGAACCTGTAATCTGACAAACATCTTTTCAGTGCAGAGATAACAATAACAACAGATCACATTCAGTTGAAACCTAGGCTTAAGGTGACAGTGAATGGGAAGAATAAAGAATAATACAAATAGTATACGTACAGAAAAATAATCGCCAAAATGAAATGCAGTATAAAATAAAATAAAGAGTATGAGCAAAAAGAACACAAGTGTACCGAGGCTAGGTGGGTAATATAAATCAATAATAAATCAATAATGTACGGTCAGACCCTATTGGGGCACGTTTTCAGGTGAGGTCCCAGTCTAAGTTGGCTGATCTAGATGTCCATGGAGCCCATTGATTATTAAAGGCAGGAACCAAGTGAGATTGGATGGCAAAGTGTTTTTCATAAGAATATTGTGCCTTGACCCTTTGGAATACTTCAGAGATGTTCGGAGCTATAGTGGATTTCCATTTGGAGGTGATAGTTAATCTGGCAGCAATCAATATATGAATTATTATGTTTCTAAAGTTTTTTGGGATACTGTTAATGGTCAATGAGAGGAGGGCTAATTGAGGAGTGGGTGACACAGAGGAGCCCGTGATGGACGACAACAGTTTGAAAACTGTGCTCCAAAAACCACGAACTCCCCTGCAGTCCCACAGTATGTGAAATATGTTGCCCTTGGAGCCACATTGTCTCCAGCATAGGCTGGTGTCTAGGTGGAAAATAGTAGCAAGTCTTACTGGCGTAAGGTAGGAGACAATACAATATCACATATAAGAAAAGTTACAGGCATATAAATGACAAAAAGACACAGTGCAAAATTCCCCAACGGGGGTAAATTGGAAAGATGGCTCATCCGACGCGTTTCAAAACCGTCATTACAATTTGATCTTCCTCAGGGATATCATATTGTGTCTTTTTAATCTAAGTAAAGAAAAATAAATTGAATAGAAACCAATCATATCCAAAATATAAAGTTATTCAAAGAAAAAAAAACAGAAAAAGCAGAAAAAACTCACTTCATAAATGCCTCTACATGTGCATCCATCCCCCAGTGATCACCGCGCTGTCAAAAAGTTCCTAATCCAATCCGCCTCTCAGATCATATAATGGGTCACCAAACCTGCCTCATCAGAGATCAAAGGATCCAATATCCATGGCGTCATAATAGGTCTAAATAAAAATATGCAATACAATAATGGCCCCATAAGTTTGGGAAGCAAGCATGTAAATAAAAGTAGTCTGGGAGTAGTCACTCCCAGTCTTGCAGTTCAGACAGATACGATCCTTAACATTGGGTCTCATCCACAAGTGATTCAAAAAGAGGGGTGATAGGGGTGGGACTTTAAATGAGGCATATAGAGATACTATTATAGGCCTCAATCCCTGTAAATAGATAAAAAATGGGGGAGGTTGGGACTTTATATGAGATGCGATTTTATCAAGTGATTAAACTTCACCAACATCAATGCCCACCATGTAAAAAACAATAACAGCGCATTAAATTAGTAAAAAAATATTTATTAAAAGTTGTATTGCACTTACAAACATGCAGTAAAAAAATGCCTCGAATCTGATGTGACGGCCGATACACAAATTCCCAGACACCCGTCCACTGGGGGAACGTTTGGAGCTCCTGGGTGACGACAGCGCGCCGCTCAGCACTACGTCCGTTTCGTTAAATATTACTTCTTCTTACTAAATACCTTGGACTGTCTACTTTCAAAAAAAGGGGTTATTTGTACTGTCCTGCCGTTTTCGCGTTTCAGAAAATGATAGGCCGTCAGTACATCAGGATCGATCAGATATATTGATTGATTTTCAGATATCTATCCCATAGTTTGTGTGGACTCTCTAACTTTCCTACAGACTAAAAAATATACACTGGTTTGGAGCAGAATACAGTTTGGCCTAAATTTATGAAAGATCTTTTTTATTTGCAAAATTTCATAACATAAATGAAGAAATACACTTTTTTTTTATTTATTTTTTAACCGATTTAAGGATCGCGTCGACAGAATGGCACGGACAGGCAGATGGGCGTACAGGTATGTCCCTTTAATTTGCCGCCGTGTAGTCACGAGCTCCGTGACCGTGCCCGTGGGACCCACAGACTCTGTCCGCTGGTGTCCCGCGATCGTGTAACAGAGCTGAAGAACGGGGAGATGTCAGTGTAAACACAACATCTCCACGTTCTTCCTAGTGACATGTCACTGATCGAATGCTCACTCTCATCGGGAGCAGCGATCAGTGACATGTCACTTGTAGCCACACCCCCAACAGTTGAATCGCTCCCTATGACACACTTAACCCCTTCAGCGCCCCCTAGTGGTTAATCCCTTCACTGCCAGTGTAATTCTTACAGTAATCCGTGCATTTTTATAGCACTGATCGCTGTAAAAATGACAATGGTCCCAAAAATGTGTAAAAATTGTCTAATGTGTCCGCCATAATGTCGCAGTCATAATAAAAATCGCTGATCGCCACCATTACTAGTAATTTTTTTTTATAAAAATGCCATTAAAACTATCCCCTATTTTGTAGACGCTATAACTTTTGCGCAAAACAATCAAACGTTTTATCTCATAGTCCATGGACGGACACAGCCTTTTTAAGTCTTGACAAGTGGGTTATGTTCCTCTTCACAGGAGATGACTAGGCAGAAACATGTTTGATATTTAAATACATGTTACTTTAACAGAGTTGAACAGCCCCACCCAGGGGGTGTTCCCTACAGACATAACCCTCCTCCCTGCAGCCTCAGTTTTTTTCTGCCTAGCAAAGGACGACGTATGGCTCCCTTTGGGCTCAGCACCCTGAGGACATTTTATTTTATTTACTTTATTTTATTTCTTTGAGAATCTTCTATCAACTGCCGGCTGAGAGACAGGCTGGATATATAGATCCTTGTAGTCTCCTTGGTTCAGCCAGCGAGCGTGAGCACACCATTGCTAAGGGCTGGGTCTTCCACGACATACCCCATGACTCCTGAGGTGGGCGGTGAGCTTTTGCTCCAGGGTCCACATATGACTGGGCTGTGGTGGTGTCTCACTCACAGTGGACCGGGCCGGCAGCTACTCCAACGCGGTTGTATGCCTGTCAAGAATGCGTCAGCGGGTCCTCGCATGGATGGGTAAGTACAGTCCTTCCCGCCTCGGCGGGTCGGTGCGGCTGGGCATTCTTGGGGTTAGGGGGTCCTCCTATCCTCCCTTCCCTGCTCTGTCATGTTTCCCTCTACTGCAATGCTGCTGCCGGGGTGGACTTGTGGGGGGGGGGCTCCTTTTCCCACCAGGGGACTGTGGGTGTCTGGGCCTGCATTTTTTCTGTGGGGGTGTTTTTGCCACAGTAAGGCCCCATTAGGCCTTCTCAGCCACGTTGCTGCGGATTCGCTGCCGGTGCAATTTTTTTTGCAGTCTGCTAGTTTACATTGGGAATTCCATTGGCAGCCATGTTGTTGTGGTCGCACTATGGCGCAGGTTGCTATTGCGGTCGGCTATTTTACTGTGGCCATACCCTGCTCTCTCTGAGGCGTCCGGTGGCCATTTTGGATGTGGTTTTGGCCTCTAGTGCTGGCTTCTACAGCTTTACCTCACACACACAGGCTGTGTACTGAGGGCGGGTAGTGGCGCTAAACAGTCACTGCCTGGGTTGGTGAGTGCCCTGGGTAACCCCCCGGTCAGCGCAGCAGGAGGGTGGGCTTTTATTTAGGTCTGAATAGGTCCCTGAGAGCTGTCTAGTTATGGAGTCAGTATCTGGTTCTTCTTACCCAAACATGCCAGAGGTGGCAGCTGGTACTCCTCTGACTTGGACCAGGACCTGGCTGCGGCTCAGGTCCCCGGTTCTGTGTTGTTTGAAGATGTGGACCAGGACCTTCCTTGTGAGGAAGACTCCTCACTTGGGTCAGTACATGACAGGGCACTTGTCAGTGCGCTTATCAGTGCTGTGAAGGACTCCCTTAAGCTGGATAATGCAGCTGAGGCATCCTCTGAGGGCTCTGCCTTTTTTGGGTACCACAAATCAGACCGTTCTGTGAAGGTTTTTCCTTATGCGCGATTCTTTGACAAGTTCATTGATAAGGAATGGGAAAAGCTCCAGAAGTCCTTTGTAGTTCCTCAGCGCCTGCCAGTTCGGTACCCCTTTGAGGAGAGCCTCTTGAAAAAATGGGCTTCTCCTCCGGTAGTGGACCCCCCAGTTGCCCGATTTTAAATAAGGTGACCACTCTCCCTATAGAAAGGACCCCTGCATTCAAGGACCATACTGATAGGAGGTCTGAGGCACTGACCCGCTCCATGTTTACCACGGGGTCTGCATTGCGGCCTATTGTGGCCGCTACCCTGGTGTCTCAGACACTCACTGAATGGGCAAAGGTTTAACACCAGACTGTGGAGGAGCACCAACTTCCTCCCAAATTTATTAGACTGGCTGACCAGTTGGTCCAGGGCCTTGTATATGTCTGATGCTACACTGGATGCAGCACCCTTGATATCCAGAGCTTCTGTTTCGGCGGTGGTATTGCGTCGCCTGATTTGGTTGAAATGCTGCTGGTCTGCTGACCAAGCATCCAAGAAAGCCCTGGCTGATTTACCCTTCAAGGGTGGGAGGCTTTTTGGTACCTCGCTGGATGACATTATCAAGGATGTCACTGGGTGTAAGAGCACTCTCCTCCCTCAGTTCACCAAGGGAAAGGAGCCGTGCCGTAAGCAGGGTCTTTCATTCCCCACTCAGAAGCTGTATTTTCGTCAGTCAGGGCCCACGGGTAAACCCTCCCAGGCCGGCAAGGGCTCAGCTGGGGGACAGAAACATCCCTGGGAGCATAAGCCGAACAAGCCGGCACCAAAACCCGCCAATGCATGAAGCCTTGCCCCCGCCCGACTCATGGGTGGGGGGATGGCTTTGCAGATTCACAGCTCGGTGGACCTCCCTGCTCTCCGACCAGTGGGTCTGCAAGGTGGTCTCTTCGGGGTACAAGATAGTTTCTTTCCTATCCACCAAACAGATTCTTTCCCTCAAGTCTTCCTCTCCTTCTGGCTCGTCGGTCTGCCCTGCTAGGGGCAGTGCAGGACTTGCTAGGTTATGGGGTAATTTTACCCATTCCGCAGCACGAGAGGTTTCAGGGATGTTATTTGAATCTGTTTGTGGTCCTGAAGGACGGGGTCCGTCCAATCTTGGACCTCAAAGCCCTAAATGCCTTTGTGAGAGTAAGAAGTTCCGCATGGAATCCATTCACTCGGTGGTAGCTGCGCTCCATCTGGGGGACTTTCTGGCGTTTTTGGACATTAAGGACGCTTACTTGCATGTCCCAATTTGCGCAAGTCACCAGAAGTTTCTGCGCTTTGCGATAAGGGAGGACCACTATCAGTTTGTGGCCCTTCCTTTTGGACTAGCGCCAGCACCATGAGTTTTCACCAAGGTACTTGCACCGATCCTAGCTTTGCTGAGACAGCGAGGCATTGCCATTGTGGGCTACTTAGATGACCTTCTTCTGAGAGCAGCTTCTGGCTTAGAATTAGAGGTGAATGTGTCTATAGCCAGCCAGATCCTCCAAGAATTTGGGTGAGTGTTAAACATTCTGAAGTCGGTCCTGGTTCCGACTCAGCATTTGGAGTACCTTGGGTTGACTCCTCGGAAGCGAAGGTCTTTCTTCCCCTGGAGAAATTGCAGACTCTTCAGTTTGCGGTGAAGCTGTTGGCATCCCGCAAATGGTCGTCTCTCCGTTTTTTGCATGCGAGTCCTGGGCCTAATGGTAGCCTCCTTTGAGGCGGTACCGTATGCCCAGTTCCACACTCGTGTTTTGCAGAAGGAGATACTGTCCAAATGGAACAAATCTCCTTTGTCTCTGGATCGTCAGATTCAGATAAGCCACCTAGTCAGTCTCTCTGAATTGGTGGTTAAGATCCCCGGATCTTTGGTCTGGGAAGTCGTTTCTTCCCTTCCAGTGGACCATAATTATGACAGACGCCAGCCTAACGGGCTGGGGGGGGGGGGGGGCGTCTGGGGGGTCCAGTCGGCCCAGGGTCAATGGACTCTAGCGGAATCTCATCTGCCGATCAATGTCTTGGAACTCCGGGGCGATCAGACTATGCCTCTCCTCGTAGTCGAGGAGGTTGCAAGGCCATCCAATCAAAATTCAGTCGGACAATGCCACGGTGGTGGCTTATGTCAACCATCAGGGGGGAACACGGAGCTCGTCTGCAGCATCCGAGGTTGCTCACATCCTAAGGTGAATTGAATAGAAGAAGATCCTGGGCTGCTGCACTCTTTAAAACGATGTCTTTATTGTACAAATAAAATCCAAAAAACAACCAAAGCGATACAGTCAAAATGAAGTGAACAACAGGAAAAAGGTGGCTGACATGTTTCACATCATGTGATGCTTACTCATAGCTCATATCCTAAGGTGGCCAGAAAGAAGCATGCCAGCTCTGTTGGCCGTCTACATTCCAGGCGTAGAAAACTGGCAGGCGGACTACCTGAGTCGCCAGATGCTGGACCAGGGGGAATGGGCATTGCATCAGGAGGTGTTTCAGCTCCTTTGCAGGAGGTGGGGCACACCGGACGAGGATCTCCTGGCTTCTCGCCTCAACTGCAAGGTCTCGAGGTTCGTGGCCAGGTTCATAGGTCCCTGAGCAGATGCGTCAGACGCGTTAGTGGCCCAGTGGGGTCAGTATCAGCTACTTTATGCCTTTCCCCCACTGAAGTTGCTTCCTCGTCTGCTCCGCAGAGTGGAGACCGAGGGGATCCCGATGATTCTAATTGCTCTGGATTGGCCTCGGCGTCCTTGGTACGCTGATCTTGTGAGCCTGGTGGCGGATGTACCCTGGCAACTGCCAATGTGGGAGGACCTGTCTCAAGGTCCATACTTCTCCATCCTGCTTTACAGTCGCTGGCTTTAACGGCATGGCTGTTGAAAGCCAGGTATTGAGGGACCAAGGTCTTTCCGACTCAGTCATCTCAATCATGCTGAGAGCACGGAAGTAGTCTTCCAACAAGATCTACCATCGTACCTGGAAGTCCTACATCTGTTTGTGCGAAGAGATGGGGTGGTGTCCACAGACGTATTCGGTTTCCAGGATCCTGCTGTTTTTACAGCGTGGAGTGGATCAGAAACTTGCCTTAAGCACCATTAAGGGACAGATTTCAGCCCTGGCTGTGTTCTTCCAGTGGCCAATTCTCTGGTGGGTACCTTTTTGTGCAGAGGGTTCGTCATATACTTCCCCATCTTAAACCACCTCTTCCCCCATGTGATTTGAACCTGGTGCTCTCGGTTCTTCAGAAACCTCCCTTTGAAAGCATCAGAGATTCCTCTCCTGACACTATATCTCAGAAGGTGGCCTTTTTGGTGGTCATTACTTCTGTCAGATGTGTTTTTTGAGTTGGCGGCCTTGTCTTGCAAGTCGCCATACTTGGTCCTCCATAAGGATAAGGTGGTGTTGCGCCTGCAAACCTTCCTTTCTTCCGAAGGTGGTTTTGGCATTTCACCTTTTTTTTTTTTTTTTATTTCAGTGTTTTTTTTATTGTTGTTTGCGTATAAAAAAATACAAAAAGTATTACATCATCGTGCGTGTTATAAACAATACACAACCATACGTTTTTTCCCTATTTTCCCCTTGTCTTTTCCTACCCTCGTTCTTTATGACATTGTGAATAAATGAAAAAACCCTTGTTTCTGAACTGTCATATCTCGCCTCCAATTCCCCACCCCTCAAACCCTCACCCGCCCTCCCACCCTCCCATCACACCGTAAGCCGTTTTTTTAAGTTAATGTACTACGTTAAATACGTCTTCCCCATAAAGGAATGCCCGATAGCGGGTTAAGATTTTTATTAAATTTGAATGGCGATTTCTATATAGAACATCCTGTTTCGTCTAGCCAGGGTTTCCACATCCTCACAAACTTACTATAATTCCCCTGTCGGGTAAGTGTCCCTCTCTCACTCCAAATCATTGTGTTAATAGTTTCAACCCAAGATTTGACGGTGGGTGGTATCTTGGCCTGACACCTCAACGCAATTAACTTCCTTGCCTGAAAAAGGCATCTCAGTACCACTTCAAGGGAGCTGGCTGGCACTCTATTTTCCTCTATGCTGCCTAACAAGCATGTCTTAGACTCAGCTTCTAGCTTAATTTTAAAAGTTTTATTTATTATGGTGACCACCTTAACGAGGACATTGTACTTCCATCCTTGTGTCCTCAGCCGGCGCATCCTAAGGAGGTTGTGCTACATACTTTGGACGTGGTACGCGCTTTGCGAGTGTACCTGTCTGCTACGGCTCTGTTCCCGGAGATCTGACTCACTTTTTGTGTCGATATCTGGTCCACATAAAAGCCTGGAGATCTCATCGGCCACCATTTTCTCGATGGATCAGGCAGACTGTCATACAGGCCTATGCTCTTAGGGGGCGGGCGCCCCCCTTTTCGCTCATGGCACATTCAACCAGGGCGACTGGTGCTTCCTGGACTTTCCGACATCAAGTGTCTGTCTCACAGGTGTGTAAGGCGGCGACACACTTTTTCCAAATTTTACAAAGTTGATATGAGTGCATCTTCAGATGCTTCCTTCGGCTGCAAGGTTTTGCAGACGGCCGTTTAAAATTTCAACTCCTCCGTCGAGGAGCTCTGCTTGTTTGGGGTGAAGTTGTTTGTTTTTTACTGATACTGTTCCCACCCCTCGTTTTTTGACACTGCTTAGGGAAATCCCACTTGTCAAGACTTGTCAAGGCTGTGTCCGATAAGAGAAAATAGGATTTTTTGTACTCACCGTAAAAAATGTTTCTCTGTCATCCATGGATGGACACAGCACCCACCCCTCCTTTTTATGTTTGTATTGCTTGTTACGAACTGAGGCTGCATGCTGCAGGGATGAGGGTTTGAAAGACTCCCCGGACAGTTTCCACACTGCTATGGTGACAACTGGGCATGCCCGAAAAAGTACCTCTTCACATTTGGGTAAGTGCAAGTGAGGCATTATCTAGCAACACATTGTGTATTTATTCTGGGCTGATATGCCAGTGAGTGAGCTCTTTATGGGTTCAGTTTTCTGCATTAAAGTTCTCTAAAATGCTTCTCTTCTTGTCATGCATAGAGTACCCAAACCCATGACCCCCCTACTCCAATATTCTAGATTTGGGTATATTAAGGCAATTCTAGATTAATGTTTTTAACATTATATAGCCAAGAGTGTGATAACGCTGGCATACCATGGAGAAACATTCATGGTCATACAGCTGGCATACCAAAGAAAAACATTCATGGTCATAGTGCTGGCATACTGTGGAGAAATATTTCATGCTTGTACATGAATGTTTGTATGGTGGAGTATTAACAGGACTCTTCACTGGAGACACCTGAAACAAAGACATTGTAGACAATTGGGCTCTTCAAACCTTGTGGGAACATTTTGGTGGTAACAGTTTGGTGAAGACCCTTTTCTGTTCCACCCTGAATGTACCCCTGTGTACAAAGCCAACTCCATAAAGACGTCATGTTGACCTGTTTGGTGAGAAGGAACCCGTGTGTTCCTGTGTACAGAGTACTGACCTCAACCCTACTGAACACCATTAGCATGATGTGGACCAGCAAATGTGAGTCAAGCCTTTGAGTGCCCAACGTGTCTACTCATCCAACATTGGTACCTGCCCTCACTTCTAGGAATGTTTCCCACAAGTTGTTCCCATAAGAGTGGAGCCAGCTTCATAAGGATATGGTTTGACTAATTTGGTGTGGAGAAACTCAACTGTTCTGCACAGAGCCCTGACCTCAACCCTACTTAAACAACATTGGGCTGAATTGAAACGCCAGGTCTTTGGTGCCCAATGTGTGGCATACAAACCAGGTTGTCTCATTCAACATTGGTACTTGCCCTCACTAACTGGCATGAATTGTGGGACACTTTCCAGGTTGGAACAGTTTGGTGTGGAGGAACTCGCAGAGCCCAAGAGCCCTGACCTCAACCCTAATAAACCCCTTTGGGATGAATTGGAATTGCGATTGTGAGCCAAGTCTTTTTTGGTGCCCAATGTGAGGCACATAAGCCAGGTCTTCTCATCAAACATCGGTACCTGCTCTCACTAATGGGTACAAATTGTGGGAAGCATTACCAGGTTTATGTGGAGAAACTTGTGGCTAAGAGCCCTGATTTAAACCCTATTGAACACCTGTGGGATAAATTGAAACGCCAATTGAGAGGTCTTTTTTTTGGTGCCCAATGTGTGCACACAAATCAGGTTGTCTCATCAAACCTCAGTAGCTGACCTCACTAATGGGCACAAATTGTGGGAAACTTTCCCAGTTTTGACTAGTACGGTGTGGAGGAACTCGCAAAGCCAAGAGCCATGACCCCAGCCCTACAGAACACTATTGGAATAAATTGGAATGCAGATAGTGAGCCAGGTTTATTTTTTGTGCCCGATGTGTGAGCCAGGTCTCTTCATCCAAATTCAGTACCTGACCTCACAAATTGGCACAAATTCCCACAGACATTTTCAAAATCTTGTGGATCTACAGTTCTCACCCATGACCCCCCCCCCCCCATGGAGTAGAGCATTTTTACATTCCTACTATGGATCTATTTTTCCGGCAAAACCTTTGCCGTTACTTAACCACTTGACGTCCGCGCTATAGCCGAATGACGGCCACAGCGCAGACCCCAAATGCAGAGAGGCCAATAGACGTCCTCCCCTTCGCACGCGCCCTGTAATCGCTGAGTCACAGACTTGGGTGACCACAGATCGGTGTAAGGGGCCATCCTGGCCCCTCACCACGTGTAAGGGGCCGGTCCTGGCCCCTCATCACGTGATCAGCTGTCAGCCAATGACAGCTGATCACATGATGTAAACAAAGGATCGCTAATCTTCTTCTTTTTTTTTTCTCCCCGCGTTGACAGCGTGAGGAGAAAAAAAAGCCGATCCCCGGCTTGTGTGCAAGGGACATTGGTCCCAAAGAGGAAGAGGCAATTCTGCCTCATCTGTGCCCACAAATACTGCCTGCCAGTGCCCACGAGTGGTGCCAATCCGTGCCACCTAGCAATGCCACTTCTCAATGCCCCAGTGCGGCCTTATTGGTGCCCATCAGTGCAGCCTCATCAGCGTACATCAATGAAGGAGAAAAATTACATGTTTGCAAAAAAAATTTACAAAGCTTCCGGTTCAGCCTGGGGTCCTTGGTCTTTAGGACAACCGAGACCTCCCCTCAAGCATATGATTTATTCTCTGTGACATCCTGTGACGCTATCAGAAGGGAAGCTGCCGTGATCCGAACCCCCAGAAAGAGATGGAGGAATAAAAGCTGAATCTAATACAAAAACAACAGCAAACATTAGAAAACATCAAGCCGATCGAGACGACCGTCGTCCCCCCCCCCCCCCCCCCCAAAAAAAATTCACCGCCTAACCTGAAGGTGCAGATATGTGTCAATAGCGCGTGAATGAAACCTGATGTACAACCACCATGAGTGAATGAACCGAGCCAACTGCAGCGCTTGGACTGGTAATTAAATAACAAACACTCAGGGCTACGATACCCACAGAACATGGTGGGTATGAAGATAAGATTAAGATGTGAAGTGCAACGTATGATGTACGAATGTCGGCCGAGAACCTGTATGACACTTACAATAAAATTCTGGCCCAAATGACCTATGGACGTGACGGACCCTGCCCTGTGCACGGCCTATAACCCCTGTGAAAGAAAAAGGATAAACACGCACCTGCAGCTTCACAAAAGAGCTGGGAATGACACGGATCACACACCTACAAACGTTAATGAAAGACAGAGAAACCAACTTAAAACCCCCACAACCAGCAAGAATGACCCCCGAGAACCCCTGAGACGGGGACCGCCAATCCCCCCCCCAGGCTAACCCGCCCGAACCTGCATGCACCTGACGTTTCAGGGAAAATGCGAGGATTCCAAAAAATAACAAACCGTATTGGAGCAACACCTGCAATTTAATGACAGATAAATGAACATTCCTACTTATTGTCACCATCTATGAATGCATGAATCAAAATTTTGATTCATACCTTGGTGCACTGTGCTAAACGGAAACCCTTTTTGTCCAAGATAGCCAGTTTCCTGTCCCCGGAGGTCTCCCAATTTCAGATCCAGCTATATGACCAATCCAAGGATCCGGTGAGTGGAGATGCCCCATGCTTAATCTTGCTAATATGAAAATGCCTTGATGGGCAGGTATCCATTTGGAGGAGTGGGCGTTCCTAGGCAAAGGCTATATTTGCATAGGTAATGCCCACGTGTAATGCTGAGCCTCCATGATTGGCAGAACTGAAGTCCAAATAATGTGAGGGTTGGGGCCGGAGCACAGTTAGACGGTGTCAGGGACAGTCGGGGCTGGGTCCTCTGGCATTTTCTGTGTAGCCTCGTCTCAGGCCTTGATTCTCTTCCTTGTTGCAGATGCTCCACTGCAAGTCCCAGATGAATGAGTTCCTGGCCGATATCCAGCAATGGAAAAGTCCTGTGACGCCTGACAATGAGACAATGGTATCCCGACTTTTGGTGAGGAATATTCTCGGCTGTGAATTCTCACAAAAACTACTGTGTCACCCTGTGTAGGCTCATTGTATGTCCCCCCGACAGGCGGAAGTCACCAGCATGTCTGAGAAGCCAGAACCCACAAGCATTGCAAAACTACAAGAGGAATACTGGCTGGAGTCTGGTAAGCGGCATTTGGCACCGGGGGTTATTTATTGTCACCATCTATGAATGCATGAATCAAAATCCCCCCCACAAAAAAGCAAACCTGTACTGCCTCTAAAAGGGCGAGTATGGCAATTAAAATGTTCTTAAACCCTCCAAAGGTGGATACGTTGCTTTGTTGTAAAGGTCTCAATGATGCCACCCCGCTATGTGCGCTTCTGGGTCCTTGTCGTTGTGTGCGAGGGTTCTTAAATATGGCCGCTTATGGCATGCATTGTGGCTGGGGTCCTTTAATATTGTGCCTGCTTGGGGGCGGTGCTTAAAGGCGGAAGAGTGCTGTGCCTTGGATGGGTAGTGTGGCTGGGAACCCTATCGCTTTGCCTTTTTGCACATGCACACCTTTAGCATGACACTCAGTGTATCTGGGGTCGTGTACTCGAACATGGGTTCCGGTGGTCATCCACTAGGAGCGGCGTCACCCGGGGCTAATCTAGAATTCGGAGATATACAGCAGCAGTGAGGTAGGAAGGGTCAGGTAATCAGATTGCCAAGTCGGTCCCCCTGAGGTTATGTCCCTCCTCTGAGTATTTGAATATATTCCATGGTTGCTATATCTTGGAATATGCCTCTTGCCTATGTTGGTTAGTGAGGATCAGGTCCTCCATCTGGCTAATATCGTCTACTTTGTGGAGCCATTGGGCATGGTTGGTGGGTGCGGGGACTTCCAATAATGTGGGATGCAGGCCTTGGCTGCGTCCAGAAGATGACGTACCACTGATTTTTTGTATACCCGCGCTGGCGTACCCGTCGCGTGCAGGAGAAAATAAGCCGGTTCGTTCGGTCCGTGAATTTTTGAGTTATACGGAGGACCTCTTCCCAGAAGTTCCGTAGCCGAGGACACGACCAGAATATATGTAGGAGGGTGCCCTTCTCTTTCTGGCATCGCCAGCAGAGATCCGAAGTTGTTGGAAAAAGTTTGTGTAGTAGGGCAGGGGTCTTGTACCAGTCTGTCAGAATCTTGCAGTCTGGTTCAGAGGGAGGATTTGTGAGTGAATTTGATTATGTGCAGCTTTTCGCCGGTGGTGAAGTGACAGTCCAAGTCCCCTTCCCACTTAGCAAGGCATAGGGCCTGGTAGTCTCCTGATGGTTTGGTCAGCATGGCGTATGTCAGGAATATTGTATGTGTGATCACCCCAGTCTCCGTGCAGAGCACCTCTAGGGCCATGAGGGTTTGTTGTGAGTCGTTGGAAGGGGGCGGGACGACCCTGAGGAAGTGGCTAAGTTGTAGGGCTCTTATAAAGTCCAGTTTGTACGGGCCTGTGGGGTCAGACAGTTCCGTAAGTGTCCTTCACTTTCCCAAGACACCAAAGTGGGACGCCTGATGGAGTCCCGCGGCCCTAAGTTCCAGGAACCTCTTTTCGTGTAAGCCCGGCTCAAATTGGGGGTGTCCTATCACGGGTCTCAAAGGGGAATGGCGGGTTGAGAAGGAGGAATTGGACAATAGTTGCGAGCAGACCTTAGCTGTGTTGCCTATCAGAGGGTGGCCCTGATGGTGGCAGGGTAGTGTGGCACCAGGGGGCTCTGTGAAGGGGTGCCTCACGTTGGTCCTGTTCCAGTTGCGTCCATAATTTGGTGTCCCTATGTCTGCACCAGTCAAGAAGTCTACTGAGATGGGTTGCATGGTAGTATGTGCGAATATCTGGCATTGCCAAACCTCTGTACATTTTTGGGAGGGAGAGTAACTTCCTGTTTAGGCATGGGTGTTTCCCTGCCCAGAGAAACCGAGTGAAAGTGGAGTGCACTTGTTTGAAATAGTCCCCAGGTATGTGAATTGGAAGAGCCTGCACTAGGTAGAGGAATTTGGGTAAAATCGACATCTTGCAACGTCCAAACCACGAGTGGAGGCCATCGTCCAATCCGTCAAGTAATTTTTGGCCTGTTTTCAGTAGGGGGGGAAGTTGAGTTTGTACAGTAGGGACAATGAAGTAGGTTCCCAGGTATTTCTGGGCCGTGTCGGTCCATTTTAGATTAAAACTGTCTGAGTCTCGTTAGTTGGTGTCGTGGTATCCCTATACCCATAGCCTCCGATTTGGAAAAATTAATCTTTAGGTTGGATGGGCAGCCGTAGGTTTCAAACTCTCGTAGGAGGTTCGGCAGGGAAACTGTGGGGTTCGTAAGGGAGAAAATAAGGTTGTCAGCATAGGCGGACACCTTGTGCTGTGTCTCGTTGGCTCCCACTCCAGTAATGTCTGGATTCAGACGGACGTGGCAAAGGAAGGGTTCCAGGGAGAGGGCGAAAAGCAGGGGTGAGAGGGGGCATCCCTGCCTAGTCCCGTTCATGATTGGGAATGTCTCTGATAGCACTCCATTCACCCTCACCCTGGCCGTCGGTGCCACATAAACCGCAGCCACCCAATTTAGCATCCTACTCCCCAGACCTATATGTTTCAGTGTTTCAAACATGAACTCCCAATTTACTCGGTCGATCACCTTTTCTGCGTCCATTCCCAAAAACACACTTGGCGTTTTGCTTCTCACCGCCATATGGAGTAGGTTTAGAACTTTGGTGGTGTTGTCCCTCGCCTCTCTGGTTGGGACAAAGCCAACTTGATCTTGATGTACGAGGTGTGGTAGGTGTTGTTGAAGTCTGTTGGCCACGATCTTGGTGAAGATTTTAAGGTCGGTGTTAAAGAGGGAGATTGGACGGTAGCTCCCGCATTGGGCTGGGTCCTTGCCCTCTTTCGGTATGACGGAGATTTGCGCCTGCAGCATGGCATTGTGGAAAGCTTTCCCCGAGCCAAGAACATTGTAAAGGGTCACCAGGTGTTGCCGACATCTCGCACTCACTGGAATAGTGACAGCACATCCCAGCAAGCGCGTCATAGAAGCGACGGGAGATCCGACTTGGATTCCCGCCAATTCTACACGTGTGCGGCGTTTGTTATGAATCCTGAGGGGGAAGTCCCCGCCGGATTTTAAATAAAATTCCGGCATGGGTTCCCCCTCAGGAGCATACCGGGCCCTTAGGTCTGTTATGGGTTGTAAGGAGAGCCCCCCCTACGCCGAAAAAAACGGCGTAAAAGGTCCCCCTACAATCCATACCAGACCCGTATCCAAAGCACGCTACCCGGCCGGCCAGGAAGGGAGTGGGGACGAGCGAGCGCCCCCCCCCTCCTGAGCCGTACCAGGCTGCATGCCCTCAACATGGGGGGGTTGGGTGCTCTGGGGCAGGGGGGCGCCCCCCCCCCCACCTCAGAGCACCCTGTCCCCATGTTGATGAGGACAGAGCCCCTTCCCGACAACCCTGGCCGTTGGTTGTCGGGGTATGCGGGCGGGAGGCTTATCGGAATCTGGGAGCCCTCTTTAATAAGGGGGCCCCCAGATACCGCCCCCCACCCTAAGTGGATATGGGGTACATAGTACTCCTAACCATTCACCTGTAGGAAAAATGTCAAAGTTAATAAACACACCACACAAGGGTTTTTAAAATGTATTTTTCTGCTCCGGAGGCTCCCCCTGTCTTCTTTATTAGCTCTTTTACCAGGGGGAGCTTCTTCTTTGACGTCTTCGGGTGGGTGGGGGCCGCCGTCTGGTTCTCTTCCACCGCCGGGGGGGGGGTCGCTTTTAAAAAAGCCCCCACCCCCCGGCGGGTTTCCTCCGGCGTCTTCGGCGGGGGGGCTTCTTCTTCCGCTATCCCGACGGGTCTTCTCCGCTATCCGGGGGGTCTTCTCAACTCTCCGGGGGTCTCCTTCTATGTTAGCCGCTCTCCGCTGTTGACTCGGCGCACCCCGGTTCTTCCTCTCGCTGTCCGGTGCCTTCTTCTTCCGTGCTGTACGTCGTCTTCTCCTTCCATGCTGTGAGTTCTTCTTCCGTGCTGTGACGTCATGTTCTTCACTTCTCTTCTTCTCCCGATGTTGACACGTCGCCTTTCCTCGCTGCAATGACGGGTGCATGGCTTGCATCGGATTTATATAGACCTCACAATCCCATCATGCTCTGGTACCTACCCATGTGATACCTACCCACGTGGGTAGGTATCACATGTGTAGGTACAGAGCATGATGGGACTGTGAGGCCTATATAGGTCCGATGAAAGCAGCGCACCTGCCATTTCAGCGAGAAGAGCCGGCGTGTCAACATCTGGAGAAGTGAAGAAGATGACGTCACAGCCCGGAAGAAGAAGAATACGTCACAGCACGGAAGAAGAAGATAGACGTTCAGCGCTGAAGGAGAAGGCACCGGACAACTGGAGGAAGAACCGGGGTGCGCCAAGTCAACAGCGGAGAGCGGCGAACATAGAAGAAGACCCCCGGAGAGTGAAGAAGACCCCCCGGATAGCCGAAGAAGACCCCCCCGGATAGCGGAAGAAGAAGCACACCACCCCCCGCCGAAGACGTCGGAGGAAACCCGCTGAGGAGTGGGCGCTTTTATAAAAGCGACCCCCCCGGCGGTGGAAGAGAACCGGACGGCGGCGAAGAGCGGCCCCCACCCGAAGACGTCAAAGAAGAAGCCCCCCTGGTAAACAGAGCTAAAGAAGACAGGGGCGGCCTCCGGAGCAGACTAATAAATTATTTTAAAAACTCTTGTGTTGTGTTTATTGACTTTAACATTTTTCCTCCAGGTGAATGGGTAGGGGTACAATGTACCTCATATCCATTCACTTAGGGTGGGGGGCCGGTATCTGGGGGCCCTCTTATTAAAGGGGGCTCCCAGATTCCGATAAGCCTCCCACCTGCATACCCCGACAACCAACGGCCAGGGTTGTCGGGAAGGGGCCCTGTCCTCATCAACATGGGGACAGGGTGCTCTGGGGTGGGGGGGCCCCGCAGTGTGCCCCCCTGCCCCAGAGCACCCAACCCCCCCATGTTGAGGGCATACAGCCTGGTACGGCTCAGGAGGGGGGGGGCGCTCACTCGTCCCCACTCCTTTCCTGGCCGGCCGGGTAGCGTGCTTTGGATACGGGTCTGGTATGGATTGTAGGGGGACCCCCTACGCCGTTTTTTCGGCGTAGGGGGGGCTCTCCTTACAACCCATAACAGATCTAAGGGACCGGTATGCTCCTGAGGGGGGAACCCATGCCGGATTTTTATTTAAAATCCGGCGGGGACTTCCCCCTCAGGATTCATAACAAACGCCGCACACGTGTAGAATTGGCGGGAATCCAAGTCGGATCTCCCGTTGCTTCTATGACGGCTTTGTCTCTATCGCGGAAAGCCAGCTCGGCACTGGCTCCCGCGATGGGGCTCGTAGGTGCTCAATCTCGCCGAGAAAGGGAGCGAGATTGACACAATATCGCTTGCACCTACTGTATGGCGACCAGAAATACCAACTTCCTTGTCAGTAAAACCAAAGGAATTTCAGCCAACGGCTCAAAAGGTTGTTTCTGTAGAGTTGACAGAACAAGATTTAAATCCCACGGACAAAGTGGTGACTTGACCGGAGGATTAATACATAAGACCCCCTGTATGAAGGTCTTAACCAGAGAGTGGGTGGCCAGCGGCCTTTGAAACCAAACTGACAAAGCTGAGATCAAAGCTTGATTGTGCTTAATGCCAGGTTTTTATCCACTCCTAGCTGGAGAAAACTTAACACTCTATCAATGGTATACTTGTGGGAATGACATTTCTTGGACTCACACCATCCTGCGTAGGCCCTCCAAACCCTGTAATAAATTACCCTGGAGACCGGCTTTCTGTCCTTAATCAGGGTAGAGATTACCTGATGTGCAAAAACAATAAGGATATGGACAGCCGCACTCCAGTAACTTGAAAAAAGATGTGCCCTTTATTGGGTACAGGAAAAAATGCACTACAGGTATCAGCACACAGTGGGATAAACAACTGACGCGTTTCGCATTGAGTGTCAATGCTTAATCATAGCTATAGATTAAGCATTGACACTCAATGCGAAACGTGTCAGCTGTTTATCCCACTGTGTGCTGATACCTGTAGTGCATTTTTTCCTGTACCTAATAAAGGGCACGTCTTTTTTCAAGTTACTGGAGTGCGGCTGTCCATATCCTTATTGTTTTTGCACATCCTGTGCATTGCCAGCACCCATCTGCTTCTGAGTGGACATCAATTACCCTAGTGAGCTCATCTGGAGCGGCAGCTCTCTTACCTGTTAGAGATTACCTGACTAGACAGACCTCTACCCCTGAGAATCAGGGATTCAGCCGCCAGGCCCTCAAATTTAGACGCCGTAATGCAGGGTGGAGGATCGGGCCTTGCGAGAGTAGGTCTGGTCGTAGAGGAAGAGTCCAAGGGTCTCCCACTGCCATCTTTATGACTAGTGAGTACCATGACCTCTGGGGCCAAGCTGGAGCTACCAGGATGACTGGCCTGTGCTCCACTCTGATCCTGCGCAACAGGCGGGGTAGTAACTGTAGCGGGGGAAAGGCATATAGAAGTTTGAACTGATGCAAAGGGCAAACCAACGCATCGGTTCCGCAGGCCATTGGGTCCCTTGTCCGGGACATGAACCTGTCTAGCTTCTTGTTGAATCTCGATGCCATGACGTCCACGTCTGGAACTCCCCACCTCTGGCAGATTGTCTGAAAAACCTCGGGATGTAGAGACCATTCCCCTGGCGCCAGAGTTTGGTGACTTAGTCTGCCTGCAGGTTGTCCATTCCAGGAATGAATATTGCCGATATGCAGGGTACATGAGCCTCCGCCCATAGAAAAATCAAGCTCACCTCTCTCTGAGCGGCTTGACTCTTGGTTCCCCCTTGGTGGTTTATATATGCCACAGCTGTGGCATTGTCTGACTGACTGTATTCTCACCGGGGTCCCTGCAATTTGGATGTCCATGCCAGGAGGGCTAGCCGAGCAGCTCTGATCTCCAAGACATTGATGGGCAGCCGACTTTCCGCCTCTGCCCAAATTCCCTGGCGAGTGTACCCATCCAAGACCGCGCCCCAGCCTTTCAGACTGGCGTCTGTGGTCACTACCCTCCAGGCTACGGGGCTGAAAGACTTTCCCTTCAGAAGATTCTGAGAGTTTAACCACCAGCACAGACTCTGGCGGTCTTTTGACGATAGTGTCAACAGAAAATCCAAGGCCTGTGCTCTCCTGCTCCAAGCTGCCAGAATGGCTGCCTGTAGGATGCGAGTGTGGCTCTGTGCGTATGGTACTGTCTCGAACGTGGCTACTAACTTGCCTAGTAGTCGCATACATAGGCGAATAGTTGGTTCTTTTTTCCTTAGAACCACCTGAATCAATTCCTTGATAGCCTCGATCTTTACCAGGGGCAGGAACACTTTTTGTCGTTCCGTGTCCAACCTCATGCTGAGATATTCCAACTGCCTTGTGGGTTGAAACGCCGATTTTTCTCGGTTTAGGGCCCAGCCGAACCTCTCGAGGTACTGAACCGTGAGGGCTACTGCTCGCTCCAGGCAAGGAGGCGAGTGATCTATGATTAAGAGATCGTCCAAGTATGCTAGGATAGTGACTCCTTGGATCCTTAGATTGGCTAGAACTGGAGCTAGGACCTTCGTGAACACACGGGGGGCTGTAGCTAGCCCAAAAGGAAGAGCCACAAATTGGAAGTGACGCTGAGCCACCGCGAAGCGTAAAAATCTTTGATGTGGCTGAAAGATCGGTACATGAAGGTAAGCATCCTTTATGTCTATAGAGGCCAGAAAATCGTTTTTCTGGAGGGCGGCAACTGCTGACCGAACGGATTCCATCCGGAACGAGCAAACCTTTAGGTACACGTTTAAACCCTTTAGGTCCAAAATTGGTCTGACATTGCTGTTGGGCTTTGGTATGACAAACAGATTGGAGTAGAAACCTAGCCCTTGCTCTTGGGCTGGTACCTCTACTATCACGCCCTGGCAAAGCAGATGATCTAATGCCGCCAGCAACAAGGCCTTCTTTATCGGATCGTTTGGTACCCTCGATTCCTGAAAATGAGGAAGGGGAAACTCTTGAAATTCTAATCTGTAGCCTGTGGCCACAGATGCCCGGACCCATTTGTCGGGGATGTTGGCTTCCCAAACCTCTGCAAAGAGACGAAGCCTTCCCCCCACTCGAGTGAGTGGGGGCACCCCTTCATAAGGCAGACTTAGGGGCTGGCTTGCGATACCATGGTTTCTTGCCCCCAGGGGCTTGTCCCTGCAACTTATTGTTAAAGTTTGATAGTGCAGGAGGCCATCAATACTGCCTGGAAGTCGAGGGCCCCGGCACGGGGGACAGCTGCTGCCTTTCAAATGCAGGACCCCAAAACTTATTTTTGACTGGCAAAAGAGTACTTTTGCCGCTCGATATAGTCTGAATGTATTTATCCAGATCCGAAGAGTCTTCCTCCATGGAAGGGAAAGCCTGCCAGCAGTTTCTTGCATGGGGGCTCGGCCGACCAGTTCTTCAACCATAAGAGCCTTCTCATATGCATTAAAAATAGTGACAAACGAGACGCCTGTTGGATGGAATCCTTTATAGCATCCACCGCAAAGCACAGAGCTCTGGGTATATCGGCTTAGTCCTCTGCCAGCTGGGCCGGAATGTCCTTAAGCATTTGTTTTGTCTGGTCTTTCAACGCCTGACAAACCCCTATTGCAGCCACTGCTGGCTGCACCACTGCTCCTGCCGTAGCAAAGGATGCCTTAAAAGGTGTCTCTAAACGTTTATCAACCGAGTCTTTAAACATTTGTATGTTTTCCACCGGACAAGTCAATGACTTATTTACACAGGAGATGGCTGCGTCCACAGATGGGAGCACCCACTTCTTAAAAAATTTCTCTTCCACAGGGTAGATAACAGAAAATCTCTTAGGCGGCAGAAAAATTCTGTCCGGTCGTACCCAATCCTGGAAGATCAATTCCTCTAACAGAGGATGGACCGGAAAAACTGCGTTACTCAAAGGCGCTTTTAAAGAGCCCAAAGAGGATACAGCAGGAACCTGAGGCTCTGGTAAGGGCAACTTAAATGCCGAGCGGACCATGTCTGTCAAAGACTGGACCCACAGACTCTCCACTTGGGAGGCTGAGAACGGTTCCTCAATAGTAGATTCTTCAATTTCTGAACCCTCTAGGTTCTGGTCCAATTGATCCTCCTGAAATTCTAATTCCTCCGGGGAGAGAATTTCAGCATCCGAGGACACACACTTAGGCGATGGGGATCTAGTCCGCTTCTTGCCTGGAATAGAATTAGCAATCATAGCTGCTAATCTTTTCTCTAGCCCCCCTAGGGTGACGGCTAGCATCTCCTCTGTGACAAACACAGGGTTGGGTGGATCTGGGCCAGCCTCAGCACCAGACCCCCCTAATGGCTCATCCAAGGCGACCGCCCCTGGATTAATAGGTGGGGAGAGTACTGGCATAGCCTACTCATATCCTCACAATCCGAGGGGGAACCCTTTTGTTTCTTGGCATTTTTTGCACCCTTTGATCCCGAGCCTTTGGGAGCCATGATACAATACCGAGGCACTCCGCCTACAACAACTGACTGTTGTAGCTAGGAGATATAATACAAGGTTTAGGGAACAGAAGTAACTACTAATGCCCAAAACCGGTGGGAATCCCAGTGTATATATATATATATATATATATATATATAAAATATATATATATTTTTTTTTTTTTTTTAAAACAATACCGTCCCACCAATTATTGCTAGTATCCACCTGCTGCAAAAAAGGGGTTTAGGCTAGAACAAACAGCTAGTTTTGGAGATAGCTACAGAACTGCAATACTCCCTTGCGCCACCGGGTGCCACTGTAAACAGCTGCAGCCGCTCTGTGTCCTTAACCTCAGAGCTCAGTATCAGACTGAGCTAGGTATAGCCAAGAGAAAGGAACGCCCCTTCCTCCCGACGCTCCCCGCCCCCCCCCCCCCCGCACGGCACAAATCTTTTTGCATATATCGTGCACGCACCCGCGGGGAGGGGAACCACGCTGGGAAGACATGAGCTGCCGTTGCTGACAGCCTCCATGGGACACAGAGCAGCGCACCGCATGGCCCCCAGTCAGGTAAGAACAACTTGTAGGCCCCTAAGGAACCTCTTTAGTTCTGGGACAGGCCTAGGCAAACAGCCCCTTTCCCAACCTGCGTGCAGCATGGATATCAGCAAACTTGACCAGGGAGATCTAGAGATTTGACCATCCTGTCTTACACAGACATAGTGGACCCAGGCTGCCAATGCAGAGCATACTCAGGCTAACTCCCCCAAAGATATCCCCTGGAGAGCCTGCTGTCGAACCAAGTCCCGCAGGCTCCCCCCTTACCTGTTCCATGCCGCAGGACGTTTGCATAGCAAGTGGTCCAATCTTCCCCCATCTCCGTGGGTAGCGTGCATACTAGACCTTCGGGCCCTGGGATCCTGGAAGGAACCCACTGTCCTGGACCTATACAGCACCCTGGCAAACAGGCTTCTTTTGGCTCTAAGAAAGGCTCCAAGTCCGGGGCCCAGGGTCCAGCTCTCTAAAAAGAGAAGCATTATAGGCAAAACCCCACGATTTGGGGCCCGGGTACTGTCCACTTTGGCTCTGAGGCCCCTTGGACAGATCCGGTTAGCCTGCCTTGATCCCAAGGATGTGGAGGCAAAGCTATTCCATGACCAACACCTAAGACACTGGCGAAAAAACTGAGGTACTCCCTCTATGGGAGGGGGTTATATAGGGAGGGGACTTCCTGTTTGAGATTGCCAGTGTCCATCACCTGAAGGTACTCCATATAACCCGTATAGTAATGAATATGCCGCTCTGTGTCCCGTGATGTACGAGAAAGAAATAATAATAATATAAGCGATAGATGGAATTTAATGTGTATGAGTGATGGAATTTAATGTGTATGAGTGATTGAATAATGTGTGGATGATTACAAAAATAACAGTGAGGAGCCAAGGCCAAAATTAGTCAATTGATGAAGTGAGAATGTGAGGAAAGAAATAAAATGTGCAGGTGTGAACAATATTAATGTGTGGTAATGGTAATTAGTGAACTAGTGCTCAGGTATGTGTAGATCAACTAAACATGAGGTGTTTAAATATATCTGTTATACTAAAATTGGATATACAAGGCAGGTGAATATCAATGTGTGAAAAAAAAGGGAGGATTACCTGGGCAAAGTAGATGAATGGGAAAGATTAATTCAACAATGTATTGTGTACAATATGTAGGGATTCAGCCACATGTACCCTATAAGGGATTAGGCAAATCGGAGAACCTGCAGTCACTGGGATCTGTGTATAGAAAAAAAACCCACAAAGATTGGCCATATTGTTGATAGAGGGAGTACTGCTGAAAAAGCATACAGACATTCAGGAGTCAAGATAGTCATAAAAGGGGGTCAAGCCATAACTTACTTGTCCTGGTCAGCTAGGTGTATATCCCTCTATCCCAATCCACCATGGGAGCTCAAATGAGCTGTTTCCAGGGGCTGTTTGTTTTATATAGGTGCCAGCATCAGGTGGTGATGTTCGTACCTCCCCGGTGCCCGCCCCCTCCTCCCCAAAATATCTTTTATTTTTTGATTTAATAAATAGTTTTTTTTAGAAAAAATTAAGATATTTTTTTCTCAGTTTAGACCGATACGTATTCTTCTACATATTTTTGGTAAAAAAAAATCGCAATAAGCGGATTTGATCGGTTTGCGCAAAGGTTCTAGCATCTACAAAATGGGGAATAGAATTATGGCATTTTTATTTTATTTTTATTTTTTTACTAGTAATGGCGCCGATCTGCGATTTTTATTGTGACTGTGATATTGTGGTGGGCATATCGGACACTTTTGACACATTTTTGGGACCATTCACATTTATACAGCGATTAGTGATATAAAACTGCACTGATTACTGTGTAAATGTGACTGGCAGGGAAGGGGTTAACACTAGGGGGGCGAGGAAGGGGTTTATATGTTCCCTAAGGTGTGTTCTAACTGTAGGGGGAGAGGGACTCACAAGGGGAGGAGACCGATGTGTGTTCCTCTGTACTGGGAACACACATCTGTCTCCTCACTGCTGACAGGACATGGATCTGTGTGTTTACACACACAGATCCATGGTCCTGTCGTGATTGCGGGCAATCGCAGGTGCCCAGAAGACATTGCGGCCGCCAGGCACGCGCACCGGGTCCCGAGCAATGCACCCCCTAGCCGCCTAGCATGCTAAGAAATTATATATCCGCTGGGTTGTACACACCAGCGGATCTATCCGCTGAAAGTGATCCGCGGATAAATTTCCAGCGGATAGATCCTCTCGTGTGTACGGGGCCTCACTGGTTTGCTGGACACCTGAAGACCGCTTTGGACCCCCCGGACTTAAATAGTGCAGTGCCACCCGCCCACCAATGACAAAGTAAGTGGCATTGGGAGCGCAGTACAAGCGCTGACCCAAACATCTCCTCCCCTTCTGGGGCGTGGTTAACTACGGCGCCCAGAGGGAGGAGGAAAACCAATTCCACACGGATGATGTGTCTGCTCCATCCGGAGCTCTGTCATTGGTGGGCGGGTGGCGCTACACTATTTAACTCCGGGGGGTGCGCTGGTTAGTCACGCTCTTAGAGGAAGTCCGAACGGACGAAACGTCAGAGCGTGGCTATCCAGCCCCATTACCGGAAGTAACGTTTGCGCTCCACACGAGTAGGAACCAGGAAGTAGCTAAAGGAAATACTACAAAGCGGTCTTCAGGTGTCCAGCAAACCAGTGAGAGTTTCAAAACGTTTACACAGCATTATTAATTTGCCTGATTATTCATTTTTATGGTACGCATGTATTTGTAAGGGGGCTTTTATATATATTTTTTGGGTGACATTAAAAAGTTATCAAACAATATTGCGCTATATGGATTTTTCCTTCCCTTATATACAGTCCCCCCCCCAAAACAGAAATCCAACTTCCAAACATGAACTCAGTAATGAGTAGCTCCGCCGTTATTGTTGATCACTTCAAAAATTTGTTTTGGCATGCTTGATGCAAGCGTTTCCATGAGGTGAGTGGGAACATTTCTCCAAGTGGTGAAGACAGCCGCACGAAGGCCATCTACTGTCTGGAACTGTTGTCCATTTTTGTAAACTTCCCTTGCTATCCATCTCCAAAGGTTCTCAATTGGATTTAGATCAGGGGAACACGCAGGATGGGCCAAAAGCGTAATGTTATTCTCCTGGAAGAAGTCCCTTGTCCTGCGGGCATTGTGTACTGTAGCGTTGTCCTGTTGAAAAACCCAGTCGTTACCACACAGACGAGGGCCCTCAGTCATGAGGAATGCTCTCTGCAACATCTGGACATAGCCAGCGGCCGTTTGACGCCCCTGCACTTCCTGAAGCTCCATTGTTCCACTGAAGGAAAAACCACCCCAGACCATTATGGCGCCCCCTCCACTGTGGCGCGTAGAAATCATCTCAGGTGGAAATCATCTGCTTGTCATGCCAGTAACGTTGGAAACCATCAGGACCATCAAGGTTACATTTTTTCTCATCAGAGAATAAAACTTCCACCTTTGAATGTCCCATGTTTGGTGCTCTCTTGCAAAGTCCAAACGAGCAGTTCTGTGGCGTTCAAAGAGACAAGGTTTTTTGAAGACGTTTTTTGTTTTTGGAGTCCTTCAGTCTCAGATGTCGTCTGATGGTTATGGGGCTGCAGTCAGCACCAGTAAAGACCTTAATTTGGGTCGAGGATCGTCCAGTGTCTTGACGGACAGCCAATTGGATCCTCCGGCTCAGTGCTGGTGAATTTTTTTTGGGTCTTCCACTTGACTTTTTTGTTCCATAACCCTCAGGATCATTTAAGAAATTCCAAATGACTGTCTTACTGCGTCCCACCTCAGCAGCGAATGGCGCGCTGTGAGAGACCCTGCTTATGCAGTTCAGCAACCCGACCACGTTCAAAAAGGGAGAGTTTTTTTGTCTTTGCCATCACAACGTGTGACTACCTGACAGAAAGTGACAATGAATCCACATCTTTGCACAGATTTGGCCTTTTAACCACTTCAGATCCGCGCTATAGACAAAAGACGTCCGCAGCGCGGACCTGAAGTGCCGGGTGGACGTCCTGTGTTTACCTCGTCCTGCGCGTCCCCGCGAGCGCGCATCGGGTGAAAAACTGTGTTGGCCGTGTCCCTTGGACACAGCCAATCACAGATCGTGCTGAATGGCCAATCACAGCGGCCATTCAGCACTCGATCTAGCCGTCCAATGCGAGATGATCTCAAATGTAAACATATGAGATCATCTCTCATCGCTGGCTTTCTCTCCTCACACACAGACCGCGTGTGAGGAGAGAGAGAGAGAGAGAGTGAAATCAGTTACAGAAAGTGAAAAACATAAATCAGTGCCCACAGTCCCTGCTAGTGCAATCAGCCAGTGCCACCTGCCAGTGCAATCAGCCAGTGCTACCTGCCAGTGCCACCTGCCCCTGCCATCAGTGCCACCTGCCCCTGCCACCTGCTTGTGCCATCTGCCATCAGTGCAATCTGCCATCAGTGCCACCTGCCAGTGCAATCTGCCATCAGTGCCATCTGCCTGTGCCATCTGCCTGTGCCATCTGCCTGTGCCACCTGCCCGTGCCATCTACCCGTGCCACCTGCCCGTGCCATCTACCCGTGCCATTTGCCCATGCCATCTACCCGTGCCATTTGCCGTCAGTGACACCAACAACAATGGCTAAACGATCATTTTCACTCGCGGAGGCGTACGAAATTCTTGCGGCCGATGGGAGCAACGGGGAGCTCCCCGATTCGGATTCCTCTGCAAATTCAGACGCCCAATCTGACGTTGACTTACGAGCCGGTAGTTAGCAGTGGAACAGAGACATCCGAGGAGGAGAAAGAGGAGGAAGAGGAGGATAAGGGTCCGCCCGTCAGACGAAGGCGTATTGCTGAGGAGGCAGTGCCATCCACCAGCACCCGTGTTTCATCCACCAGAACCGCAATACCTCGGCAAGCAAGGTCACGTACAAGTAGGTCCCATGCCAGCCTTCCCTATTCCCTTCAGAACCCCTTGTGGCTTCCTCCTAATTCAGGAGAAGCCAACATTCCCCCTTTCACTGCCCAGCCAGGAGTCCAGGTGGACACAGAAAATTTCGCCCCGATTGATTTTTTCAATCTAATTTTTACTGATGACATGCTTGCCTCAATTGTTTCCCAGTCCAATCTTTATGCCGAACAGTTTATTTCCAGTCACCCCACGTCCTATTATGCCTGTCCCTTCGAGTGGAGACCCGTAACAGTGGAGGAATTCAAAAAAATTTTGGGCCTCGTATTTTGTATGGGACTAAACTATAAAAACGAAGTACGATCATATTGGTCAAAACGCCCCATCTATCACATGCCCATCTTTTCCTCAAAAATGCCCAGGTCCAGATATCAAATGATCATGCGATTCCTACACTACAGTGACAATGCCCAGTGCCCTCCCCGAGATGACCCAAATTTTGACAAACTTTATAAAATTCGGCCACTAATTGATTATTTTTCCCAAATTTTCCCCCAGTTGTTTACCCCGGACCAAAACATATGTGTTGACGAGTCACTTGTAAAGTTTTCTGGCAGACTCGACATAAAACAATTTATTCCCTCCAAAAGGGCCCGCTATGGGGTGAAGCTATATAAATTGTGTGACCGAGCCACAGGATATACGTATGCCTTCAACGTATATGAAGGAAAGGACAGCCAGCTACACCCCCCTAATTGTCCAGACTACATTGGGACCAGCGGGAAAATTGTTTGGCAACTCCTAAACCCACTAATGGAGAAAGGATACCATTTGTATGTGGACAATTTCTATTCAAGTTTGCCCCTGTTCCGAAACCTCTATAGAAAAAAGACACCAGCATGCGGCACCGTACGGTCGAACCGGAAGGGCTTTCCTCAAAGCCTTGTCACCAAAAAATTAAAAAAAGGGGAGACGGCGAGTTTACGCAATGAGGAAGTTCTGGCCGTGAAATGGAGGGACAAAAGGGATGTGTACGTTCTTTCTACCATCCACAAAAACACATTTGTTACGATCAGGAGGAGGAATGGGCAAATCCGGAAACCAAAATGTATTCAAGATTACAATAAGTTCATGGGGGGTGTCGACTTGAACGACCAGATGCTGGAACCGTACCTTTCCACAAGAAGATCATACCAGTGGTACAAGAAAGTTTATATTTACTTATTCAATTTGGCCATGTACAATACCTATGTATTATATCGGAAATCCACTCCAAGACCCAAATCCTACCTTTACTACCAGGAGGAAATCACCACTGCCCTTTTATACCCCAGCAACCCACCAGCAAACATTTGTTCCGATGTGGTTAGCCGTCTTTACGAGCGCCACTTCCCAGATAGAGTCCCTCCCAGACCAACAGGCCAAAAACGTCAAAAGAAATGACGGGTGTGCTCCAAAGGAGGAGTGAGAAGAGACACCATTTATTATTGTGCCCAATGCCCTTCCCAACCAGGCCTCTGCGTAGTTGACTGTTTCCGCATTTACCATTCCTCACTAAATTATTAGTCCCTTCCTGCCATTTACCTTCACAACCCTTTATACCTCTGCTTATGACCCTGGCTTGTTATTTGACCACGATTCTGCCTACCGATTTTGTTTATACCTCTGCCTGATCTGGAACTGACCCTGGACTGTTATTTGACCACGCTTATGCCTACCGATTCTGTTTATATCTCTGCCTGATCTGGAACTGACCTTGGACTGTTTGACCATTCTTTTTGCCTGCCTCTTGAACTGATATTTTACCCTGCCAGTGGACTAGTGGGATTTATAGCACAGTGGTCTCACATATGTGAGGGGCTCCAGAATTGTTTTTCTGGATGAAGAAAACTATTGTTTGTTTTCTCATTCTAGATTAGGGTCTGGTTGCCCGGAGGCTTCAAAGAGATTTGGGTGGGAGAAGCCTCTACCCCTGTCCCCATTCTGTCCTGAACGAGGCCCTACTTCTGCCTGCTGCCTGTAGGACCTATGCCATCATGCCTGTACTGACTATGGACAATATCCCTGCCTGTTGCCTGGACAATTGCATTTTCTTTTGCTGACCAAGTCCCTGCCTGCTGCCTGGACCAGTGCTATCCTCCCGTGGACAACTGCACTACTAAAACCACAGGTACATTTTTTTGTTTACCCTTTGCTTAACATAATGTATTTTGGGGTGTAATTCTTGTCATGTGCATGCTATGTGTCCCTAGAACACCTGTTGGTGTTCCTTGCATGTTGGGCCTCTGTATGTGGTCAGGCTGTGAAAAAGTCCCACACATGTGGTATCGCCATACTCAGGAGGAGTAACAGAATGTATTTTGGGGTGTAATTTTTGCTATGTACAGGCTATGTGTTGGCAATATCTTATAAATGGACAACTTTGCGTAAAAAAATTGCGTTTTCATTTTTTTTTCACATTTTCCAAAAACGTTTGGAAAAAAATGAATCGTTCAAAAGACTCATTATGCCTCATAGATTATACATTGGGGTGTTAGCTTTCCAAAATGGGGTCACTTTGTGGGCATTTCCATTGTCCAGGTGCTCCAGGGCCTTCAAAAGTGTAATAGGTAGTCAACAAGTTAGATGTGTAATTTATGCTCCTAGAACACCTGATGGTGCTCCCTGCATATTGGGGCTCTGTATGTGGCCAGGCTGTGAAAAAGTCCCACATATGTGGTATCGCCATACTCAGGAGGAGTAGCAGAATGTATTTTCGGGTGTCATTTGTGATATACACATGCCATGTGAGAGAAATAACCTATTACAATGACAATTTTGTGAGGGGGAAAAAAATAAAAAAAATATTAATTTTGCAAAGAATTGTGGGAAAAAATAACAACATCAAAAACCTCATCATGCATCTTACTAAATACCTTGGAATGTCTACTTTCTAAAAAGGGGTCATTTGGGGGGTATTTGTACTTTCCTGGCGTGTTCAGGGCCCCAAGAAATGAGATAGGCACCGGTACAACAGGTGTGATAATTTTTTTATGATTTGCACCATAGCTTGTAGACTCTCTAACTTTCACAAAGAGCAAATAATATCCACTAATTTGGGTTATTTTTACCAAAGACATGTATCAGTATAAATTGTGGCCAAAATTTATGAAGAAAAATTAATATTTTGCTAAATTTTATCGCATAAACTAAGAAAAATTCTTTTTTTTTCAAAATTTTCCGCCTTTTTTCATTTATAGCGCAAAAAAAAATAAAAAGTCCAGAGGTGATCAAATACCACCAAAAGAAAGCTCTGTTTGTATGAAAAAAAGGACAAAAAATTCATTTGGATACAATGTTGTATGACTGAGTAATTAACATTCAAAGTGTGAGAGCGCTGAAAGCTGAAAATTGCTCCGGGAACGAAGGTGGTTTAAGTGCCCAGTAAGCAAGTGGTTAAAGGCATGTGGTCCTAAACTTTTGATCAGCTGAAAAACAGCCTGTTTCAGTTTATTCATTATTTTCAATTAATTGAATGCTCAAAAAATGTTTTGTCTCACTCTCATTTCTTCTTGTTGAATGTTGAAGCTCTACTTGGAACCTTGTTAAGATCCAACAATGTAAAATATAATTTTATGCCATTTTTCAAGTGGTCTTAAACTTTTGATCAGGACTGTACCTGCGGATAAATGCCTGGAGAGTGATAATCCATACGGTGTTCAAGGAGTTAGATTGGTATGCTGTTTTAAATCCACCATCTGAAAGTGACAAGTGAGGAGTTGCATTGAGATGCTGTTTTAAAGCAACCATCTGGTGAGTGTTTCCCCCGATGGGGACCCCATATCCCCCCACGTGGTGAATTATTTTTGGTGATTGAAGCACATACTATCGATATTTCTGACCTGATCATCCCACACAGCTTATATATCAAACCAGGGGTTTGCAGCGCTGCTGCAGGACTGATAACAAGCTCTGTACCGGCCTGTTTTATTTTTTCTGCTTTTATCAATTGACTATTTTACTGAAGCAGCTGCTTTCATTGTTTACATTGTATTCTATTTGGACAGATTATTTATTTTCTTGGATTTTTGATTTATCCTAAGCGCAGGGTTGTACTATAAGTAGGGGGCCAGTGAATAGTACTTGTGTGTACAATCCAGCGGATAAGTTTCTGCTGATTTTTGTCCCCTGGGATTGATTTCCAGCGGATAAAAATTTGAAGACATGCTTTCAAATCTATCCGCTTGAATCCATCCCAACAGATTGATCCGCTGGTCTGTACAGACTCCCCCGATCAATCCGTCCGAATCAATCCCCCGCATGCGTCGTAATGATTCGAAGCATGCGTGGAATTCCTTATATGACAGCGTCGCGCACGTCGCCGCGTCACGTCATCGCGATGGGAATTTCGGCGCGGATTTCGATCTGATGGTGAGTAAACTCCATCGGATCAAAATCCTCGAAAATCCTCGAGAGGATTTATCCGCGGAAACGGTCCGGTGGACCATATCCGCGGATAAATCCTCTCGTGTGTATGGGGCCTTAGTATTTGAGCTTGAAATCTACCCATTTGAAGGAACAATTGAATTTGGTGTCTTGAAGCTGCTTAGGGTTTAGAGAGATATTGAATGCCTCAAAAGATTGGGAATCAACGTGTGAGGACAAACAAAAGGTCATCTGCATAGGCGGCTATTTTGTGGCAAGTGGGTCCTAGAGATAAACCCTTAACTGATGAATTTCCGTTTTATCGTGCGTATACATGGTTCCAGTGTGAGAATGTACAGAATTGGGGACAGGGGGCAACCTTGCCTCATGCCATTGTGTATTTGCACCGGTTCTGAAAGGGTCCCATTGATCTTCAGTCTAGCCGCCGGGTTCTGGTATAGTGCCGAAATCCATGCCAGCAGGCTGGACTGAAATCCAACGTGCCTGCATACCGCAAACATGTAGTGCCACGCCACCCTATCAAAGGCCTTCTCCGCATCCGTGGATAGGAGAAGGCCTTTGACTTTGCTCCCTCTAAGATTGTGTATGAAATTTATAGCTTTAATAACGTTATCCCGTGCCTCCCTCCCCGGCATGAAGCCCACTTAACCTGGACCGACAATATCTGGTAGTAGTCTACCTATTCTTGTTGCAATAATTTTAGACAGGAGTTTTATGTCCAGGTTGAGCAAAGATATCGGCCTGTAACTGGAGCAGATGTTGGGGTCCCTGCTGGGTTTGGGGAGTACCGTTATATGTGCCATGTTGAAGGTGCAAAAAGGAAATCAAGGATGCAAAAATTCAAAACGAACGACAGATTGCAAAAGATAGTAGGACAAACCCCAAAAAATTCTTTAAATATATTAATAGTAAAAAGGTGAAGTCTGAGCATGTAGGCCCCTTACAAAATAATCTAGAGTGGGTGATTGGGGACAAAGAGAAGGCAAATTTATTAAATGTTTTCTTCAGCTCTGTGTATACAATGGAGCATGGGGGAGCTCATGTCCAAAATGGGGGTGGGAGTGACACAGCCCCAAATCCACAATGGCTCAAAAGTGATATGGTCCAGAAATATTTAGACAGAATAAAGGTGGATAAAGCACCTGGACCTGATGGTATCCATCCACGGATCCTAGGTGAGTTGAGCTCTGTCATTTCAAAGCCACTGTATCTAATATTTAGGGACTCATTAAAGACAGGAATAGTACCACTGGATTGGCGCAGGGCCACTGTGGTGCCCATATTTAAAAAGGGACTATAGACCTGTTAGTTTAACTTATATAGTTGGGAAGATACTGGAACGTTTAATAAAAGACCACATGGATGAGTTATTGCTGGAAAAAAACGATTTAAGCAGCAGACAACATGGATTCATGAAAGACAGAAGTTGTCAGACAAACCTGATTTCCTTTTATGAAGAGGTAAGTAAAACCCTGGACAGAGGCGTGGCTGTGG
The DNA here is from genome assembly GCF_905171775.1 of Rana temporaria. NCBI lineage: Eukaryota > Metazoa > Chordata > Amphibia > Anura > Ranidae > Rana > Rana temporaria. Next base: position 38,468,266 of record NC_053492.1, on the reverse strand, counting down.
ACGTGATATATTTGGATTTTGCAAAAGCGTTCGATACAGTTTCGCACACACGGCTCATGTGTAAGGCAAGGTCTACAGGATTGGATATATCAGTTTGCAAATGGATAGAAAACTGGCTGAAAGACAGAATTCAGAGAGTCGTGGTTAATGATTCTTACTCTGAATGGTCCAATGTTATCAGTGGTGTACCCCAAGGTTCAGTGCTGGGACCCTTACTTTTCAATATATTTATAAATGATATTGGGTCTGAGATCAAAAGTAACATTTCTGTCTTTGCAGATGACACTAAGCTATGCAGTGGAATAACGTCCTTACAGGATGTCTCCAATTTACAAGCCGACCTCAATGCTCTGTCTGATTGGGCGACTAAGTGGCAGATGAGGTTTAATGTAGATAAATGTAAAGTTATGCACTTGGGGGCTAAGAATATGCATGCATCATACATACTAGGGGGAGTACAACTGGGGGGATCTGTAGTGGAGAAGGATCTGGGGGTTTTAGTTGATCATAAGCTCAATAATGGCATGCAATGCCAAGCTGCGATTTCCAAAGCGAGCAAAGTCCTTTCTTGTATTAAGAGAGGTATGGACTCCAGAGACAGAGATATAATTTTGCCCCTGTACAAATCATTAGTAAGACCTCATCTGGAATATGCAGTTCAGTTTTGGGCACCAGTTCTCAAAAAGGATATAGGAGAACTGGAGAAAGTGCAGAGAAGAGCAACCAAACTGATAAGAGGCATGGAGGAGCTCAGCTATGAGGAAAGATTAGAGGAACTAAATTTATTCACTCTTGAGAAGAGGAGAATAAGGGGGGATATGATCAACATGTACAAATATATAAGAGGTCCATACAGTGAACTTGGTGTTGAGTTATTCACTTTACGGTCATCACTGAGGACAAGGGGGCACTCTTTACGTCTAGAGGAAAAGAGATTTCACCTCCAAATACAGAAAGGTTTTTTCACAGTAAGAGCTGTGAAAATGTGGAACAGACTCCCTCCAGAGGTGGTTCTGGCCAGCTCAGTAGATTGCTTTAAGAAAGGTCTGGATTCTTTCCTAAATGTACAGAATATAACTGAGTACTAAGATTTGTAGGTATAGTTGATCCAGGGTAAATCCGATTGCCTCTCGGGGGATCAGGAAGGAATTTTTTCCCCTGCTGTAGCAAATTGGATCATGCTCCGCTGGGGTTTTTTGCCTTCCTCTGGATCAACTGTGGGTATGGAGTTGGGTGTATATGATTTTACTGTGTTTTTTATTTTGTTTTTTTGTTTTTTGTGGTTGAACTGGATGGACTTGTGTCTTTTTTCAACCTGACTAACTATGTAACTATGTGGGAGGAAGGTCCTGTGATAGCGTGAGGGAATATAGAGCCTTTAGCAGGGGTTTCGCTAGTAGATGTGAAAAAGTATTTTAATAAATGGCTGAGAAGCCATCTGGGCCTGGTCTTTTTCCAGATTGTAGGGTTTTCATTGCCTGTAGGAGTTCTGTGATCTTTATAGGTTTGTCAATTTCCTCTGCATCAGAGGCCGATACACTAGGTAGGCCGCTTTGTGCTAGGTATTGTTCTATAATCTGAGATCTAGATCCCTCAGTCGTTGCAGGTTTGTGGGGGGGTGGGAGATTATACAGTTTTGTGAAAAACCCAGGAAATTCCACTGCAATTTGATCCGTGCCGTGGACTAACCCTCGTTTAAAGCGGAGCTCCACCCTAAAGTGGAACTCCCGCTGATCGGAACCCTCCCCCCCTCCGGTGTCACATTTGACACCTTTCAGGGGAGGGGGTGCAGATACCTGTCTAAAGACAGGTATTTGCACCCACTTCCGGCCACATAGTCTCGGGCAGACTGCAGGCATGACGTCACCTCCCGCCCCCCCCCCCCCCCCAGTTGTGTTCTGGGAACATTCGGCTCCCAGTACACAGCGGGAGCCAATCGGCAGGCGTAGCGCGACTCGCGCATGCCCCGTAGGGAACCGGGCAGTAAAGCCGGAGCACTTCACTTCCTGGTTCCCTCACCGAGGATGGTGGGGGGGCAGCAGAGTGACGAGCGATCGCTCGTCCTCTGCTGCGGAATGGCGCTGGACTCCAGGACAGGTAAGTGTCCTAAAATTAAAAGTCAGCAGCTGCAGTATTTGTAGCTGCTGACTTTTAATATTTTTTTTGCAGTGGAGATCCGCTTTAAATGACTAGAGACTCTCAAAGACAAAATGCGCATGGAGAAACTGGTAGCTGAAAACGACTCTTACAAGAAATCTAGACAGATCTGGTTGGTGTGGATATTGTTAAAAGATTCTTCTCAATTTCATCCCTTCCTGGTTAACCTTCTCTATATACTATAACACCTGTTCGATACTGGATATTACCCTTCAGGGTCCCCCCCCCCCCCCCCAACATTTGACTCAGTGCAGTATACAATACCTTCTTGGTCCTTTAGATCTATTTCTTTATATACTTATACTATACTATACTTTCTTTTACTCTTTTCTCCTCTTTGTTTCTTTCCTTCTCTCTCTATTTATTTTTGATTAATTTGATTAGGCCAACTCATCCAGCCTAGCCACCAAAGATGTGCTCCAGTTTGTCTGTACCTTGCCATTTTTCTAGGTTCACTCGGTCGTATTGTTACCCAATGAACAACTCTGTATGTGGTTTCTACCTGGATTTTACCTTTCTGGGCCTTGAGGTCATGCCTTTTTGTTTATGTCTACCTGGGTTTTTCTTGATAATAAACATATATTTGTTTAAAAAAGCCAACAAAGGGGTCTTCCACACATTCATAACAGAACTTGTTATTTACTGGTTATAAGAAACCTTCCCTAACCTTTTATAACTCTTCTTGAATTGGATATATTCTTAAAGCAAGCTTTTTTAAAACATCTACAACACCGTAACTCTGTGATGAAAAAAATATTTTTGTTGTTACAGCAGCAAATAACGGAAACTGTATTAGGCGATATCAAAGTCTTAGGTGTGTTTTTGGTGGAGCATATTTTTATTCTTATACAATGATTTTTTATTGAAATTGTATATAAAATTTAGTTTTAGACATTTTCTGTTGATTCTTTTGATTACCAACATATTGACACCTCAAAAGTCCAAATTTACACACACACACACACACAGCCTTAGGGAAGGATTAGACTTGTTCTGCTCTCTATATACAAAGAGGAAGTTGGACCCTGCCAGTGCAGTGTTGTGTAAGAAGTGACAGAGGGACAAACAGACTCCGATAGAGGAAGTATAAACATTTCCCACCTCCCTCTTCCCCCTTTTGAGTCAGGAACATCATAATTTGCAAATAAAGTGCAGATTCATTATTTGTTCACTCACAAACATCCAGTCTTCTTGGGGGGGGGGGGGGGAAGAAGTTGGAGGTACCCAGTGCCAAGTTTCTAGTTTTACCTTCTAGAAGTCTCCTGTGTTTGGACTCTTCACCTTTCTATACAACTTTTCAGGTCTCTTCATTGATGGGAAGTGCAAACAATCTGATTGGAGGATGTATGGACTGATCTAACAAGGTGAGACCCGACCAATCATTCTTCTGACTGCTCTAAACAAAGTGGACTTTTATATTCTGGGAGCCGACAGGCAATGGAAATTCCACTCAATGCTCACAGCACTGTATTTACAAATTGACCAGAAGTCTTTATAGTGTGTAGGCTCCATATAGATAGTGTATAAATGGATTATGTATACTGTATAGACGAGAGTCTGTATCTTTCTATATATCCCTGGGTCAAATATCCCTTCAATGATGAAGTCCCACCATCCATCCACTGATATCATGGGGAAATTACAAGTCCCATTATCCCTCTGTTGATATCCCCTGTGTCCAGCTAAGTGGGAACTATAAGTCCCAGTATCCCTCCAATATTATCACTTGAGTGTCCAGCCATGAGAAATATCCAGCTGCAGGTTCCTGAGTACCCTTGCCTATGCTATCCAAACTTTAACACAATTACTGGTGGCACATGATTTAGAGTGGAAGGGATGTGTATGTCCATATGAATCTGTGTACCCTGTACAAAATGTGGAAAATAAAATTGACTCAATAGAAAATAAATCTTTATACTCAACCCCTAACCATAACTGTTCCTTAACCATTACCCATCTTTCCTCTAGGTAAACTCCAAACCTGAATTATCACCTGACCTATCTGGTAGACCTCTTACTTGATGAGACTTTGGTGAGTCTTGGCTATAATTTGAAATGATTTGTGGAGGTGGCAAATTGTGACCCTAAACAGGGTAAAATTCCCTGATACACCATTTAGATGAATGATGGGATGAAGGTACAGATTTACTGTGGCCCCTTGCTTGTCTTTATCTGGCCCTTGGGGCACTATTTCATTTACTGATACCAGCAATAGAGTACAATTCTTCCCAACGATACCAACATTAGGGCACAATTTCTCCCAATGGTACCTAATATGGGGCACAAATCCTCCTAATGACACCTTTGATGGGGCACAATTTATCCCAATGACACCAAAGATGGTGCACCATTACTTCCACTGAAGCAAACGATGGGGCATTATGTTTTTACCACTGACATCTGGTCCTTTTCTACTCCCAATAGCCATAGTCTGGCCCCCCTAATGTTTGAAAGACAGTAAACTGGCCCTTTGTTTAGAAAGTTTGGAGACACCTGACCTAAGGGAACAACATCCTCTATATTGATTTACTTTATCGCACTACAAATAAGGTTACCATTGTTTGTGCTCCTTCCAGGTAATGTCATCTTGGGTCATCTCCAGACGACATGGCAAACTCTTTCTCCTCCTCACAAGGTATGATTTATGATACTTTTCAAAGCTTTCCACCATCTCACATCTCCAGAGATTGGAATCAGATTATAGGACATCTTACGTATCCATATTCTGCACATTTCCTGTAGACAGCTGGTCAGTCCACCCTTAGAAGGAGCATTCATAAACTCCACTGTCACATTGTGTCTTCATATTTTATTTAGCATTGATGGAAATGATCTACTAAGATGGCCCAGCAATTCAATGACTGGATTGCCCACAAATTTAATGATTTAATTTGGGGTAATCCTTTTTTAATAATCCTAAGGAGAATACAGGCCAATGTTACATGACACAGTTTACAGGGATCAATTTCCCAGCAGCATAACATCTATGATAAAACCCAGACTCCTCATTATTCAGGATGTAATTGTTTAAAGGATTTCAAATTTATTTTTTATGAAATTATTACTAAACGTGATATTTAAAAATGGTAATCTCTCTCTCTCTCTATAAAAAATATATATATATATATATATATATATATATATATATATATATATATATATATATACACACACACATTAAGAGGTCTATGGAAAATTTGCTTTTATGTCAGCATTTGCAAAGCTGTCATGAATAATTGCCATATAAGGTTTATTTCTTATGATCATCAACTTTTATTTATGGGCCATAATAGATAACCCATATTTGGGGTGTAACATGTTATAAATCCACCTCCCCGATCCCGGCTGTGCCAGCTAGCGCAGGGTTCTCCTCCACCCGCTAGCTAACTTTTTTTTTTTCTTTTTTTAAACGTGGCACCCAGCTATGACACTCATTCACAGCGGTCTGTGAATGGAAAAACTACAATGCCTGGCAGCCTTTGCGGCTGTCGTCTTGTCGTTTTCAATGAACTATCATGGCGGTGTGAGTGCCGTGATTTACCTGAAAAAAAACGTGCGTTTATTCGTTTTTTTTGAAAAGGTGAATTTATTCTTTAAATACTTTAATCGGGAAGATATAGCATTATGTCCACTTGATGGCACTGACTCAGTACACATCATAGGAATACATTACAGATTCTAATAAGGTGTATTACCCAAAACAATTGTAATTAGGTGTAACGCCCAAAACAGGGACATAGTCCATAATAACATTTCACATGGATTGAATTTGTGCAGCATGTGTGATTCCAAACTGTAGTTAAGCAGGGAACAGACCACTCATAGAAGACCTGTGCATTGGACTCTCATTGAGATAATAGGCCAGTCCCAAATAGAGGCCTCGCTCATACCTCTTATTCGTGCCAAATGCTCTGTGTCATGTTTGTTTAAATAAGGTCTGGAAGACTCCAAGGGAAGAACACACTAAATCCTCCCAGCAAGGATATATAAAAGAATCATGCAGAACTTCAAAACTGTAGAACTTGTAGTTGGTCGAAGAGGGAGACACAAGTGCAGCATATGGAAGTCACTTGCACTAATAGGCCCAGCAGAGTAAGAAGAAACTTAACCTTCCACTTTGGTTATGAGAGGTCCAGTCCATACAATAGGATCTCAGGTCCTTGGATTCATATGTGTAGAATATACTTGGTCTAATCTATGTATCTCTGGGAGGGCCATCCCAAAGGGGAAACAAGGATGGAAACCTGACCAGTTTCGTTTTTCACGCCGACTGCATCAGAGCCAGCCAGCTGACAGTACAGACATATCTTCTGTAATGTGTCAGAAACTGTCCAATCAGGATTAATGTTTATGGTTCCTGAATGTAACTGAGGTCCTCTCTGCAGGGTTGGATCCAGATGTCCTGGGAAAGGGCCCACAAACCCCTGGAGATCTTATGATATATTCTCTGGAGGATCTCAAAGGATGTGACTTCAAGAAATTTAAGAACAAATTGTCTGATTTTCCCTTTGGAGATAAACTTCCCATTCCCAGAGGAAGACTAGAAAATGCAGACTGGATCACCACCAAGGATGTCCTGATAAACACATATGGAGAAGAAGGGGCTCTGGATGTCATGATTAAAGTCTTTACTCTGACTGATTTGATGGGACCTGCAAATTACCTCCAGGAGAGAAGAGCACACAATGGTGAGTTCTTGTTTATAATGACCGTTTCCTAACAATTCCTGATAAATATCTGTGTGAGCATATCGCGTAGCACCGCTGACTCTGGGCGGGCATGATAACATCACCGCTAAACTCTGCCCTACACATGTTTCGTTTGATTAGACGTCTTCCATGGGGCAACAGAGTTCTTTGAGACTTTTGGGACATGCCATTCAAGTGAGGCTTGTGGCCTCCTGGGTGTGAGAGAGGGAGAGCTGGTGCTATCCATCTTTGCAGGATCTGTCATCTTTTAAACACTTCCAGTCTGGGCGAATACTGGTATTCCTCTCCTACATATAAAAAAACATATTTATTTTGTCGCGATTGTCACCCAACAAATCACAACAAAATTGTGCCGCGATTTGGGTGCCATTGAAAGTAACAAAGATTGTTAGTGTGTTTCGTGTTTTGCAGCGATTTGGAATCGCTGCCAGAATTGCAGCACCATGGTGTGAATGGAGCCTCAGGCTCGATTCATATCTATGCATGTGGCTTTTGAGCATTTCTGCAGTGCTTTTTGCTGTGCTTTGCACGTTTTTTTACCGCAATTTTGCTGGGATTTGCGTTTATATGCTTTTTTTTTGTTTTCTTTTGAAAATTTCATGGTTGAGTCGAATTAAGACGCAAAGCATGGCAAAATCGCAGTAAAAACACTACATGCATTTCTGCAGCTTCTCAATTGATGTCAATTGAACCAAAACCACCAAAAAAGTATGGTTTTGTGTTAAAAAAAGCCCCTGACCTTTTCCAAAAATGCATTGATGAGAATGTTCAAAAAAAAAATGGCCTGCGTTTCTGCAGAAAGCATGATAAAATGCTTTGGTGTGAATGGAGCCTAAAGTTTTGATAAGAAGTATTATAATCCCTTGGTGGTTGGTCCATGCACACTTACACACTTACATAGTTACATATAGTTACATAGTTGGTAAGGTTTAAAAAATACAGAAGTCTATCCAGTTCAACCTGTATAGGTGTGTGTGTGTGTGCTTGTGTTTATGTCAATAGCACAATGTACATCACTGTATGTTTTTTTGTTAAGGTACCCATCTAATAGTTTTTCTTGATACTATTGAGGCTCCCTGCTGATACCACTGCTTGTGGAAGAGAATTCCACATCCTTGATGCTCTGACAGTAAAGAACTCTCTATGCAGTTTAAGGTTAAACCGCTTTTCTTTCAATATCAGTGAATGGCCACATGTCTTTTTAATTTCTGTTTCACATTTAAAAAAAAATTATAGGGTCACCAGTACGTTATTTGTACATCGCTATCATATCTCTCTCAAGCATCTCCTCTCCAGAGAGAATAAGTTCAATGCTTGTAGTCTTTCCCCATAGCTGAGATCCTCTAGTCTCTTTATTAGCTTTGTTGCCCTTCTCTGGTCTTTCCCCAGACATCCCTCCTGAGGACTAGTGCCCAGAACTGGATGGCATATTCGAGATACGGCCGGATCAGAGTCTTGTAGAGTGGGAGAATTATCGTTTTATCTCTGGAGTAAATCCCATTTCTAATGCATGCTAATATTCTGTTGGCTTTGCTTGCAGTAGCTTGGCATTTCATGCCATTGCTGAGCCTGTCATCTACTAGGACTCCCAGGTCCTTTTCCATCCTAGATTCCCCCAGAGGTTCTCCCCCTAGTGAGTAACTTGCATTCATAGCTTTAGCACCCAAATGCATTACTTTATATTTTTCAAAATTAAACCTCATTTGCTATGTAGTTGCCCACCCCATTTTTTTTACGCAAATATTGAGGTTGAGCTGTTTATCTCATTCTCTATATCTGCAACAGTGATTTATATGAGCCAAGAGGCGCACAAACTCAAACAAATCAATCAAGCGCTTATGAAAAACTAGCCTGTAGATTGAAAATAAATGTCAAAATTATTGACTACAGCTGCTGCCTTATACTAAGGAGGCTCTTTGTAAACAAAAAAACTTCACATAGACGATAATTTTTGCACAGGGTAAATATAAATTCACAAAGGATATGAATATCCACCAGGCAGCGCTTATGTATATATGTGCAAACAAATGAACATATAAAAGATCTGATTAATTTCTGTCCATAACATGTGTTAAACACATTCAGAAAAGTTTGTAAAAGAAAACGAATAGTCCAATTAGTCCCAAAGGAGAAAAGATGAAAATCTTGTTTGTTGCCAGAAGACCACACCACCACACGTGTGCTGAAAAGAGAGGGGGGGTGTGGATAGCAGCCCCCTCTTAGAAAGACTCTTACCAGAAATCAATCAAAAGACAGCATAAGGGTAATCAATCTGGAATCAGTCTTGGTGTATATCTCCTCAGCTGGATCAATTAATTGCTCAAAGATCACCATAGGAAGAAAAAGGAGTTGGACATAGCGTAATCCCATTTAAAAAGTTTTAATCAAATTCATACAAAAATCCATCTGGATGTACACTTACATACTGTAGAATCATAAAATCATCAGCATTTTTTGTCATGTAATACCATGAACGCCCAAAAGACAGGTGTGCGGATAGCGTCTCCTACCACTCTCCGCTTTAGAAGACACATTCGGCTCCAACACCGTCGGCGTCCTTACTCAAATTACTTGACTCCGCCCTGACTAGTTCCGTCATTCGACATCATCAAAGGGGTGGAGTCAAGCAACGTGTACTTCCTTTATATACGCACTGCGTTGCGGTCCATTGCTATGCGCCGTGTGGCCCATACGTCAGACGGGAAAGTGTCTCCAGGGGAGTGATCACCTACTTCTTGTGTCTGTTTGTTAGTACACAGAACGCTGATCTTACGTTATGACTAGTGATGTCCCGATACCCATACTAGTATCGGTATCGGGACCGATACCAAGCATTTCCCCGAGTACTTGTACTCAGGGAAATGCTCCCGATGCCTCAGCCGATACTTGAGCGGGCAGGCAGGGGAGTTGCAAATCTTCTCTCCCCCATGGTCAGTGTTGTCTTCCCCTGTCCGTGCTGCTCTCTCACCTCCCCCCGTCCGTCCGTGCCATTCTCTCTCCTCCCCTTCCCCTGTCCGTCCGGTTCTCTCTCCCCCCCTGTCCATGCAGTGCTCTTTCCTCCCCTTCCCCCGTCCGTCCGTCCCGTTCTCTCTTCCCCCCCCGTCCATGCAGTGTTCTTTCCTCCCCTTTCCCCGTCCGTCCCATTCTCTCTCCCCCCCCCCCCCGTCCATGCAGTGTTCTTTCCTCCCCTTCCCCCGTCCGTCCCGTTCTCTCTTCCCCCCCGTCCATGCAGTGTTCTTTCCTCCCCGTCCGTCCATCCCGTTCTCTCTCCCCCCCCCCCGTCCGTCCCTGCAGTCTCTCTCCATCCATCCCGTCCCCGTCCGTGCCGCTCTCCCCCCTCAATCTGTCAGGGGGGAGAGCGGAGGTAGGAGCCGCTAAGCCTGGCTCCTACCTTTTCTGAATGAACAGAGTCGGTGATTACCGACTCTGTCCATTCATATAACTGAGCATCGTAACCTCCTGTGTTTACGATGCTTCAGTTTATGAATGGAGGAGCTTCCCTCCATTCATTTCAGCTGAAGCTGCTGAGAAAGGGACTGGGGAATCTGTTTCCCTAGTCCCTTTCTCTGTCTTAAAGGGGAGATGACAGAGGTCTGTTAAGACCCCTGAAATCTCACCAAAGCCCCCCAACAGGGCTGATTAAAATAAAAAATTGCAATAAATATTAAAAAATAAATAAAATGTAAAAAAAAAAAAAAACACACTGACAATTCACCCCCCCCCCCCCCCTAAAAAAATAAATAAATTAAAATCACTGTAAAAAAAAAAACATAGTAAAAAAAAATAGTAAACAAAAAAAAAAAATACTGCCACTGTCACATGACATTAAAAAAAGTATCGGTATTCGGTATCGGCGAGTACTTGAAAAAAAGTATCGGTACTTGTACTCGGTCTCAAAAAAGTGGTATCGGGACAACCCTAGTTATGACTCCTATCTGTAGACATCCCGAATGACGTCCCTAACAGGCCGACCTGGGCATATATACAATGGTGCAATATTGTAATTGCATACCGCGGGCGAGGACACAAATTTATTTAAAAAAAAAAACACCTAGGGCCAGATCCACATACATTTAGATAGGCGCAGCGTATGTGAGATACGCTACGCCGCTGTAACTTACTTTTGAATTCTTCAAATCCACAAAGAATTCGCACCGTACGTTATGGCGGCGTAGTGTATCTCTCGGCACGTAATTCAAATCGGCGAGTAGGGGGCGTGTTTCATTTAAATGAAGCGCGTCCCCGCGCCGAATGAACTGCGCATGCGCCGTCCTTAAATTTCCCGCCGTGCATTGCGCTAAATGACGTCACACCAACGTCATTTTTTTAACTTAGACGTAAATTACGTCCATCCCTATTCACGGACGACGTACGCAAAAAAAAAATTCAAATTTCGACGCGGGAACGACGGCCATACTTAACATGGCAAGTCTAACTATACGCCGCAAAATACCAGCTTTAACTATACGCCGGAAAAAGCCGACTAGAGACGACGTAAGAGAATGTGATGGCCGCGCGTACGTTTGTGGATCGTCGAAATTTGCATACGCGGGAATTTGCATACCCGCGTCGGGTATTTTCATACCCGACGCGGAAAACGATGCAAACTCCACCCAGCGGACGCCGAAGTATTGCATCTACGATCCGAAGGCGTACGAAGCCGTACGCCTGTCGGATCGAACACAGATGCGGTCGTATCTTGGTTTGAGGATTCAAACTAAAGATACGACGCGGGTAATTTGAAAGTACGCCGGCGTATCAGTAGATACGCCAGCGTACTCTCTCTCTGGATCTGGCCCCTAGTGTCCAAACCTAATGGCGTGTATATGCGCATCGGCATTTAAAACATATCATTATGACAGTATGCTCAGCTGCCAATCACACAAGTTAGAAAATGCAGTACAAATCATTCTACATGATACAGCTAATATCATCACAGACCTCTGAACAGACTCTTAATGTCTATTTCAGAGTCTTATAAAATATTAACCCATAATCAATCTCGATAACAATCGGATTGACAATACAGCTAAAAATAATTATTAATAAAATTCAATTGGAAGAAGAGATTCACCCATTGGTGATAATAGAAAATTCAACAATAGTGATTATTAGATATGTGCATTCCCGTTCGTACAAATGTTATTTTCGTTCGAAAATGTTCATTTTCGTACCCGCAGAATAATGTGTACATACGAAAAAATTTAAGCACCAAAATACGAAAACTACGGGATTACGAATGAGTCGCATAACGAACAACCGCAAATACGAACGAACGATCCGAAGAAAATACAACAAAACAAAAACGTCAAAAGAACGAATATGACATCTATAACAAAAGACTTGCATTCTGTATTTTGTTTGAATCCTTGTTCTGTTCGTATTTTGATTTTCAGTCGTATGTTCATATGACATCTAACAAAAGATTTTCATTCTGTATTTTGTTTGAATCCTTTTTCTGTTTGTATGTTCATATGACATCTTATAACAAAAGATTTGTATTCTGTATTCTGAATTCCTTTTTTCTGTTCGTAATTTGGTTTCAAAATACAGAATGCAAATCTTTTGTTATAAGATGTCATTTTCGTTTTTTTTGAATGGGCAGTGAGTGTAGTTAGTGAAGCAGCTTCTCTTTTGTGCAGTACAGTAGTACAGTAAAGCCAAATAAACTTTTCTGTGGATTTTCATCTGAAGGGAGAGATCAGTTGGCCAGACTTTTGAACCTGGAACCCAAAAATGGTTTTCTGATGGAGTTTAAAAATGAACGAACGTTCGGTAAAACGATCGTTTTTATGTTTGTTGTTAAAAAAGTCTGACCAAGTGTATGGGGCTTAACAATAGTTAATATGGATGAGCCGCGTGTTGAAAGTGCCGCGAATCCCGCGATATATTTACGAAAGTACAAAATGACGAAAATTCACAAAAATTATTGTCTAACAAGTAACGAACATGAATTAAACAGAATAACTAACCATCCCGCATGTACGAAAATAAAACGGTAACCAAAATACGAAACGATCGGAATACGAAAAAATTGCGTCGTACGAAAAACGAATGGGAACGAACAGGAAAACGGGCGTCTTACGAAAAACGAACGGGAACGAACCTACGGAATGATACGAAACGGAACAAAAAAAAAAACGATTTCTGTGCACATGTCTAGTGATTATATAAAAAGTAATTATGTATGAACAAATGGTGATTATATATAAAGAGATGGTAATTATATAGAAAACACCCTATTAATCATATAAAAAACAACCATGTTGATTAAATAAAAAGAGACGTACATCTCATCCTATTAACAGGGGGGGCGGAGACACAGGGAAGAGGTGGATGCTACGCCAATTCTAGCGCCAATCTTAAATCCCCTTCTTTAAATCTGACTAATTCCAGAAATAGTCTAACCAGTTCAAACTTGGTCATATAAATGTCAATTTGAACTAGCCCAAGCGTCTCTCACCCTCTACTGTGAGAAAATACTGTTATATTATACCTATTTTAGGACCACATATGTCTGCATGTTCAGAGTATTTATAACTCAAAGGTGAACTCATAGTAGAACCTTTCCATACATCTATGTCAACATGAGATTCCTCACTTGACCCATATAGAAGCAAACCATAGCCCATAATGAAAACATGGTAATAATAAAATAATTGGATCATACTAAAATTCCAAAGAATCAGATAAAAAATTAGATTACTAAAAAATGAATCAATAAAATTGAAAAATATATATTAAATGTCACCGATTGTAGCAATTCACATCAAGTTCCACATTTATGCCAGCAGGGGTCAGAGTATTCATTGAATGTATCCAACAAGTTTCTCTTTTCGAGATCTCTCTCACCAAATTTGACCCTCTCCAGTTTGGTAGAATTCTGTCAATACCCCAGAACTTTAAACCAGAGGGGTCCTGATTATGGTACTTTTTAAAGTAGAGAGAGACTCTGTGATATTTAAAGCCGATTTCAATATTGTGTATGTGCTCCGATACACGTTTTTTTAAAGTTCTTTTTGTACGGCCTACGTACATTAAATTACATGGGCACTGTAAAACGTAAACCACATGTTTGGTACTACACATGATAAATTCCTCGATTTTAAAACCTACATTATTACCAGTGGATATAAAATCTTTTAAACCTTGTATAGGTGCAGACACCTTAGCACACGTTTTGCACCTTCTGCAGGCAAAAAAACCTTTGCAATCCCAAAAAGTTTGTGGTTTGGCTGGTGGGTCTAAAACTTTTTTGACCACCATATCGCCAAAATTGGGCGCTTTTTCTATATATAAACCAGTTTTTTTTTGGTAACACAGGATTTTAAGTTCTATCCATACAAATGATTTGCCAATGTTGTTTAAAGATTTTCTCTATATCCTTATACTGATCATTAAAATCAGAAATAAATCCCCACTCATGTTTATTATTATTGACGGGTGCTCTATTTTCTAAACAGGTCTCACGTGGTATATTACCCACTTCTGTAATTATTTTATCCAAAGATGGTTCATTATAGCCTTTTTGTATAAATCGTGTTTTAATGATTCCAGACTGAGAGTGAAAGTCCTCATTTGATGTGCAATTTCTTCTGATCCGCATTATTTGGCCCTGTGGAATATTTTTAAGCCATAGTGGGTGATGCCCACTAGTGATAGGCAAGTAACTGTTTCCGATCTGTTTCTTTAAAATAGACCGTAGTCACTAGGTCTCCATCTTGTCTTATAATGTTGACGTCTAAATAATGGATCTGATCTTTACTAAAAGTGTAGTCCAACACGATATTATTCTTATTTAAATTCAATTTGGCCATGAACTTGTGGAGAGAGCATTCACTTACTTCCCAAATGAACAGGTCATCAATGTACCTCTTATAGAGAAGCAACTGATCTCTCTTTCGTGAAAAAAAACGCCTTATCCTCCCACTCTCCCATGAATAGATTTGCCAAACTGGGAGCAAATTTTGCTCCCATGGCTACTCCCTTACATTGCGAATAAAACTGTTGGTCATACCAGAAATAATTGTGGGACAGGCAAAAATCAAGGGCCTGCCCCAAAGATACTTTCTGTTCGAAGGGGATATCATCCCTTTGGGATAGAGCCCAATTCAAAACTAGTAAGGAGTCTTCATGTTGGATAATAGTGTACAATGAGGCGACGTCTGCTGTTACAATAAAGACATCTGGTTTATTAGATAAATCAATTCCATTGATCACTTGAAGGAGATTCTTGGTGTCTTTTAAGTATGCTTTTGTTTTCACAACACTTGCCTGTGAAAAGGTATCTAGATATTGTCCTAATCGTGCTGTCACCGATCCGATACAATTTACGATCGATCGGGCAGGAGGATTTGACACATCTTTGTGTATCTTCGGCAAGGTATAGATCGTCGAAATCCTGCATACACTAGGTACCAGATATTTAATTTTCTTTTTATTCACAACTTTACTTGCCGACCCCAGATCTATAAGTTTCTGTAGATCTTTCTGGAATGATGTTGTAGGGTCTGATTTCAGTCTGACATAAGTACTTAGATCTGCTAGCCTACCAGCCAGTTGGTTGTCATAAAACGATTTTTCTAAAATGACAACGCCCTCCTCCCTTGTCGGCAGGTCTGATGACTATGTCTTTTTTTTCTTCTAATAACTTTATCCCATCATGTACATGGCAATGATTCACGAATCTCTTTGGAACAGTTTGCTCTAAATCTCTTAATACCAGATTTTTGAACACTTCGATGTGCTGGTTTGCCGTATTTAGAGGGTTAAATAATGACCTATTTTTTAGGCCGCTATCAATGCCTACTATGGCGGAAAAATTTCTTGCTAGGTGCTGTTGGGACATTGTTCAGAAAGTATTTTTTAATATTAATCTTACGAATATACTTCTGAATGTCCATATATACATCAAACTTGTTTAAAAAAAAAATCGGAGCACATTTCATGCCTGACTGTAGAATATTTAGGTTTTTTTTGAGACAGCTCGATCTTACTTAAATTGTAGATACCTATGGGTCCTGATCCCTCCTTCTTTTTTTGGACTCTCCTGCCTGCCCTGCATCCCCTCCTTCCTGTGTTGGAGGGTCCGGTGGGTATTGATATTCTCTCTCTCTCTCTCTCTCTCTCTGTGGAGGTCTCCACCATCCCTGCTGCGGGAGAAGGTGCTGTTGGACTTCTGGGGGTCGGTGTCCATGTGGTCTGTGTGTTTGTTCGCCTCGGGTCCCTCTCCTCCCCCTCCCTAAAATAGGACGGGGGGAGTTGGGATTTCTCCATTTGTCGTGTCTAATAAGGGGCTCAAATTTATTAGACACAGGTACTTTGGCATAATACCCATTGTAGTCATTATACCCCTCAGGATATTGATATTGAGTGTGATGTGCACTTCCTCTATTTTTTTCCCTTCCTTTTTTCCCTCTACCACGTTTGCTTTTGAACTGGGGTGGTAAAGTACCCTAATTCTGTGTTGGTTGATGGGGAGTAGATTGATAAATAGAAATGGGATTTCTCTCCACTGGTCTCATTAAAGGAGTGGAAGGCAACATTTAAACGATTCTCTATATCGTTTATGACTACATTAAACAGAATTGGTCCCAGGACAGATCCTTGATGGACCCCACTTACCACACCAGACCATTCCGAGTACTCCCCATTTATCACAACCCTTTGGACTCGCCACTGTAGCCAGTTTTTAATCCATGTACTCACCCTTTGGTCCATGCCGACAGACCTTAGTTTGTAGAGTAAACGTTTTGTGGGGAACTGTATCAAATGCCTTTGCAAAATCCAGATTCACCCCGTCTACATGCCTTCCTTTATATAGATGGCAGCTCGCTTCAGGTGGACTTTAATATTTTGTTTATAGAAATGTATTATTATTTTTTGATTTGTTTGTTATACATAATATATTGAATTCAACGTTTTCCTGACAGCCCGATACTATTTATTTCAGTACAAAGACCCTACCCATCACCTGCAGGGATAAATAGGATTATGGATTTTTACAAAATGTTGTACAAATCTTCAATCTTCACAAGGACGTTGGGATTATGGGGCCAGATCCTCAGCCAGCGGTGCAAATTTAGTTTGTCCTAACTTATGTGATTTAAGTTACGTTGCCCTAAGTTGGTGTCGTAAGTGCCGTATCCACAGCGCATTTGCGTCTAAATGTGCGCCAGCGTAACTTAAATTCAGAGGCGTAAGGCGGGGTTTTTGCAAGTGGGAAGGAAGTGGGCGTGCTTCATTGTAATGAGCCGTGACCCCATGCAAATGAGGCGCCGGCCGTACTGCGCATGCGCGCACGAATCGGGACCTCACTGGGCATGTGCAGAACTGATCTCGGCGCAATCAGTGAGATAGGTAAAAGGCCAAGTGTACTTAGTTTGAGGATCGCCCTGTGTCTAAAAAGCACCACACACACACACTTCCCTTGCTAAAGTATATCCCATTGTTCCCCTTCCATGAGCAATTTGCTTCTGCTCTGTTTGTTTGTGTGTTGGTAAGTTGTGTTTGTGAGAAAAGTGTTTGAGGAGTTGGAGAGTCTAGTTGTTGTTTGTTTTTGAGAAGTGTATTTATTTAATTTGTTTGTTATTGTTTTTGCTGATTGTTTTTTGGTGTTTGTTTTTTGGTGTTTGTTTTTTGTTTGTTTGTTGGTGCGTGTTTCTTTTTGAATTACTATTAGCTGTGTCCTTGTGTGTTTAGATTTTGGTTCTTTTTTTGTGGTATAGATTTTTGTCAGGTTTTTGGGTGTGTATTGTCGATTGTTTGTCGGGTGTGTTTGTTGTTGCTGGGTGGTGTATGAGATGCCCCCTAAACGCAGGAAGCTTAATTTCACCCTGGGAGAGAAGCAAATTCTTGCTCGGGGCATTGTGAAATATGGGCGATTTCTGCATGGCCCTGAGAGCCAGAACACCACCCCGGCCAGGAGGAGGCAGCTTATTAAAAAGATCACGGACCAGATCAATGCGGCGGGGGGGGGGAGACTAGGACCCCCGCTGGCATACAGAAAAAAATAAATGATCTGAGAAGCGTCGTCCGGAATAAGATGGCAAGGATCGACGCCCATACCAGGGGCACTGGAGGAGGGGGACCCTGCCCAGTCAGACTGACGGAGGAGGAATGGGCAGTGGCCCAGTGTTTCCACCCACAGCAGGTGGTGGGCCTGCCTGGCTATACGTCAGATGTTCCTAGGAGGACAGGTAGGTTTTTTGGTTTATTCTCTGTTGATTAGCATGTGTGGGTGGGGGAAGGGAAGATGTGCCAAGTGTGTGGTTCCTCAAACATGTGATTGTTTTGTGTCCTCCACAGATGGCCAGGAGGTTGGAGGCCAGGAGGTTACACGCCAGGAGGTTACACGCCAGGAGGTTGGAGGCCAGGAGGTTGGAGGCCAGGAGGTTGCAGGCCCATCGGGCCAGGCTGCAGCACCACCCCCAAGACAGGCTGATGATGAGTCCCAAGAAGGGCAGGATTCCCCAGGGGAGGGGATTGGCCAAACCTCCACTCATGAGGAGGTTGAGGGGGAGGAGGTTGAGGGGGAGGAGGTTGAGTGGGAGGAGGATGATGAGGGGGAGGAGGAGGAAAATATGCAGATTGGCCGGGAAGTCCTCCTGGCCACTGATATGATGACCTTTGAGTCTTCCCCTGAGACTACCCCTGAGGCTGGCACCAGTCAGGCCACCATCAGGGGTAGCCCCTCCCACTTCTCCCCCAACAGGCCTCCAGTCACCAGGGTCACTCTCTCCCCTCCTCCAGGCCCGCAAGACTCAGCGGCAGCCAGGGGGACAACCCAGGAGACCGTGGCTGTGGGCGAGCGTCTGTCGGCCAGTGTGGTGAAGGACAATGCCCGGCAGACCCGCATTCTTGGAAAAATTCTGGAAAAACTGACGCAGATGGAGCACAGCCAGGGTGAAATGATGGAGGCACTCGGTGATGTGGCCACCAACTCAACGGCGGTCATTACATGTTTGAATGACATACAGACCGCCACAACGCGCGTGGCCCATGAGCTGAGTGCCCTGACCCAGGCTGTGCAGGACAATACAAGGTCTGGCCAGGCCAATGCGGCTGCCCTCACTGCCTGTCTCACTCGCATTGCAGGGGCCATGGAGGGCAGGCCAGCAGGGGCGGCTCCTCCTTCCCCAGCTCAACCCCCCCAGGAGGCTCCTCCTTCCCCAGCTCAACCCCCCCAGGAGGCTCCTCCTTCCCCAGCTCAACACCCCCAGGAGGCTCCTCCTTCCCCAGCTCAACCCCCCCCCCAATGGACATCCTCCGCGACGGCGTGGCCGTGCCCCTGCCCGTGCCCCTGCCCGTGCCCCTGCCCGTGCCCCTGCCCAGCCAAGGCGTAGCAATCGCCGCCGCTAAAAAATTTGCTGGGATACTTATGTTTTTTTGTTTATGCATTTTTTTTTTTTTTTTATTTGGTCTTCTGTACTTATGATTTGGTTTATGTGTGTGAATGTGGGGGGGTGGCATTCCTAAGAAATTAAGGTTGTCACCCTCAGTTTTGGTGGAGAAGGGATCCCCAGGACCAGGGAGAAGTGCAATCCCAGGTTCCTGAATGGTGTATGAATGCACAGTGACATAATTGGAGCCGTGGCGTGGCGTTACTGCTCCCAAGTCCCAAAGGGGGGGGGGGGGACTTGGATCTAATCCAATTCGATGTGCATGTGATGTGTCTGTGCAAGGAACCACAGTGGTGTGCATTCATGCATTATCATTGTGACTTTATTGATGTGCATTTACAGGGAAAAGATACATTCTTATTGTGACATTAATCATGTACATTTACTGGGAAAAAATGCCTTCTGCAAGGCGTCTCCTAGCTGTTGTGCCCTCAGCAGACCGGGTAGAGTTGGTTGGGATAGTATTGCCTGGGTCAGGGGTCAGGTCATTACATAAGTCAATATGCAGTCCCCTTCTGAGGGCAAAGTTGTGGAGTATGCAACATGCCCCAATTATTTGGCACACAAAGTCAGGGGAATACAGCAGGGTACCCCCAGACTTATCCAGGCATCTGAAGCGGGACTTCAGAAGCCCAAAGGTCCGTTCAACCACTCCCCGGGTTCGTATGTGCGCCTGGTTGTAGCGTTGCTCTCCTGGGGTTTGGGGGTTCCTGAATGGGGTCATTAGATGAGGTCCCAAGGCATATCCTGAGTCACCTGTAAGGGAAAAGACAGGAGGATATTAGTCATGCATGTGCCCCTTGTGATGTCAGCATCATGGGGGGGACATACCTGACACACATGTCACTCACCAATCAGCCAGCTGTCTCCATACATGTTCTGGTCAAAATCTCTTGAGATCTGGGTCTGCCGGTAAATGTAACTATCATGGCAGGATCCAGGAAATTTAGCACAGACGTGCCAGATGAGGCCATGGGCATCTACGATGACTTGCACATTGATGGAATGCCAGCCTTTACGATTCCGGAACATGTGCTCAGTATCATGGGGTGGTTGTAGTGCCACATGGGTACAATCAATGGCCCCGATGGTGCGTGGAAATCTGGCAATGTGATAAAAGTCGGTCATGGACTTTAAACGCTGATCCTCCTGGGTGGGTTTTTGAAACTGATCTCCCATGCGCCGCAGGATTGCAGGGACCACTTGGTGCACACACCTGCTGATGGAGGATTGTGCCATCCCAGCCACGCCTCCACTTGTGCGTTGGAATGAGCCAGTGGCCAGAAAATGCAAAGTGGCCAGTACTTTGGTGAGTGGCTGCAGTGCATGGGAGCGTTGGGTTGGGCTGGTAAGATCATCCTGAAGTATTGTTGTTAATTCCAGGATGGCCTCACGGGTAAATCTGTAGTTGCGGTAAACTTCACAAGCAGGCATGCCAAACAAATCTTGCCGTGGGCGGTAGACCCTCTCCTGTGCCCTCCTCCTCCTCCTCTGTGCCCTCCTCCTTCTTTGTGTCTCTATATCAACTAATGCAGCTAGTATCATTGCTGGTCCTGGCATTTTGGCAGAGAGATTTCAGTCCTGAACGTGTGTGTGCTGAGCTCTTCCTGAATGGTGTTGCTTCAGCAGACATTCAGACGGCATGTGTAAAATTAGGGCTGCTTTTATAAAGTGTAAATTCCCACCAAAAAACTAACAGGTGCGCACAGGGCGTAATCTACGGCGCACACACTTAATTCTGTGGATCGCCCTATCTCCCTCATTTGCATCTTTGCCTATCAAATAAAGCGGCGTGCCTAGCGTAATTTGCGCACGAGAATGCGCCGGCGTAATATTTTTAGGTAGGACGGAAAAGCCCGAATTTCAGGTGCTTCTCGTTTTGAGGATCGGGCGCAAAGATACACACCGTGTAAATTTAGAAAAATCGAGTTAAGTCGGCGTATCTCTTTTGTGGATCTGGCCCACGGTGTCTGGGAGTATCTGCTACACTCATGTCTAAGAGTGTTATTATTTTACCCATTTCAAAGGTTTGTCAGGACTAAACAGTTACCTATTTTTTTTTTTTTTTAGCTAAACTGAAGAATATGACACAGAGCAACAAGTTATCAGGTGAGTAGGAAATCTATGTTTGATATGAAATCTCTTCTGGATTAACATTTTGTTCTTTTTCAACTTGTATGATGTGTACATAGTTTGGATGCATCTACAATATCTATGTATTTCATGGGATATTTTCTTTCATGGTGACCTTTCAGGGTTTATGGTTAAAATACAATATTTCCATCTCTATCTTAAGCCTCATACACACAATCAGACTTTTCCATGGATTTTGGTCCGAAAGGGCGTTGGCCATGAACTTGGAATGCATTCACAAGGCAGGACTTTTTCAGCCAACTTTCACCAAAACATGTGATGTTTCTGCTCTTTACCACCACCCTTTGGGCAACTTCTGCTATTGTTGTCTGATCTTAAACATTGGTTCTGAGCATGCGTGTTTGTAATTTGGACTTAAGTCCGATGGACTTGTGTACACACAATCGGATTTTGCTCCATCGGACATTTGTTGCCGTAAAGTTTGTCTGTTTTCACAGTGAACATTTTTCCTATGAAAAACACAAAACATTTGTCCAATGGAGCATACACACGGTCGGATTGTCTGCTAAAACGGGTCCGTCGAACAATTGTTGTAAAAAAATCAGATGGTGTGTACGGGCCTTTATACATATTAGCACTGCACCAACACCTTTGCAGCCATTGTGTTATATGCTGGGTGTTTGTGCTCCTGTACCTTTAAGGAGGGGTGGCTCCCCTTCAGTCCACCTGCCCCTATCTATCCATTAGAATGCATGTGCCTCCACTGTGGGGACGCTCATTATTTAGTGTTAGGACCACAGATTACAGGGTGCCTTGGCGAGGCTCTGTGGCTCACTAATGCGTTTGCAAATGCGTGCAGACAAAACCCCTGTTTTTAACGCATACTGTTAGACAGGTTAATTGGTTGTTCTGCAGGCTGGTCGGTAAGGAAGCTTGGTTTTTCCCTGGGCATTCCCCAGGTTTTGTTGTTATCTGCTTTAGCCTTCCAATGCAACTTACTGCGATTGCCAGCTATAGATGGGGGCGGTGGACATGTTTGTTTCACCTGTGGTGCTTATATTGGTCCAGCAGTGCACCAACACCTTTTCAGCCATTGTGCTATATGCTGGGTGTTTGGTGTGCTCCTGTACCTTTAAGGAGGGGTGGCTCCCCTTCAGTCCACCTGCCCCTTTCTTTCCATTAGAATGCATGTGCCTCCAATGTGGGGACGCTCATTGTTTAGTGTTAGGACCACAGATTACAGGGTGCCTTGGTGCGGCTCTGTGGCTCACGCATGCGTTTGCAAATGCGTGCGGACAAACCCCCCGTTTTTAACGCATACTGTTAGACAGGTTAATTGGTTGTTTTGCAGGCTGGTCGGTAAGGAGGCTTGGTTTTTCCCTGGGCATTCCCCAGGTTTTGTTGTTATCTTTATACATATTATTTTGTGTGTGCATGAAGAATAAAATATTCTTGTTTCTCTCATAAAGAATTGGCAAAAGAATACAGAGAGTCTGCGAAGGGGATACTTCAGAGGATTAAAGAATATAATTCACGTATGGGAGAGTCTATTAATCTACGGAAAAGATATACCAAGTTATTCATGAGAAATGGACCCCCAAATAAAAAGGAAAAAGAACAAGAAATAAGGAGTACAGGCAGAAGACATCTACAGGTCATGGAGAAAAGATCTTCTGACGAATACTCCCCAACCACAATCCAGGCCCTCTTTGACCCCGATGAAGATGGTTGTATCCCCAACATTGTGGTGTTACAAGGACCTGCTGGGATTGGTAAAACAATGACCTCCAAGAAGATCATGCTGGACTGGGCCTTTGGGAATCTCTACCAAGACAAGTTTGACTTTGTGTTTTATTTGAGCTGTAGAGAAATCAACACCATCAATAGAAACATAAGTCTTGTGGAACTTTTATCCAGAACCTGCAGACTACAGTGTTCAGATGACCTGGTGTCTATTCTGAAGGATCCTGAAAGTCATAGAAAGCTTCTCTTTATAGTTGATGGGTTCGATGAACTAAGGTGGACTGTGGGGGAAGAATCGGAGACTTGTAATGATGTCTTTGAGGAAACCCACAAAGAAATAATTCTTCAAAGATTGCTCAGGAAACAGATTCTCCAACAATCTTCTCTGATCATCACTACAAGGTCACTGGCTATAAATAAACTTGACACGTTCATTGATTCTCGCAACGTGGAAATTCAGGGGTTTACAAGGGAAGATCGAGAGGAATATGTCCATAAATTCTTTGGAAATAAAGAAGATGCAGACAAGGTTCTCAGTATAATAAAAGACAATGAAGTTGTGTACACTATGTGTGCTGTCCCCATCATATGCTGGATTGCATGCACTGTAATGAAACAAGAAATAAAAAAAGATTTGGGTTTAATTCAATTTAAAACAATGACTTCAATTTACCTTCTCTACCTGGAGGTTTTAATAACCCATCACAGCAAGAAGGACCCGTCTGTACACTGGATACCTCAGGCCATACACACCTGTCTGAAGAAGCTGTGTGCTTTGGCCAATGAGGGAATTTTGAACCAACAAATCTTATTTGAGAACAAAGATCTAGAAAGACATGGACTTTCTCTGTCTGAGGTGGAGTCGGTATTTCTGAATGAGAACATCTTTGACTGGGAAGTCCGCACCCAGACTTGTTACAGCTTCATCCATCTGAGTGTACAGGAGTTCCTTGCTGCTCTGTATTATGTGCTGGATGATGGTTCTGGATTTACAAAAATCACTTTTCTTCCAGAGATTTGTAAGGGGAAATCACTAGATGGCTTTAGTTCAGGTTACCCACATTTAGCTTTAGCCGTACAATTCCTGTTTGGTCTCTTAAATGAAAAGCAGGTTACGACATTCTCAGAGAGCACAGGCATCAACATCTCACTACGAGCAAGATCTGCAATGAAAGAATGGACTGTGAAGGATATTAAGAAGGTTTTCCCTACTTTTGTTATCTTCTGTCTTTATGAGACTCAGGATGATGACATCATTAGAAGCGTCATGTCTAAATCAAGTTTATTGCTACATGGCTCACGTACTGGTCACTTGTGGATGAACACTAATTATTCCAAGCAGCTGAGCTATTGTTTGAAGACTTTGAAGAGCGAATGTGTTCAGTCTTTATATTTTGGATCGCTCACTGTGGATCCAGAGTGCCAGAAAAATCTATCTCCATTACTACACCTGTGTCAAGAGGTCAGGTAAGTGAGTGTGAGGATATCCTAGCTGAATTTAACGAATAGGCAGGGAAATACGTAGGGGGTGGTTTGGCTTACTTACCCTACTTAATTATAAATATGTGTTATCTTGTCTGTTCCTATAATTAGTCTATCAAAGCTCTGATAACATTACTGATATAATACCAATATTGGCTATAAAAATAAACACAAAAATAAACACAATGCTCAAAGAAGCAAAGGCCTTATTTTTTTTTACTAAGAATAGTAATACAGAGCATATAAAGCCAAAGAGGATGGTGCTATTATCTGGCTGCAAGATTTGCACAGTTAGCTCAATGGTTTTCTCCCTCGAATCAAGTGTCTTGGTTACATTTTGAAGAACAGTCAATTATACCAATCCATCTTCAAGGTACGGTATCTTATGGTCCAGGCAGGGGCGGACTGACAACTCATGGGGCCCCCGGGCAATAGAAGATTATGGGGCCCCTCTGGCTTACAGATGGCCACCACGCCAGGAGGCAGTGCAGCTAAAATCTTGGGATCTTCACATTAAAAGCATGTCAGTTTCGGACATATCAGGGACAGATCTAAAAAAAAACACAGATTTTTACATACTGTCCCTGGTTTTACTGAGCCTGGCAACCCTGATGGGGCCCCCTAGTGGCATGGGGCCCTCGGGCAGTGCCCGAGTGACTCAATGGTCAGTCCGCCCCTGGGTCCAGGTCAATTCAACCCAGAGAGATCTCTCCCTTAAATATGGTAGTGGCTCAATCATACCAATTGTGGCACTGTTATATAAAGATACATTTTACTTAATTTCTCCTTCCCCCTCCTTGGCATCCTTTATAGGAGACCCCCGCTTCCCCTCAGCAGTCAGACATAGCAGTTCTTGCTATATATGGAAACTACATAACCTCACTACCTTAAAATCCCTATCCCTAAATAATACATTTTGCCCTTTTTCAGATTTATGTGAACTATACAATTTCCCTATTTCAGAACAACCCCTTTATACTCAAATTGAAAATTTCTACCAAAAATATTGCTCTCTAACATTACATCCCCCTTACTCCCAATTTGAACAGATTTGCATCTCCTCACCGAGAGATAAGGGATTGATCTCTTGTATTTACCGCTGTTTAAATGAATTCTCTCTTTTAGAAAAGTCAAAACCTATGCTTCAATGGGAAATTGACCAATCCTTTACACCACCAAAATGGACCTCTATGATCCAAAACCTACTGAAATGTACATGCTCAATTTCAGCGACTGAACACATCAAGCCATCAAGTTACACACCAGATGGTACCTAACCCCATACAAAATAAATACATTTTATCCATCGGTATCTCCCACATGTTATAGAGGATGTCCAGATCAAGGTACCATCTTACACACATTCTGGAATGGCACAATTTTAAAACCCATATGGCTACAAGCTGCTGCTAGAGTTGAACATATTATAGATAAAAAAATTCCCCTCACTCCTAAAAACGGAATTTTTTCATCGGATATTCCGACCGTGTGTATGCTCCATCTGGCTTTTTCCGTTGGAAATTCCGACAGACTTAGAAAGAGAACATGTTCGGAAATTCCGTTCTTCTATATGGAATTCCGACTGAGAAAATACCACGCATGCTCGGAAACAATTGAACACATGCTTGGAAGCATTGAAGTTAATTTTTCTAGGCTCGTCGTAGTGTTGTACGTCACTGCTTTTTTGATGGTCGGAATTTGGTGTGTCTGTGTGTATGCAAGACAGCTTGAGCGGAATTCCGTCGGAAAAACCCATCAGAATTTATTCAGACCTTATGCCGCGAACAAACGGTTGTGTGTTCGCGGCATAAGATGTGTTTATTGTTTGCACTTATACCAAATGTTCCCATACAGAATATTAGACGGACCGTTGTCATCGGTTAACCGATGAAGCTGACTGATGGTCTGATGTGCCTACACACCATAGGTTAAAAACCGATCGTGTCAGAACGCGGTGACGTAAAACACAACTACGTGCTGAAAAAAACGAAGTTCAATGCTTCCAAGCATGCGTCGACTTGATTTTGAGCATGCGTGGATTTTTAACCCATGCTTTTGCATACTAACCATTGGTTTTGACCTATCGGTTAGGCGTCCATCGGTTCAATTTTAAAGCAAATTCTAAATTTTTTTACCGAAGGTTAACTGACCGATGGGGCCCACACACAATCGGTTTGGACCGATGAAAAGGTCCTTCAGTACATTTTCATCGGTTTTGACCAATCGTGTGTACGCGGCCTAATACATACACTGTTTAACTCAATCCACTGGATTATAGCATTTAATTGGCACTCACCAACAGTCCCTTGGTCCCAGGTACTAAATAGATTGGATCAAATTAAACTCTCAGAGCTTATCTACCATACACTCTTCGATACCATGCACATTTTCCCCAAAAATGGTCCTCATGGGACACACCACTTCCTTAAATATCACATGATATAACCTAATAATGATCATCACAATAAAATCTCTTTCTTTTTTTAAATGATATAACCTGATAGGAAATATACATACTTAGCACATCTTTATTGATCTTACATTGTATTGCTATGTCCTCCTTATTTGTACCATTCACCTCATATTAAGTACATGCTTGAAAGATCAGTTGTACCTATGTTTTGGTTACACACTCACTCACAGATTTAACCAATACAAACAACCCCTACCTGTCCTGTGTAGTCTTCTGCTCAACAAGCGACCATCTGTAAATTATAAGGGACTGTTGTTTGTAATCACCAGGAAGTAACGTGTTACCCTGGATTCTCCAGGAAGTGTGTCGTTGTCTCCACAAGGTGGCATTGCTATATTACCATCAAACTTCTTCACTCAGGTCTGCATCACTGCCCCCATCTGGCCCCTTTCATCTTTCTAGAAGCCATGAAATCGGTAATTTTAATCTCTGCATTACCACCTGAGCTGAGGTTTTCTTATCTCCATGCCCCACTGCTAGGGGGTATGCTTGAACTCCCTTCCAGGATCAGAATTCTGGTGTGCAATCTTTTATTACACACATGTATAATCTTGCTTAACTGACATTCCAAGACAATCTACAACAGGCCAAATGGCTTTATTAACCAGTCAGTAAAAATCCCCCAAAAAACAATGTTGCGCCTTTCAATAGGCAGGAACCTGTATACAGTATAATAGAGGCTATCGGCCATTTTCTCCATGTACCCTGGAAACTCATGTTTTCTTCAGCCCTGTGATTATCCACATATTACCTACCATATTTTCCGGCGTATAAGACGACTGGGCGTATAAGACGACCCCCTAATTTTCCAGCCAAAATGTTGGTTTTGGGATATACTCGCCGTATAAGACTACCCCCTTCCCACTAGTCATGCCTCACCTCACGGTGCCACCATTACATGCCAGACTGTGCCCCATTACATGCCAGACTGTGCCGCATTACATGCCAGACTGTGCCCCATTACATGCCAGACTGTGCCCCATTACATGCCAGACTGTGCCCCAGTACATGCCAGACTGTGCCCCAGTACATGCCAGACTGTGCCCCAGTACATGCCAGACTGTGCCCCAGTACATGCCAGACTGTGCCCCATTACATGCCAGACTGTGCCCTTACCTTATCCCAAGACATGCAGAATCGCGGCCGTACGATTTTTCAAAAGCAGCGCCTTCTGTTCCGTGATAGGCGGAAACACTCAGCTTCCCAGGAGGCACTGTGTTCAGTATTCACCTATCACGGAGGCCCTCTCGTCCGAGGACGAGAGGGCCTTCGTGATAGGCGGACACTAAACACAGGACGAGAGGGCCTCCGTGATAGGAGGACACTGAACACAGTGTCTCCTGGGATGCTGAGTGTTTCCGCCTATCACGGAACAGAAGACGTAGGAGGCGCGTCTTTTGAAAAATCGTACGGCCGCGATTCTGGGATAAGGTAAGGTTAGGTTACCGGCGTATAAGACGACCCCCGACTTTTAAGAAGATTTTAAGGGGTTAGAAAGTCGTCTTGTATGCCGGAAAATACGGTAATACAAATTTCTGATAAAAATACCATCATTTACAATGTATTTGACCAAAATGTAGTGAAAAACCCCAAGCTCTACATTTTCGTAAAGCAGACTCTCACAGGGTGCATCTGTCCATGAAACAGGAAACAACAACAGGCCAAATGGCTTTATTAACCAGGCAGTAAAAATCCAAAAATGTCTGATAGAAAGAACCTGCATACAGTATAATGTAAAAAAGATGAATTAACTCTCACCCAAGGACGACGCCTAAGAATGTTTAGGACTTTATTAAAGTAGATTTATTTGATTTGTGTTTTTTACTTATAAGAATGGGTGAACTGAGATACTGCTCTACCTCAATTTTCATACCTCCCAACTTTTTGAGATGGGAATGAGGGACACCTATTAGCAAAAGTATGTAGGCGTAGGACACACTCCTTGCCACGCCCTCTTAAAGGAGAATTGTACAAAAAACAAATGATTGGTTAAACCCACAAGTACTTTTTTACCACTAATTATCATTTTTTTATTGGCTTTTTCAAATGCAGCAATTTAGAAATTGAATGAAAGGTTTAGCACTGTGAAACACTTTTTGAAAGATAAATAGTGCATTTTATATACAACTATAAAGATCAGACCAAATGAACAAATTAGGAGGAAAGAGGGACAGAGGGACTTTGTTCCAAATCAGGGAAAGTCCCTTGAAATCAGGGACAGTTGGGCGCTATGAAATTGTCATTGAACTCTTCTCCTCTTAGTGGCTCTGTTTGTACTTCTGTACACAACCTACCTTTTGATTGGAGAATAGTTTTTGATATTATCTGCAAATTATCTATATAGTGGTTTGGTAATAGATGTGTGTAAACCAGGGGTCTCAAACTCAAATTACCTGAGGGCTGCAAGACAAGTTTTCATATCCCATGGGGGGCCACATGCAAACTTTCAAACTTCAAAAACAGTACTGGTGTCAGCGAACGTATTATTAACCCCCAGCACTGGTGTCAGCGGACACATTATTAAACCCCAGCACTGGTGTCAGCAGATGCATTATTAACCCCTAGTATTGGTGTCAGCAAACGCATTATTATCCCTGACCACTGCACTGTACACGGACCACTACACACTGACCACTACACTGCACACTACCGACAGACCACTACACTGCCGACAGACCACTACACTCTGACCACTCACCATCATGACACAGCACATCAGGGTACAGGGCACAGCACATCAGGGCACATGGCACAGCACATCAGGGCACAGCACATCAGAGCACAGGTCACAGCACATCAGGACACAGCACATCAGAGCACAACAGGCTGCAGGGCACATCAGAGCACAGCACATAGGGGTACAGGGCACGGCACATCAGGACAGGACATATCAGGACATGGAACATCAGAGTACAGCACAACAGGCCACATCAGGGCACATCACATCAGGACAGGGCACATGGCACATCAGGGTACAGGGCACATGAAGCAGCACATCAGGGTACAAAGCCCAACAAATCAGGGTACATGGGCCACAATCAGGGCACATGGGGCATATCAGGGCACAATCAGGGCACACGAGAGCACATCAGGCACAGCACATCAGTACAGGGCGCATGACACATCAGGGTACAGGGCACAGGGTACCCTGATGTACAGAGCCCAGCACATCAGGGTACATGGGGTACATGAGGCACATCAGGGTACATGGGGCACATGGCACATCAGGGTACATGAGGGTACATGGGGCACAATCAGAGCACATCAGGGCACATGAGAGCACATCAGGGCACAATCAGGGCACATGAGAGCACATCAGGGCACAAGGTCAGTGTTTACTTTGTACGTTGTTTTCTTCAGATGCAGAGCAGTGCAGGAAGCGTCTGTCATAAGTTCACTTGTCTCATGTCACGCTGCTACTCCCCTCTCTTCTCGTCCATCCCAGATGATGTCACAAGCAAATAGGGATGGAGGAGAAGAGAGGAGGGGCTCCGGGGAGTAGCAGCGTGACATGAGAGACAAGTGAACCTCTGACAGACGCTTCCTGCGCTACTTTTCATGCACCTCGATCTACACTTCCGCGGCACCCGCCCTGCCTGCGGGCCATTTATTACCGGTTTTCGGGCCGGTACTTTGAGACCCCTGGTGTAAACCTTTAAAGGATAGGAATTATTTCTACATTGGAGACATTTAGAAGGTGATATACAGTATTCACAAAAGTGAGTACACCCCTCACATTTTTGTATATATTTTATTATACCTTTTCATGTGACAACACTGAAGAAATGGCACTTTGATACAATGTAAAGTAGTGAATGTACAGCTTGTATAACAGTGTACATTTGTTCTCCCCTCAAAATAATTCAACACACAGCCATTAATGTCTAAACTGCTGTGAAAATATCTAAATTGGGCCCAATTAGGCAGTTCCCCTCCCCGTTGTCACATGCAAAGATATAATAAAATATTTACAAAAATGTAAGGGGTGTACTCACTTTTGTTAGATACAGTAGGTGGTAGAAATATGGAATGAGTAAGATTGAAAATGGTGAGAGTGAGCGATTTATTTTCCCCATCAATCTGAAGGCAAATACATTATTTTCAAAATCCACTAGATGGCGCCTTAAGAGTTCCCTTCACTGGAACTAGGGGGCCAAGCCCAACCCCTGAAAAACAACCCCATAATCCCCCATCCACCAAATGATTTGGGCCAGTACACAAAGCAAGGTCCATAAAGACATGCTTGAGCCAGTTTGGGGTGAAGGAAATTGACCTGCAAAGAGTCCTGACCTCAACCCCGATAGAACACCTTTGGGATGAATTGGAGCGGAGATTGCAAGACAGACCTTCTCGCCCACATTAGTGCTTGACCTCTCAAATGCACTTCTGGAAGAATGATTAAACATTCCCATAGACAAACTCCTAAACCTTGTGGACAGAATTTCAAAATTCAGACTGAAATTCAAATCTAATTTTACATCGAACTTCAGTAGAATTTTAACCGTACACATACTGTATTGCTGAAATAAAAGTTTGAAATAATGCTGTTTTAGTTAAAGCGGAGGTTCACCCTAAAAACAAGTGTATATACCATTCAATCCAGCATACTGCCGACATGTACAGTATGCTGTTTTTTTGTTTTTTTCGGTTTACATACCGTAGTATAGGTATTTTCCCCCCCAAGTTCCGGGTAGTGAATCCCGCGGGAGTGAGCGTTCCTATTCAGAGACTAAGTGATTGACGTATGACAAAAGCTTCCCATCGGCGCATTATGTGCATCACCAGTTTCCGAAAGAAGCCAAACAAGAGTCTGCTCTATACGGCGCCTTTTGCGCCGGGGGGGAAGCTTTTGTCATACGTCAATCACTTAGTCTCTGAATTGGAACGCCCACTCCCGCGGGATTCACTACCCGGAAGCCGGGGGGAAAATACCTATACTACAGTATGTAAACCGAAAAAAAAACAGCATACTGTACATGTCGGCAGTATGCTGGATTGAATGCTATATACTTGTTTTTAGGGTGAACCTCTGCTTTAAGCCAAAGGGGATGTAAAGAGTCATTGCAATCATTTGATGAAGATTTTTCTTTTGTTTGTTCACTTTGCCACATTGTAATTAAAAAGTCTAAAGTTTTCGATTTGACCGATTCAAAATGTATTGATTCGAACGTTTTGAATAATTTAAAAAAAAACGGTCAATTCAAAGAAAATTTAAGAAATTCCAAATACGAATATGAATTTAACGAAACAAAATAACTAGATTAACAATATGAAAATGAAAAAAAACTATTATTTTTGTCATGCACATGTCTAGTGCCGGAACTGCGTTCCCCCGCATTCCTGATGAAAAAAAGCCCTGGGTACAGTGTGAGAGTGCAGAGTCAGAGGCATACATGTTGAAGTTAAATGTTCATTTTACATTTTACTTTGTGTCAGACATAATACATTCTTGGTGGTAATTATTATGTAATTAATGTATTTTAGATTTCAAGATTGTATTATTTCCCGTAAAAATTGTATGGGAGAAGGCAAAGCAGAAGATGAAGAAGTTCCCTCCTCTTCAGAAGATGAAATGAAACCTTCTACTATTTCCTGGCTGATTAACCCTGAGAGTAAAATTCGGAAGTTATGGTAGGAGAAGTCTGTGATTTTTGGAGTGATCTTGTGAATGATCTTCTCTTTGTGTGTTTCCTTATAGCTCTGGGTGTTTTCCATTCTCACTGATGTAAACGTCTCCATCAATCCAGGAGAAAGTCTGTACTGGTTGATTGTGCTTTGGGTCCTTTTCAGCTTCATGTGTGTCTGTGCTATTAGTTCTATCTGCATATGTTTGACTTCACCAAAGCCATATCAATCATTTCCTAACCAGGTTTTGCCTGAGTTTCACCTATGTAAGGCCTTGTTTGCCCTTGTACAATATGCACTTATTATTTCTCATTGTGGAACTCAATAATGATATGGGTCATGTTTTATTCATACGAAAAAAAACTTTCTACAGTCAATTGACTTCTTAAAGTGGAATGCCAACTTAACCCTACTACTCTTAAAAATATCCCCTTCCTAACACCTATGCTTACTAACTTGTGTAGGAATGATGTGTATACTTACCTATTTTCAGCCAACTCCTGTTCAGTCACATAATCTTACCTGTGGTTAGGAGAGCTTGAAGTGGTGACATCACCCATAGGCTTCAATGGCCCATCCGTTGTTGGTGCTGACTCCTCTCCCCTGCATCCAGTGCTGGCTGACACAGGGCAGCAGGATCATGTCACCGGACTGGAGCAGCCTGAAAATATGTAAGTATACACATTTCCTACACAAGATATGGTAGTAAACATAGGTGTTATGAGGCGAGAGTGGACAGTTTTAGGAGTAGTTAGGGTTAAGCTGGAACTCCACTTTAAGATATTTACATTCACCCTTCCTTAAAAAATCATCGGTAGGTTTTTCTAACTTTTCTCCCTTTGATGAGATACAGTTGCTGTCTCCTTCCTCATTTTTTTTGTACAATGGATCCTCTGTTCCTGAGTAACTCAGTTAACAAGCTTTTTGAAAGACAAGCAACTTTTTTTTAAAGAAATCTGACTTGGCTGTCTCGCAAAACGAGCAGAATTCAAGCTAATGGAGCCTGCAGTACCGCATTTGACCTGAGGTGGGGGGCTCCGGAGCCAAACCGCGACGATCGATGCTGTTCGGAAACAGGCGGCTGACCTCGGCAAACCTTGGAAAGACTCGTGAATGGAGTCTTTCCGAGGTTTGCTAAGGTCAGCCGAACTGTCCTCGGGCCTTTCCAGCCGTTTCCGAGGCTCTCCGGCGCCCCCCCGCCTCTGACTGCATGCGGTATTCATGCCATTGAAGTCAATGCAGAACAAATTATTTTTGTTTCCATTGACTTCAATGGGGAAACTCACTTTGATATGCGACTAATTTGGATTACGAGCATTCTCCTTGAACAGATTATGCTTGTAATCCAAGATTCCACTGTATTAGTTTTGTGACGACAATGCCCTAATCATTTTTGGTAATTTCTCTGGTATACTATCATGTGTCTATATTTGTCTTTGCAGTTTCAATGGATGCGATTTGGCCCCCTTTCGCTGTGATGATCTCCATTCCATTCTTACCACTAACCGATCCCTCATCAAACTGGATTTAACACATATCAATCTGCAAGACTCTGGAATGAAATGTCTGTGTGAGGGACTTACACATTCAGACTGTATCCTACGGGAACTGAGGTAAGCATTGTACTACAAATTATATATGGCATTTATAAACTATCAGATTCCGGTATAAACTTTCTGTGTGAGGGACTCAGAGATCCTGTACCCTGCAGGAACTGACTACAGTGGAACCTTGATTTACGAGTAACGCGGCTAACGTGCATTTTGAAAGACAAGCAACTTTTATTTTTTTTAATTCTGACTCAGTTTGTGAGTATTTTCTCTAAAAACAAGCAGAATTCAAGCTAATGGGGTGTGCAGTACTGCATTTGGCTAGAGGTGCAGGGGCACCAGTGACACTCGGAACGGTTTGGAACGGTTCAGAGCCGTTAGAAAATACTCAAAATCACGCGTAAATACTCAGAAGTACTCAATTTCCGTGTGTTTCCGAGGTCAGCCGAGCTGTCCCCGAGCATTTCCAATGCTCTCCGGCGCCCCCACCTCTGGCCACATGTGATATTGTATGCCAATTAAGTCAATGCGGAACAAATTATTTTCGTTTCCATTGACTTCTATGGGGAAACTCGCTTTGATATGTGAGTGCTTTGGATTACGAGCATTCTCTTGGAATGGATTATGCTCGTAATCCAAGGTTCCATTGTACTCTAAATCTTATAATAATTTCCAGAACTGTGGAATAATCCTTCTGTGTAAGGCAACCCAAGATCTATGCTGTACCCTGAGGAGATGAGGTGGCACTTATAATATTATGATATAATATTCTGCTGGATTTTAGAATAAAACTTCTGTGTGAGGGATCCTGAGATGTTGTTTAGCTGAAAGCTAAACAATGACAGACTTCTGTTAGGCATGTTGCACTGGAAGTTGTCATCGTAGTCATTCGGGTCACTTGCTATTATTTGATACCCCCTCCACTGACTATCTGTGTTGCGTTGGATTGTTGCTTGGATGATAGAAAAAAAAAAACAATCAAGGTTTTTTGGCCCAAAGTGATAACATTTCTCATCCAATAAAACAAAGTCTAAATCTATCCATAGACCAACAAAATGTTTCTTGTATATGTAAATTAGAGCAGCAGAAGTTTAGTGAGAGGAGTGAATCTTCCTGGGCTTAATTTCCTGCAGTTTCAGGATATCTTGTTAGAATTTGATTTTATATGGGTCATTTCAACAATAACACATGTTTTTCATTAAAGCGGAGGTTCCAAAAAACAAGTATATAACATTGCATTCTGTATACCTCAAACATGTACAGTATGATGTTTTTTTTTTTTTGGGGGGGGGGGGGTGTACATACGGTATTATAGCTATTTTTCACCTGGCTTCCGGGTACTAGCTCCCACGGGAGTAGGTGTTCCTATGCAGTGGTGCAATGTCCTCTGGGACTTCGCCCAAATGATTGACGTGCCTGACAAAAACTTCCCCCCCCCCCGGCGGATAAGGCGCATTACGAGTTTACGTAACTAGCCGAACTGCGAGTCGGCTCTATACGGCTCCTAGTCGGTGCACAGGCGCCGTATAGAGCTGACTCGCAGTTCGGCTAGTTTCGGAAACTCATGACGAGCCTTATCCCCCTTATCCGGGGGTTTGTCAGGCACGTCAATCATTTTGGCATTGCGCCACTGCAAAGGAACGCCTACTCCCGTGGGAGCTAGTACCCGGAATCCAGGTGAAAAATAGCGATAATACCGTATGTACACCCCCCCCCAAAAAAAACAGCATACTGTACATGTTTGAGGTATACAGAATGTAATGTTATATACTTGTTTTTTAGGTGAACCTCCGCTTTAAGTATTAATTGGCTTGCTGTTATGGTAAATAGTAATTGGACAGTGGTTTACTGATGTCCTTGTTCTGCCTTATTGCTGTCTTTGTTCTGCCTGATGCTACTGCTCAGTAAGAATAAGGAGACTGCATATGATAGAGCAGTGAAAAATTGTCCAGCAGCAGGACAGGTTTAATAAACAAGACTAAGCCAAAATGTACTAGAGACAAAGGACACAAGCAGATGATTAAAAGACTAGACATTTGCACTGCCAAAAAATGTGTTTGTTTTCATTTCATTTTTTGTTGTTTTTCAAGTAATTTGTTTGCAATTCGTTCATGATCGTAATTCGTAAATTCATAAATTTGAAAAATTCGTAAATTCGAAAATAAGAAAGAAAATCTGAAAATTCTAAAGAATAACTAACTAATAATTAACTAATAAATTATAGGTATTGGAATTTCCTTTCAAATTTGGCTGTTAGTCAACCTAACAAATAGAAATTTATCCGAAGTTACAAATTATCCGAAATAAGTTATTATTATTATTATTATTATTATTGTTATTTATTATTATTAACCACTTAAGGATCGCCTCCTGCAGATATACATCGGCCACGACCCGGTCCAAAGCTCCGTGACCGTGGCTGCGGGACCCACGAACCCAATCGCTGACGGAGTCCCGCGATCGGTCCCCAGAGCTGAAGAACGGGGAGAGCTGTGTGTAAACACAGCTTCCCCGTTCTTCACAGTGGCAGCTTCATTGATCGTGTGTTCCCTAATATAGGGAAATATGATCAATGACATCACACATTCAGCCCCGCCCCCCTACAGTTAGAAAAACATATGAGGTCACACACAACCCCTACAGCGCCCATTAGTGGTTAACTCCCAAACTGCAATTGTCATTTTCACAGTAAAAAAAAAAATGTTATAGCATTTTTTGCTGTGAAAATGACAATGGTCCCAAAAATGTGTCAAAATTGTCCGATGTGTCCGCCATAATGTCGCAGTCACGAAAAAAAAACGCTGATCGCCGCCATTAGTAGTAAAAAAAATCCGATCATCTGAATGCAACTCCATCTGTCAAAAATCCACACATGCTCAGAATCAAGTCGACACATGCTTGGAAGCATTGAACTTCATTTTTTTTTGCTTGTCGTAGTGTTGTACGTCACCGCATTTGAACACGGTCGGATTTTTGACTGATGGTGTGTAGGCAAGACTGATGAAAGTCAGCTTCATCGGATATCCGACAAAAAATCCATCGGATTAGATTCCATCAGATATCTGATCATGTGATCATGATCATGATATCTGATCATGTGTACGAGGCTTAAGCCTTCTGCCAATGGTTCAAACACCACACATTGATTTATGGTTAAAAAAACTGAATTTTGCATGAAAAATGTATGCCACCTGGCTAAAACTGCCAACCCACCACATTTAATATTAAAGTGGAGCTAAACCCACCAAAAACCAAAAGTGTGGTTATCAGGTTAAGGAGTTCATCATTGGTTATATGAGGAAATATACAGTATATGGTCCCATAACATGCATTACCATGTACATGAATTACCATGTATGCTGCAATGTACTGTACATGGAACAGTGTGAATCCAGACTTTTCAGGTGGGTGACAACTCGTCTACATTTCAGGGGGAGATCCAACCAATATTCCATGAAATAATTCATCCAAATGTCCAAACATCTCATTTACCAAGAATCCAAATGCTGATTTTCCTTTGTAATGTGTCAAGTTCTGCCAATCACTGGAAAAACATTTCAAGTCTGTCTCCTGTTTTTCCCACCAGAGTCTGTGACAGTAAAGCAACATTATTGTGCTTTGATGATCTTTGCTCAGCTATCACCACAAACCAAACTTTGACCAGACTGGAGGCAACATTGGATGTTAATGAGAAGATGTCGGGCTCAGAAATAGATCATCGTTGTGAGGTCCTACAACAAGCGGGTTTCACTGTGTATCGAGACATATATCGGGGGTAAAACACATACTAAGTCTTAGAATCTGAATGGAAAAATGTACACAATTTTCAATGTTGATGAGATGTTGGAAGTATGATATTGTTGTGCGATCTTCTGAAACCTGGGCTTCACTGTAATGAAAAAAGGACTGGGTAACAAACATTCTATACAATTTCTGCTAGAACTCATTGGAGGTTTCTGTAGTTATAAAGATAACAGAAGAGACCATTGAGATATCCTGTGCCAGTCAAAGATTTCCTAGATGATGGTGTATTTATTGCTGATCCCAATAGTCAGGTTTTATCTTTAACCACTAGCCGACCAGCACACGACTATGGCTCGGCTGGGCATACAGGTACGTCCACTTTAAGAAGCCGCATTGTGGGCACGCGCCCGCCGTGAGCACCGTGAGTGTCCACCAGGAGTCCTGTGATCGTCTTGCGGAGAGGAAGAATGGATAAATGCTGATGTAAACAAGCATTTTCCCATTCTGCATAGTGACAAGGACACTGATCACCACTCCCTGTGATCGGGAGCGGTGATCAGTGTCGTGTCACATCTAGCCCATCCTCCCTACAGTTAGAACACATCCCTAGGACACACTTAACCCCTTCGATGCCCCCTACTGGTTATCCCCTACAATTTTGTTTGGGAGCCACATCACTCGACCGCGCAATTGTCAGTTAAATCGACGCAGTGCCGAATCGCAAAAAGTGGCCTGGTCTTTCAGCAGCCAAATAGTCCAGGGCTGAAGTGGTTAAATAAATATAACTTTACTTCAATTTAACAAAAATACCTCTATCCCCCGCTGCCTTTCCAATTTGTCAGTATAACTGAGCAAATCAGATGTGGGTTCTCAGCCTGTAAACATGAAGGTCTAGGCATACATTCTGTTATCCCAATGGTTGGACAACCAGGAGTGTGTGGGCCCTTGCCATGGTGACAGACACTTAGTATTAGGTAGGAAGAGGTCCTATAAATTGGGGACACTTTTCAAACCCTAAAGTGAGGACAGAGGGGATGATTTGGTGTATTTACATACTGGAGTTATAAAGAAATTAAATCACACATTCCTCCATCTGCATACAAACTACCGTATTTATCGGCGTATAACACACACTTTTCCCCCCTGAAAATAGGGGGAAAATTACAGGTGCTTGTTATACGCCGATAGCCTTCCCTCGGAGGAGAAGGAGGGAGACGTGCGCCGCCGAAATCACCGAGCCGCCATGTCCTGTTTACTCGGCTCTGACATCACACAACGTCCCGCCTCCGGCATTGGACCAGTGTTCTGTCAATCACAGGAGCTGGTCCAATGGCGGAGGCGGGACTGTGTATGACTCTGCCAACTGAGAGCTAACTACTGTAAACGGAAGATGACGGGACAGTGATTCCGGCTGCGCTTGTCCCCCTCCTGACTTCCTGCACTGCATTAGAGATGTTGAGGCTGCACATAGGCATCAGGCTGCATTGGATGGGTGCACATCAGGCTGCAGATGGGCACAGAGGCTGCAGATGGGCATCAGGATGCATTGGATAGGCGCAGATCAGGCTGCAGATGGGCATCAGGCTGCATTGGATGGGTGCACATCAGGCTGCAGATGGGCACAGAGGCTGCAGATGGGCATCAGGCTGCGTTGGATGGGCACAGATCAGGCTGCAGATGGGCATCAGGCTGCATTGGATGGGTGCAGATGGGCATCAGACTGCATTGAGGCTGCAGATGGGCACTAATCAGGCTGCATTGATTGGCACTGACCATTATTTTGCTTCAAAGTAGTTTATTTGAAAAAAAGTTTTTTCCTGAAACTTCCCACTTAAATTGAAAGTGCGTGTTATACGCCGGCGTGTGTTATACGCCGGCGTGTGTTATACGCCGGCGTGTGTTATACGCCGATAAATACGGTACTTCAAATCTATACCCAGCATACGAGACCACTGATGTACATTCCAGGAAGACATAAAAAAAAATCCATTATTATGTATAAAAATTACCATCATTTCTTACAGACTACAGTACAAGCTACCTCTTTTCCATACATAAGAGGATTATTTCCTGATCTAACGCTCTCATTTTATTCTTCTATGAAGGGGTAGACACTGGGTTAGTATTTTTTACAAAAGAAGATGGTCCTCGTGAAGCCGTCTCCTCCTCTGCAGGTAATGCATGAATCCTGATGTGAAGAGAATGTCCAGAATGTAATTATATCAGAATTACTTGTTCATATAAATTAATATTCATAATTTTCCTTTTCTTCACATTCAGATGATTCTACTGAGAGATATCTACTGAATGTTATTCTGGAATGATCTGAGCAGTGATCTGTCATTTCTCCAATTCCACCATTTTATATTGTATTGTTACTTCTTAACGTACTCATTACTACAAACTAATTTGATTTTTGGATCTTCACGCCACCACTGATGAGACTTCACTTTGGGAAATTCCTGTTCATGACATGAAGATTCAATTAGAAGACACTTAATACACAGTGACAGTGCAGTGAGAACGGTAGGGGTGATCCCCATCTTTCATCCTAATTCACCTCTGAGGACACACATATGCCACATACACACGATCGGAAATTCCGACAAGAAAAGTTTGATGGGAGCTTTTGGTCAGAAAATTCCGACCGTGCGTAGGCTCCATCGGACATTTGCTGTCGGAATTTCCGACAACAAAAATTTAAGAGCTGGATCTCAAATTTTCCGACAACAAAATCCGTTCTCGTAAATTCCGAGCGTGTGTAGACAATACCGATTTGCAAATTCCACGCATGCTCTGAATCAAGAGACGGAAGCGCTCGGACTGGTAAAACTACCGTTCGTAATGGAGATAGCACAATCGTTACACTGCAAATTTTTTAATCTTTTAATGCAGCGCATTTTCTTCTTCTTTATAATGCTAGAATAATGAAGTTGTTTTGATAATAATCCAATAATGAATCCATGGTTTTGTTGTTTGAATTTCCGATCGTCTGTACGCGGCATAACTCTCTCTGATCTCTCCCCATCAGTCTCTGTATCAGCAGACACTGGTCTTAAGAAATACAAATCACAAACATAGAATGATATTGGTGATAATAGCAGTATTGTCTTCACCAAACACATCATGGATAGTTCCCAGTAAGCTCAGGAGGTGTAGGATTGATGTGCTATAATACAAAGGGGGACCCATAGACATGACAAAGACCCTCATAAATGTTACTTTGTCATCTAATCAATTAAGAAATGACCAGATTGGGGGAAAGTCTCATGTCTGGGAGGTACCTGAACAAGGAGGTGGATCCTAAGGGGATATTGTGATTGGACAGGTCATGATACCCTATAGTTCCCCTTATAAAACCACAGTGGGAGGAGTCTATGTACGCCACCCCCTCCCCTTTGCATACAATTAAAATAGATCTGCTATGAGAGCAATAAGCAGAAATTCTCCAAATCATCAGGAGACAGAGTAAAAGAGGATAAAAGACTATGGAAAAGAGCAAGCTAAATGTAATGATTAATACCAGAAATTATGGGATTTTTCTAAAAGATCAGTAGAAGTATGGTGCTTGTACTCACATCTGTGAGGTTGTGGAAAACTCATCCAGGGATAAGAAAACCTATATGAGGGCTTGTGGAGTATATGTGTCTCACTCAATTCAATGTGTGGTCACATTCAACGCATATCATTAATGCATTGATCATATACTTAGGGAATTAAGTACAGGTACAGTATATTGGTATTATGAAGATCAAAGTTAAAAAAAAAAAAAATGTTCATTTACTGAGATTTTAAGCATTTAGGATTTTTACTCTGTTAGACATGGTGAAGAGATGCAGTACATGAGGATAATGATATATTTAAATATATTTCTTTTTATTCAAGAGTTTTCCAAAATTATAACATAATACATATACAGTGTATTCAATATCAGGAAGGAAAATGGTCCCAAGTTTACAGTACCTCTAGCACACTTCAAATCATCTGGTCCAACATAAATACATTCCCTAATTCTAACACACTGTCTATCTAGTGACCATTTCCTAAAATAGGAACTATATTGCCCTTTACCTATTGGGCTAGAAAAACGAAGAGGGAGAAAATAGAGAAAGAAAAGGGAAAACCAAACATCGAAATTATCAATTTACCCATTTTACCTAATTTAATCTAACAACTCTTAATTAAGCCCTATCTCCTCTTTAATATAACTTCCCTTCTCCCTCCATTTCTTTTTTTATCCCTTTGTTTAAATATACCATACTTCCTATTCAACTCCTTTCCTTTTTACCCACCTTTCTCACCACCTCCCTCCCCCCCAAAACAATCCCCCAGAAGAGAAAAAAAAAAGGAAACACCCCCCCCCTAAAAATAGCGCCTACAAACCGACCCTAAATCAGCGGCTGCTGTTTCTCCAATGTGAAAGGCCGAGGGCTTTCACACTGGAGCGGTGTGCTAGTAGGACCGCTCCAAAAGTCCTGCTAGCAGTGAGAGGTGCGGTGTGTTTACCGCTCCTCCACCGCTCCTTCCTATTGAAAGCAATGGGAAACCGTGGCTATACCGCGGGCAATGCGCCGGTAAAGTAGTGGCGCCACTGCACCTCCCGCCCCCGTGTGAAAGGGGGCTTAATATGATATATTTATGATTTATCAATTATTATTTATAATTATGTGT
Organism: Rana temporaria; assembly: GCF_905171775.1. Taxonomy (NCBI): domain Eukaryota; kingdom Metazoa; phylum Chordata; class Amphibia; order Anura; family Ranidae; genus Rana; species Rana temporaria. The sequence continues at coordinate 38,425,617 of NC_053492.1, read as the reverse complement.
GCTTGTTATTTTGGGAAGATCAAACCATGATTACTGGATATTGGGGAGAAAAAAAAATCACATATACCCGAGGATTGCTGGCATAAAATTAATAATGTATGTTTTATAAATATGTGTAAACATATTTATTTTATGTAATAAATTTATATCTAAAAATACTTTATGGTGTTTGTTAGTAATTTTTATTACTATCTAGATCTGAATTTCAGAAAAGAAACAGATCCTCCAATTTCTAGTGGATGGTAAGGAGCCACCAGTGCATGTGCCATATTAAGCTAGTGACATACTTTAGTTTAATACTGGGCACTCTCACCCCCTTCCTGCCAAAGCCAATTTTCAGATTTAAGAGCTGTTACACTTTGGATGACAATCACTTAGTCACGCAACACTGTAGCCAAATTAAAATGTTGTCATTTTTTTGAGACAGATAAAACTTTTGGTATTTGGTATTTAATCACCACTGTTTTTTGTGTTTTGTTTTTAGTCAATAAACAAAAAAAAAAAAAACTATTTTGAAAATAAAAGTTATTCCCTTGTTTCTATTATACAATTTGCAAATACAAATAAGTAATTTTTCTTCTTCATTGATGTACGATAATAAGGCGGCGCTGATGAGGCAACGCTTCTGGGCACTGATGAGGCTGCACTGATAATCAGGACACTGATGAGGCTGCACTGATAATCAGGTCACTGTTAAACCGGGCACTATGCACCATTGTAAAAATGTACTCGCTACTCCCCTCACAGATCCGGCTCCCCTTCCCTCACAAAAAAAAAACTGGCCGTTGTAATTCATGTGCCCGGTGGTTAAACTTTTCCCAGGACATGCATGGGAAACAGGACTTTTAGGGTGGCGGATCCCTCAAATAAATAAAGTTACATACAGATGAATAAAATGTAGTCCTTTATAAATGTCCAGTCCTGTACTAAGCTATGGTTATTGTAAAACATATATAATAGCCATGGCATGATTAAAAACAAAACAAAATATAGCATAGTATAAAGACAGGTAAAATACATAAGTAATAGAACACAGCCCCAATGAATTCCCCCATAGTTGTATATATTGTTACATGCTAGATCTAATAACACCCTATGGGGAATAATGAAAACTTTGTTTCTGTAACTTGGTTGATCACAAGTCTGAGTCCAAAAGGATGAGTTTAGGAGTCCCAATGTGTTTTGCCTGAAGGCTTTTGCAGGGGAGGGGTGCTGTAGAACAGAGATTGAGAACATGATATAAGAAGGCATACTTTACAATTAGATGACGGGAAAGAAACAACTATGTAAGCTGTAAGTGGGGGAGCACCAGAAACTTGAGATTTCCACACAAAAGGGCCACCATAATGGCAACCATACATATTGAAATTTAATTATATTAGTCAACATAAATTTAGATTTATCAACACAATATAATTATACAGTGTTCCAGTAATTCCCAAAAGCAAGTCACACTGGAGACCACTACGCCCAACAAAATGTTGATCTGCTCAGAATACTAAAATAAGGAGGATGACTCGGATCCATCACTGTAATACAAAAAAAGAAAAAAGGGGGATATTAAATTAATTGGGTATCAATTATATCCCTACGGTACTAAACTACTCCCAGCCACAATAGGGGGTGGAGCTCTTTGGCACAGCATATACAAAAAAAGGGCAGAAAAGGACAGTCCACCAAAAAAAGAACCATAAATATGAGCCTCTGGGGTATTTAAGAATACTCTCAAAAAGGAACACTAGTAAATACAAAAATGTAAAATGCTTCATTAAGTCACAAAAATAAACACCATAAAAGTAAAAACAAACCACCTCCCGCCACCATAAAAAGACAACATTGCCTTAGTTCCAGACGTACCATATAATATGTCTAGACGTTATATGCACAAACATACAGTCAATGTTGAATATAACAAAATATTACATATATGTAGCATAAGTATGCAGAACAGTATGTGTAATCCACCTGGTCTAAAGTGGATATTACATTTTTTCTTGCTTGCGCAGAGTCTACATGTGCTTCAGATGACTCACAGTATAAATTTAGTTTGAATGCTTTTGAATTTAATTTGACAGGGGCATGGAGTATACATACCCCTATCCTGCACATTCCACCCACCCACCCCCAATACAGTGGTGGGTGGAATGTGCAGGATAGGAGTTTGGAGTGTATGGTGGTGGGTTGGAATTTGTGGACCTGATTAGAACACTCATGTGAAAGGGACCTTAAAACGCAGTACCACTTCTTTTTCAGTTTATTAAAAGTCAACAGCTACTGTGGGCACCCAGCCATGACAACTTGTAGCTTCACGGCCGGGCATGCACTGCACATGAACAAGTTGTGCTGTGCTCTCCTGGTGGCCAGGCAATCTTCTGGGACCTATGACGTGTCCTAGAACACTGCAGAGAGGCTGCCTTGGGGGAGAGGAGTCGCCGCCTAGGTGGCCAGAAAACAGAAGGAAGTGGGACAGGAAGTACCTGTAAAAACCAGGTACCCACTATAAGGCTGACTAGAGTTCCCCCATAATATGAATGTATTTTAATGCTTTCTAGAGTTCCCCCATAATATCAATGCTTGTATGAGATGTATCCTTTAACCCAGAACCATTAGGAGTGATTACACAGAAGCCAGGAACAACCTTGCAAAATGTTATGTACTGAGCAGAGAACAAAACCATAGATAAGCCATGCGGGTAGACACAAGGTTTAGCTGGTTACACAGAAAATAGATTGTTTTCATGCTCTCAGAACAGAGGGTTACACGTTGTATTACTTGTATAACCTAATTGCTTAAATACGATTGGCTGAGCCAAGGGCGGCCCATTTATTGTATGTTTTGATTAGGTGGAGTACGCACAAAAAATAAAGTCTAGTTTTGGATTCACCATATTGCTGTGTGTGTCCTGACTCGCCAATGCATCAGAGAGCTCCATACATCCAGAAGTCCAGCCAACCTTACACCCACTCCCCCCAAAAAAATGACATGCCAGATGTGGCATGTAAGGGGGCGAGGAGTGCTTAAAGTGGACGTTCCACCTTTGGGTGCAACTTTGTTTAATGTAGCAAACATAAATTAATTAATTAATTAAATTACAATTAAGTATTTCATAGTCACGACTCCACCTCCCAGATAAGAGAACAATACATTCACAATTATTGATCAGTGGTCAGTGCTTCCATCAGATCATATACCAATTAAATAGCAGTTATTGATGGGCCTCACCTGGCTAACATTTCCTGGATTGGAGGCCCCTACCAAAACACATTGATTTGGAGGGTCAGTAGCATAACTCCCAACTGTCCTTGATTTCAAAAGACTGTCCCTGATTTGGAGCAATGTCCCTCTGTCCCTCATTTTGGTCTGATCTATATAGTTGTATATAAAATGCACTTTTTTTTCTCTATAAAAAAGTGTTTTACAGATCTAAATCTTTCATCCAATTTCTAAATTGCAGCATTTGTAAATTCCAAAAACCAATATGAAGGAATAGTAGTGGTAAAAAAAATCACTTGGGGGTTTAACCAATCTTGTTTTTTATGTACAATTCTCCTTTAAGGGGGCATGGCAAGGGATGTGTCCTATGTCTGCATACTTTTTCTGATAGGTATCCCTCATTCCTATCTCAAAAAGTTAGAGGTATGCAGTAGTAGAAGCCCCAGTAGCAGTAGTTCCACAGACAGCCTCACCATTCTCTTGATTTCAATGCCTGCTCACTGGGGCTGGCTGCACTACCACTCTCCGGGTCCAGGGGGGTCTGGATGGGTGCAGGAGCTGAAGTAGCCACCACCACCATTGCAGCACATTGGAGCCACTGTGGAACAGGAAACAACAAAGCCAGAGCTGGGGCTGGAGGCAGATCAGCAGCAGGACTTCCCTCGGCCATTAAAGGTGCAGAGGCCCATGGCCTCCGGAGCAGAAAGAAGCTGCTGACCTGCCTTCTTGTGATCTATAGGAGACAGGAGGCAAGAGCACAGGAGCAGGAGAGAGTGTAGGGCAAATACCAGCTTATGGGTTTGTGATGTACAGGAGAAGAGAGTGATGGCCTGGGCTGGACTGGGACAAAAATTTGGCCCTGGACTTCATCCAGACTGGCCCACTTTGACCGGTCTCTCCCATGGCGGCCGGACAACTCCCGCACCCCCCTCTCACTAGCCACTAGCCGTTTTACTTAGAGTAGAACGGCTGGTACTGGTACTCTTATAGGCAGTACCAGTGGGGAAGCTAGACCTTTCACCTGGGGCAAGGAATCAGTTTGGTGCTCCCCCTTATGGGACAAGATTAGGCAGAAGTGATGCCATAGCTGTTGAGTCAGCTGGCTGTCCCCTCCCCCATGCTCCTTTGTCGTTGTCCCTGCTCCTCTGGTCCTCCCCCCTGCTTCTCTGTTCTCCCCCAGGTGAGCGCTGTGGGGAGGGAGAGGTGGTGAACGCTGCGGGAAGGGAGAGACAGAGGAGCGGAGGGGGGCAGCGGTGCGCTGTCACTGAAGCCAGCCCATTGAGCCATCGGCCCACCGGGGAACTCCCTGTAGTCCCAATGGCCAGTCCATCAGTTTATATCAGGCACACAAGCACTGGAGTGAGATAGACAAGCAGTAGCTGCTGGTTGTAGTTTACAGAAGACAGGAGTGCGGACTCCAAACAGGGGTGAGAGCAGGTGAGAGTTGCTGGCTTGTAGGCTTACTGATTCAGGTGTTTGTGGGATGTGAAGGTGGGAGTTCACCTTTAGGAGCATGTTACACCCATTTTTAGGGTGTATATATTAAAATAAAGTGGTTCTGCTATCCCTTTAAGTGTACCACAAAAGAAAATCAAAACAAAAAATTCTCCTACTGACTTGTTATAGCAAGTGGCACTCACCACACTTCTGGTTTTGCGTCTAACCGAAAGTGACGTCAGCGGCTCTCCTTGATGCATTGCATCATTGGTCATGTAGCTGTTGTTGAAGGGTGGCTTAAAAAAATTAACATGTAGGAGGTACTTCTCCAGACTGATCTAATCTATTAGGGAACAGCTGTCTGCTGCAGCAGCGTGGGCTTTTTCACCCCCCCCCCCTTTCTCTCTTCACCCCCCCCCTTTCTCTCTTCACACACAGACTCTCAGAACTGCATGTTTGTAAACTCCCTATTGGAGGTTGTCTGTAAACTTCCTATTGGAAGAGCCTGAGCCAATCATCAGACAGCAGCAAATGACTGTGGGGAGGAGATAAAAAGCCAGAGGAACTAGGCCAGAGCCTCTTTTTGCCTGCACCCCATCAGGAGAGCATCTCCTGCACTCTGTGTGTGGAATTGCGGCCTACCAAGGGGCACGCAGCCTGCAACTCCAGCCTAGAGGAACAAATTGTTCATACAACTCCAGCCCAAAGGAACAGACTGCCCATGCTAAAGGACACCCTGCAACAGCTCAAGGACTGAATGCCACTGTGACACACATGCATCTAAGATCGATCGATCGCTCAGGGGAGGACCGCTGACTGTGTACAGGATTTGGTGAGGGGATTTGCCCAGGAACCTTTAATGCTTTTCATAGAATACCACATCCAAATATTGTCCACAGAGCTCCTACATTGCCGGTGAAGATAATAAAACGCAAAGCTTTGCCTCCAGGACATTACCACGGTTGCTCTTAAAGGGGACACACCACGGGTATTGAGATCATTTCACTGGGTGTGTACTAGAAGCATCGTAGGCCGGCCTGGGGTTCCCCTTTAGCCACAGCATAGTGTTCCTGACTGTTTTATTTAACCCCTTCAATACAGGGCTTTAAAACCCACCTCCATACCGGGCCTATTCTGGCACTTCTTCTACATGTACAAATCATCATTCTTTTGCTAGAAAATTACTCAGAACCCCCAAACATTCTATATGTTTTTTTAGCAGATGGTCACCAGTCATCTCTATGCCTCCCATCCGGCGCACAGCGATCATCACTCCGGGCCCCCGATGGCACGGGAGAGCCCGGAGAAGCACCGGATGGCGGCGGGAGGGGGGTGTTCCCTCCTGCCGCCTATAAGAACGATCAAGCGGCGGAACCGCCTCTATGATCGTTCTTATGGTGCGCAGGATCGCTGCTGGAACAAAATTATATCTGAATGATGCCTCTAGGTGCAGGCATCATTCATATATCACTGCACAAAGTACAGGACGTCTTATGACGTCCACCCGGGATAAGAGATCCCCTTTTTGGACGGCGTGCGGTTTTGAAGTGGTTAAACTGTTTCAACCAAGTCCTGGGTACTTACACAGGTCCTGGCTGACTAATGTTAACCTGAATTTTACTTTTTTCAAGTAAACTACAAGAAGAACTGTGTTGTGTATTCCTGCTGAGTTATTCCATTAATCACATTGCTAGGTGTGCCAGAGGGGCTGGGACAGTTCATTGGGGTTGAAAGGCAGAGTAACGGACTGAACAAACAAAAGCAGCTTCCTCAGGGGTTTGCTACAGACTTATTATAATTTGTTGCACTAATTTAAAGCAGCGTTAATATACTCACTGCAAGGCAATTTTCATTGGCATATTTTGTAGTTCCTTGACAAATAAACACCTTGGGGGTTATTTACAAAAGGCAAATCCACTTCTCACTACAAATGCAAAGTAAACTTGAAATTGCAGTGAAACTGCACTTGGAAGTGCAATCGCTTCAAATCTGAGGGGTAGATCTGAAATGAGGTGAAGCTCTGCTGATTTTATCATCCAATCATGTACAAGCTAAAATGCTGTTTTTTATTTTCTTTGCATGTCCCCCTCGGATCAGTGCACTTTGCCTTTTGTAAATAACCCCCCTAGTATACCTTTTGAAAAAAAAAAAAAAACATTTAAAAGTGGCTCTGCTAATCTCACCCTTATTTTTCTTTGGGTGAAAGCTGTTGACCAGGATAAAATACTTCTTAGAATATGATCATCCAGGATTCCCCGGTGAACATCAAGTGTGACCATGCATTGACTTCTTTGAGGAGTCAGACATATTCTCCACAAGGATTTTTTTGCTGTTTACATTTTATGTGAATGAGTAGGGGTATTATGTACCTTTTACTCATTCACATGAGGGGAGTATCTTGGTACCCCCATAACGTTAAAGCATGCTTCCAGAATCCAATAAGCCTTCCCTCCCCCAGACCACCACAACCACAGGACCAGGATTATGGGGAAGAGCCCTTGTCCTCGTAAACATTGGAACAAGGTGTATTGTCACAGAGGTTCCTCCCGACAAGGTACACCCATATTGAGGCCTGGCATGGTTCAGTTGGGTGCATGCTCTCCCCTCCTTTTGCTGGCCAGCCAGGCTGCATGATTAAAATGGTTGTAAACCCTCTCTTTGAAGTTACACCTACAGGTAAGCCTAGATTAAGGCTTACCTGTAGGTGTTTGCAATATCTCCTAAACCTACACAGTTTAGGAGATATTTGCCAAAAGTAATACACCGTTGTCTAGACAACGGCACAGGCGCACTGGAAATGCCAGATTTATGAATGGCTAATGCTGGCTTTGACGGCTCCTGTGCGCACGTGTGTAGTGATGTCATTGCCGCTCCGGCCAATCACAGCGCATCAGGGAGATGTCTGCGGCTGGAGGGGGAGACCGGGATAGCTTTGGGGGCTTTGATCTAAAGTAAGTAGTTCATAATGAGCTAGTATGCTAGTCATACTAGCTCATTATGGCTTTGTCTTGCAGGTTTTTATTTAAAAAAAAAAAAGAAATTCTGGGTTTACAGCCGCTTTAAGTTAAGGGTCTGGAATGGATTTTTAGGGGGACTTCATGCATTTTCTTGTGTAGAGTACCCCTTTAAATCCAGGGGGGACTTCATGCATTCAGACTGCCTGTACATGGTTCGAATCTTGGCTATAATTCGACACTTATAGGTGTTTTATATTATATTCATGGCAAGCTTGCAAAACATATTTGGTTTTTTGATAAGTCATAATGAATATAGTATGTGTGAATGACCTTGATCAAATGTTCAGTAAAATAGTTCCTCAACCCGAAGCTGAGTTAGTAAATTGTTTCTGGTGTAGCTAATTTTGATTATGACATAAGGTATTTTGGTATAGAATGTCAAGAGAAGACAAAAATAGACCAGTATTTATGTAGTTAGAGGAATATACATATTTGTTTGTTTATATGCTGTTAAAGGATCACTAATGGAATTTTTTTTTTTAGCTAAATAGATTCCTTTACCTTACTGCAGTACTGGTTTCATGTCCTCATTGCTCGTTTTTGCTTTGATGTTGCTGTAAAACTGCTCTGATCTCCACACTTCCTGGTTGTATGTTTCCTTATAACCATCATACTGGGAGCTTTTCACGATGGTCTAAGCTGTCATTACTGTGTGTCTAAAACTTAACAGAACCAATCAGATTCATTTTAAAAACAAAACACTGCCCTGGATTTGTTTGTTTTTGTTCTGTGGGTCTCTTTACTTCACAGAAACATGAAACCAGTTTAAAAACGAAAGTGAAACTGTAGGCACATTATATGATTGAATTTAATCTATTTTTAATCATTTTTAAAAGGAATCAGTTAACTTGTATGTCTCTATACCCTGTAAACAGTCATTTCAGCAAAACAATTTTTTTCCTTTAGTGACCCTTTAAGTTAGTTTAGTGTAGTCTCAGTCATATTAATAAGTATAAGTATATAGTTACTTAATGTAGGTAATATTTGTAGTAGATGTTTGGTTATATGACATTACATGATCAGTACATTACTGCAAATGTATAGTGTTACATGTGGGCTTGTCAATCATACTCCATATGTATCTCATTTTGGATAACATATTGCTGAAGTTAGCAGAAATTAATGTGTGCCATACAAGGTTCTAAGTTTTTGTGAGGTTATGACATTCATATGCAACATATAAAGCCAATGCTTTGGGATTGAAGGGCAGACAGACGGACACACCCACTAGGAGAGATGACACTGACATACTCGCACAAACACACTTTGACAAGTTGGAACAGCTGAATTCTCCCAGAAGTCTAAAGCAGGGATGTGCAATTAACGGACCTCCAGCTTTTGCAGAACTACAAGTCCCATGAGGCATAGCAAGACTCTGACAGCCACAAGCATGACACCCAGAGGCAGAAGCATGATGGGACTTGTAGTTTTGCAACAGCTGGAGGTCCGCTAATTGCATATCCCTGGTCTAAAGCCTCATACACACGATCGGACTTCCATCTGACTTTTCCGTGGATTTTGGTCCGAAGAACGTTGCCTGTGAACTTGGTATGCATACACACGGCAGGACTTTTTCAGCCAACTTTCACCAAATCACGTGGGTTTTTCTGCTCTTTACCGCCACCCTTTGAGCAACTTCCGCTATTGTTGTCTGATCTTTAGCATTGGTTCTGAGCATGCGTGTTTGTACACACAATAGGATTTTGCTCCATCAAACATTTGTTGCCAGAAAGTTTACAAACAAAAAAAGCAGCACACAATAGGTAAAATTATAATCACACTTTATAGTCTAAATAAAAAATAACAATTGACAGAGGTATAGGCACAAACTAATATAAAAATGAGTAAATTGAATAACATGTATATAAAAATTGTAAAACAACCAGTCCACAGTGAGTCCACAAAGAAAGTCTTGTGATGGAATGATTAAATATAGTGGTCACGCTATAAATGGATAGCAAGGTTCACACCAGAACAGTTGGCAAATCACAGTTGGGAAAGTTTGTATACAGTACCTCGAACGGAAAACAATCCAATGTCCAATCGGATATGCTGTGGATAGATACACCACTTGAGATGGAATCAGCCAACCAGAGGGAACAGGCGGAGACACTATACGGCGGGGAACAATCCACACCGCCGCAGTGTATTGGGAGGTAAGACGTAGAGGAGGTACTGGTTGGTCCCAAACAACTGCAGGGAATCGGTGGAAGTGGAATCCCCGACACCACCGCTATGTAAGTCGGCGGGGAAGCCCAAACACAGCGCTGCTGGAGTTGTGACGCGGCCGCGTCAGCTGTTCAGATAGTAGGTGGGACACCCGCAGCGTCACGGAAGGAGGAGGATGCAAAGTCCGGACGCCGACCTCCTGAAGTCACGTGACCGCTGTAGCCAATCAGAAGAGCGGACAACAATGATGTTAGCAAACACGAGTGTCACTGTATATGGTAACAGGACGTCGGTTTAAAGACAGAACTGCAATGGGATACAAATGTGGACATCAGTGAATGTTTAAAAAGAGCCGCGACTGACATGTTTTGCGTCACTGACGCTTTGTCAAAGTCACGGTACGTGTTCACCACAGTTGTAATAAAGACCCAATAATACTGTGATTGGACAATGAGGGAAGGGGAGGGATAACAAAGTTTAAATACAATTTTAAACCCTTCCATCACTAAACTTCAGCAATAATCAATGTATAGCAAAAAAATAATCTGATATAACAAACAAAACCGTGCTTAACATGAACCTGCATACATAAAAAATATATAATATTGATAATAAAGAATAAAATAATAATAATGATAAAGCAAAACCATATAATACTAATATAAAATTAAAATAACATTAAAATACCCATATGTATGCACAAAGATACACACATACATCTAAACCCATAATGATAATAAGAATATATATACCCATGTGTGTGCCTGTATGCGCGCTCGCTTGTGTTCGCACGCACAGAGCCACACACAGCCTCTCTGGGCACAATACAAAATGATGCATGAAAGGACCTTAATCATATACGTGCATATAATTAATTAACTAGTAATACTTAAAATATCAAGTTCCTCGTTCAACCCACCCAGCGTCAAAGATCCGAACTGGTATATCCAGAAGGTTTCCCTCTTGCAGAGCAGAGAGAACCTCTCATTGTCAGTTAGAGTCCCCGTCGGAATGGACTCTATGGCCAACACTTCTAGGACCTTAAAGTCTTTCTTATGTACATGAAGAAAGTGTCTTGGGATGCTATGCTCATCACAACCTTTTTGAATAAGGCGTCGATGTTCACCTACCCTTTTATGAAGGGTACGGATCGTCCGTCCCACATAAACCAGTTTACATGGACATTGTAGTACATACACGATGTACTCGGTAGAACAGGTAAGAAACTGTTTGATGTGGAACGTGCGATCTTTGACTTTGATGATATTAGTGCCGCCTTTAGGAATGGATTGGCATGTCAGGCAGCCCCTCTTACAGCACCTAAACATACCAGTCTTGTTGTTTAAAATAAGCCCGAATATCCAGGGGTCGTGTGTCACTGGACTTGACTAATTTGCTGGGGGCAATAATATTGCGAATGGTGCGAGATCTTCTGAATGTGATCTGGGGTTTGGGGGGATGTGATGGCGCTAAAAGATGATCTAATCTAAGGATATTGAAGTGTTTGTTGATAATACTAGAAATATTTTTGTGTTTTGTATTAAACGTAGAGATGAATCTAATTCCCTACGGTATCTCTGGTTTTAGTTCTCGTATTTATGTTTAAACGAAAGGCATTATCTACTAACTCCTGAGGGTACCCCTTCTCTTTGAATTTTGATTTCATGACTAGTCCCTGCGTCATGTAATCTTGAGTTTTCGTAATGTTCCTCCGCAGTCTGTTAAACTGACCATAGGGGATGTAGGTTTTCCAAGATGGATGGTGGCAACTGTCGAAATGCAAGTAGGAGTTGCCACTTGTGGGTTTGATGTGATTACTCATTGTGATAACATTCTGATCGTGAGAACTAAATCAAGAAAAATGTAATTATCAAAATCAAAAACATGCGTGAAGGTAAGACCCAACTTGTTACCATTACAATGGTCAACAAAAGAGGAGAAGATGTCAGGACCACCACTCCAAATAAGGACGACATCATCAATGTAACGCCCATAAAAGACAATATGTTCCAAAAAAGGGTTGTTGTTCCAGATCTGTAACGCCTCCCAATAACCCATTGTAAAGTTAGCATATACGGGGGCAAAATTGCCCCCCATAGCAGTGCCCCTTTTCTGTACAAAAAACTGATCACAAAAAGAAAAATAATTGTGCTGTAGACACAATTCAATACCTCTAGTGATGAACTCAGATTGAAGAGAGTTCATATCATTGTTTTTACTTAGGAAGTGTTGCACAGCTGCCAATCCAACATTATGGGGTATTGAGGTGTATAAAGAGGCTACGTCTAATGAAGCCTATGCGTAACCCTCTTCCCAAGAATAATTGTGAAGGATCTCAATGATGTCACTAGAGTCTCTAATGTAGGATGGCAGTTCGCAGACTATAGGCTGCAAAACGTGATCAATGTAAGTTGAGAGACCACTAATAAAGCTATTAGTACTCGCAACTATCGGTCTGCCAGGTGGATCAACTAGTGATTTATGAACTTTAGGGAGATGGTAAAAATAAGGGGTACTGCATATTTTGGGCAACAGAAAGGACTTCTCCCTCTTATTGACCACTCCTTTGTTGTACCTCGTTTGAGGTACTGTATACAAACTTTCCCAACTGTGATTTGCCAACTGTTCTGGTGTGCACCTTGCTATCCATTCATAGCGTGACCACTAGTGTTGCTCACGAATATTCGCATTGCGAATATTCGACTCGAATATAGCATATTCGAGAAATCGCGCTATATTTCGAATTTCGCGGTGAATATTCGCAATTCCGAATATTCGATTTTTTACAATTTTTTTTTTAAAACAGATCACATCCTAGATATCTCCATCGACGTCTAAAAGAATTGCTGGTATGATTAGAGACCCTGGGCCGAGTAGCTGAAGCGTTCATTGAATTTTCCCGAAAAATCGCAATGCGATTATTCGGCAAACGCAATATCGCGCGATTATTTTCTTCGCCCCTATCTTCCGCATCAGAGCGATTTTTACAGTTTCATTTTTAAAACAGATCACATCCTAGTGCTCTCCATAGACGTCTAAAAGCATTGCTGGTATGATTAGAGACCTTGGGCCGAGTAGCTGAAGCGATCATTTTATATTGCCGAATATTCGCAATGCGAATATTCGGCAATAGGAATATTGCACGATTATTTTCTCCGCCCTTTTGCATCAGAGCCAATCAGAGTTCTCCTTCCACACTCGTCAGAGGTTAGCAACCAATAGGAACCTGCCTGCATGGACATTATATAAGCTCACTCCCAGCACCATTTCATTGCAGATTCAGAAGCTGGCTAGAGAGTGTGGAGGCTGTTTCTGTGTTCCTGTGTCTTTGTTCCTGATTGATTTATATCATCATTAGCATAGTGCTGCATTGCTATTTAGTGATTCCAGTGCATCTTTTCCAGTATATCAACTGCTTTTTTCAAAGCAATAGACCCAAGAGCTTTTTTCAAAGCTACGTTTTGTGCTGTTTTGTGCTGTTTTGTTCATTTGTGTTACTGTTTGATCCTGCATCTTCGCTGTTCAGTGATATTTGCTAGAGATTTCAGTGCACATTTTGCTGAGCTTTCTAAAAGAGCTTTTCTAAAAGCTAAGTTTTGTTCATCTTGTGTTACTGTTTGATCTTGCAGCTTCGCTGTTCAGTGATATTTGCTAGTCATTTCAGTGCACATTTTGCTTAGTTTTTCCTAAAGAGCTTTTCTAAAAGCTAAGTTTTGTGTTCAGTTTAGTTAAATTTTGTGTAGTAAGTGTACACACTGTTAGTGTACATTTATTTCATCTAGCTTAGCTTAGTGTGTGTTTAGTGTCTGTGTTTTGTGTTTAAAAAAAAAAAAAAAAAAAAAAAGTTAGTGTTTGTTTAGTGCTTTTTTTTTTTTTCTTTAATTTTGTAGTCCTTGTCTTTGGTGTACTACTTTTCTTATAGTTTAGTAGCTGTCTGTGTACATCTTTGTCTGCGTGCCTGTCTTGTAAAAGAAACACAAAAACACATTTTGTTCACATTTCCCCCCCCCAATAAAGTTTACCCCCCCCACACACATATCAGCAATAATGAGCGGCATCCGTGGCCGTGGCAGCAGGGGTAGGGGAGTTACTCCCAGTGCTGGGTCGCTGCCAGCACGGGGTACCTCTCGTGCCCCTACTAGTGGTAGAGGATCGGGTGCAAGGGGAGTACGCCTGATCCGGGAGTTCTTCCCATCGGGCAGCCGCCCGATATTGCCATCTCAGGCTGAAGTAGTGGTGGACTACATGGGGCACAGCAGTGCCACTGAGTCGTCGGTCCCGACTCACAGTAGTACCACCATTACACCGGTGCCTGTATAACCCCCCCCCCCAGCCCCCAAGAGTCCAGCATCTTACTGTTCGACAGCGACAGTGAGAGGGATATCTTGGGGGAGGCCATGCATCAGGCAGACCTTCAGCTCTGTCCTGATGGTCAGGACCTTTTTGAAGGGATGGATGAGGAGGATGGGATACCTGCTGGCAGTATCCCAGAGACATCCCTTCAAACTGGTGCTGCTGTTTTGGTGCAGGAAACAGCAGCACCTAGTCAGACCCAGGCGTGGGTGAGGGGACAGCGGAGCCAGGCTAGAGGCTCCATGTCAGTTGGTTCCCTCAGACCAACACATCTCAGCCCTTGGTCTGACATCTCTGTGGGCGAAGAGGGTGACCCATCATGGTTGCCATCTGACGCGTCGGCTCACTACGTCAGTGACGACGGGGAAGGTAGGCACCCTGGTGAAACGGTGCGCCAGGTCACCACCAGGGAGACCATCGTCAGGGTCTCCACTGGTGATGGCAGCAGGAGGTGTCAGGAGGAGCAGCAGCAGAAGCAGCAGGCAGCTCCACCTGTGCGCACCGAGTCCCAGCAGGTGCAAGTAAGCGTCACCCCATCTGACAGGAGGGCGGTGCTGAAGTCACCTGTCTGGAACTACTTTACCCTGGTGGCAGACAACCCTACCGTGGCCATCTGCCGGATTTGTAAAGTGAGGGTGAAGAGAGGGAAGTGTTTGGCTCGGGTGGGTACCACAGCCCTGAACCAGCACCTGAGGATAAACCACTGGGCGGTGTTTGACGAGATGAAGCGTGGTGGTGGTAGCAGCGCCACCACCACAAGTGAGCAGGGTACAGCAGCCCCTGCCACATCTTCATCTCTTTCCAGCAGGTCATGCCCCCCCGCTCCCTCTAGTAGAGGTACTGGTACCGGCAGCCAGACCTCTACTTCCACAGCACCCTCCACGTCTGTGTCCCGCACTGCCGTCCGGCGCCAGGCGTCGATTTCAGACGCCTTTGACCGCACCACTCCCTTCCCCCCTGGAGACCGACGTGTGCGTTCCCTCAATGGGCTCCTGGCAAGGGTTATTGCCCAACATCTGCTGCCCTTCAACATAGTTGACAGCAAACCCTTCAGGCAGATGTTGGAGCAGGCCCAACCCCAATGGCGTGTCCCCAGCCGCCATTTCTTTGCCAGGACTGGTGTCCCTGCCCTACACCAGCACATTGTGCAGAATGTAACCCTGTCGCTGGATCACGCTGTCAGCGACAGGGTTCATCTGACAATGGATGGCTGGACCAGCAGGCATGGGCAGGGGCGCTACATCAGCTTCACGGCCCATTGGGTTTCCCTCCGAGGCGTCGGTGAGGGATCGGCGGCAACCGATCTTGTGGTGCCGCCCCGGGGTGTCCAGGGGAGAACTGCTGGTCTCCCTCAAGCCACTGTCTCCGCAGCTGCTGAGCCTCCCAGCAAGCGCCCCCGTAGCTACTCAAGTGTGGGGCACGTGCGCTGTCAGGCCGTGCTCCAGCTTGTTAGTTTAGGGGACCGGAGACACACTGGAGAAGAAGTGCTGAAAGCACTTCAGGCTCAGGTCCAGAAGTGGCTGACACCCCGAAGGCTCCAGGCAGGTATGGTTGTCTGCGATAACGGCAGCAACCTACTCGCCGCCCTCAGTGCTGGCAGTCTGACCCACGTGCCCTGTCTGGCACATGTCCTCAACCTGGTGGTGCAGAAGTTCCTGCGCACTTATCCCGGGTTGAGTGACATTGTGGCAAAGGCGCGTAGGATTGCCAGCCACTTCAGGCGCTCCCCAACCGCTACCGCGTCCCTGTCCAAGTTGCAGCGGAAGTACAGTCTGCTCCTTCACAGGCTGATTGTGGACAGTGTGACGCGGTGGAACTCCACCCTCCACATGCTGAAGAGGTTGTGGGAGCAGCAAAGGGCGGTGAGGGAGTACCTGATGGAACTAGGCACTGAGAGGGCTTCACCACAACTCCCTTTCATCGCCTGTGCGGAGTGGGGGCAGATAAACCAGGTCTGCCAAGTGTTGTCCTCCTTCGAGCAGGCGACCAAGATGGTCAGCAGTGAGCACGTCGGCCTCAATAGCGTGCTGCCAATAGTGTTCATGCTGGAGAGGACACTAGATCGCCTGCTCGAAGCTGGGGAGAGTGCCTTGGTGGAGCAGGAGGAGTCAGCAATGCTCCACCGAGACCAGGGCCAGGACGAGGAGGAGGAGGAGGAGGATGATGATGATGAGGAGGAGGTGGTTGCTGGTGTCGTCCCGGAGTCAGGGCCTGGTCAGGAGGGAGAGGCGGTGTTGGGGGCACCGATAGTCCGGGGGTTGGGCATCTCTGAGTTTGACCAGCAGCGCCTCAGGGATGAAGAGTCGCACCTCATTCACCTGGCCAGCAGTGAGGAGTCACAGCGGGCTGTGCTCTTCCCCATGGCTGCCCACATGCTGAGATGCCTCAGGAGGGACCCCCGGGTTAAGACCATCAAGGCGAGGGATGATTTCTGGATGGCCACCCTTTTGGATCCCAGGTGCAAGGGGAAACTGGAGCAGTTCATCCCAGCCAGCCGGAGGCAGCACCGGATGGAGGAACTGCAGGCAGGCATTGTCAGACGGTTGGAGCAGGCAACTCCCCGGCCTCCAGTTGTCCCCCCTCATCTCACCCAGCAGGTGGCTGCACCCAGCAGCAGCCGAGCAGTGGACCTAATGGATGAGATGAGGATGTTCTTCCAAACCGAGCGACCCAGTACCAGCAGCAGCAGTCACCACCAGCGGCTGGCCCACATGGTGGCAGACTACATGGCGTCCATCGGTGCTTCTGACAGTATGAGCACCGACGACCCCATGGAGTACTGGGTTGCCAGATTGGACACCTGCCGCAAGTTATTGTCTTGCCCCCCCTCCAGCGTACTATCTGAGCGGACATTCAGCGCGGCAGGTGGGGTGGTCACGGACAAGAGGACCCGTCTGTCCACAGACTCCGTGGACAGACTCACATTCATAAAGATGAATGAGTCCTGGATCGGCGGTGACTTTCTGGCACCCGTCGTCGGTTCAGGGCGCTGAAGGGTCCCTTGTCATGCATTCCCTGATGGAGCCCCGGACCTGATGTATTTACAGTGCTGAATATAACTATTTTAACATCTGAGAAAATCAATGTTAATATTTGGTACAGTAGGCTTTCTTTGCAATTACAGCGGTCAAACCTTTCTTGTAGTTTTACACCAGCTTTGCACACACTGGAGGAGGGATTTTGGCCCACTCCTCCACACAGATCTTCTCTACATCAGTCAGGTTTCTGGGCTCTCGCTGAGAAACATGGAGTTTGAGCTCCCTCCAAAGATTCTCTATTGGGTTTAGGTCTGGAGACTGGCTAGGCCACGCCAGAACCTTGATATGCTCCTTACAGAGCCAATCCTTGGTTATCCTGGCTGTGTGCTTTGGGTCATTGTCATGTTGGAAGACCCAGCCTCGACCCATCTTCAAAGCTCTAACTCAGGGAAGGAGGTTGTTGCCCAAAATCTCGCAATACATGGCCACGGTCATCCTCTCCTTAATACAGTGCAGTCACCCTGTCCCATGTGCAGAAAAACACCACCAAAGCATGATGCTACCACCCCCATGCTTCACATTAGGGATGGCGTTCTTGGCATGGTACTCATCATTATTCTTCCTCCGAACACGGTTAGTGAAATTATGATCAAAAAGTTATATTATGGTCTCATCTGACCACATGATTTTCTCCCATGACTCCTCTGGATCAGTCAAGACACCTATGTCAGCAGTTATTTCACACCCTATATACTCTTATTAACACTGCTGTTCATCATGGCACCTCCTGCCCATGTGATATGACTCTGTATCAACTACTACTGTTAATACTACTACTGCTGCTTCTGCTGCTGCTGCCCAGTCAATACACCTATGTCAGCAGTTATTTCACACTCTATATACTCCTATTCCTACTGCTGTTCATCATGGCACCTCCTGCCCATGTGATATGACTCTGTATCAACTACTACTGTTAATACTACTACTGCTGCTTCTGCTGCTGCTGCCCAGTCAATACACCTATGTCAGCAGTTATTTCACACTCTATATACTCCTATTCCAACTGCTGTTCATCATGGCACCTCCTGCCCATGTGATATGACTCTGTATCAACTACTACTGGTAATACTACTACTGCTGCTTCTGCTGCCCAGTCAAGACACCTATGTCAGCAGTTATTTCACACCCTATATACTCTTATTAACACTGCTGTTCATCATGGCACCTCCTGCCCAAGTGATATGACTCTGTATCAACTACTACTGGTAATACTACTACTGCTGCTTCTGCTGCTGCTGCCCAGTCAATACACCTATGTCAGCAGTTATTTCACACTCTATATACTCCTATTCCTACTGCTGTTCATCATGGCACCTCCTGCCCATGTGATATGACTCTGTATCAACTACTACTGTTAATACTACTACTGCTGCTTCTGCTCAGTCAATACACCTATGTCAGCAGTAGGGATGAGCCGAACATACCCGGGTTCGGTTCGCATCAGAACGTTCGAACAGACCGCGGGTTCGCGCGAACATTTAGAACCCCGTTGAAGTCTATGGGACTCGAACGTTCGAATTCAAAAACGATCATTTTAAAGACCAATATTCAATTTAATGTTGGTAAACGTCTTTCAGAACCCGGGTCTTGCCCCAGGGAACATGTATCAATCGAAAAAAATATTTTAAAAACGGACGTTTTTGCGGAGCAGCGATTTTAATGATGTTTAAAGTGAAAAAAAAAATGAAAAATTCCTTCAAATATCACACCTGCTGTGTGTGTCTCTAGTAGTGGCACATGTTTAGAAATGTCCCTGCACAACATTAAATTATTATAAGAACAAAGTAATTTAATACTGGTTGCGCACGTGCTGTGTGGGAACAATATCTCGATTATTTTAGGGGTGGTGGGGGGGTGGCATTATCTTTTTGGGAAAGCAAAATTGTAGAAAAAAGGGCACCCCTCAAACATACTGTAATTGTAGCGCAACAAAGAGCCCCGTGCAAAGTATTGCATCAAAAATTGTTATTAGGCGCCCTTGTTACACAGGGGCATAAAAATGTGTCCGTAGGCGCAACATAACACTGCAACCCCTCCCAATATCTGTAATTGTAGCGCAACAAAGAGCCACGTGCAAAGTATTGCATCAAAAATTGTTATTAGGCGCCCTTGTTACACAGGGGCATAAAAATGTGTCCGTAGGCGCAACATAACACTGCAACCCCTCCCAATATCTGTAATTGGAGCGCAACAAGGAGCCACGTGCAAAGTATTGCATCAAAAATTGTTATTAGGTGCCCCTGTTACACAGGGGCATAAAAATGTGTCCGTAGGCGCAACATAACACTGCAACCCCTCCCAATATCTGTAATTGTAGCGCAACAAAGAGCCACGTGCAAAGTATTGCATCAAAAATTGTTATTAGGCGCCCTTGTTACACAGGGGCATAAAAATGTGTCCGTAGGCGCAACATAACACTGCAACCCCTCCCAATATCTGTAATTGGAGCGCAACAAGGAGCCACGTGCAAAGTATTGCATCAAAAATTGTTATTAGGTGCCCCTGTTACACAGGGGCATAAAAATGTGTCCGTAGGCGCAACATAACACTGCAACCCCTCCCAATATCTGTAATTGTAGTGCAACAAAGAGCCACGTGCAAAGTATTGCATCAAAAATTGTTATTAGGCGCCCTTGTTACACAGGGGCATAAAAATGTGTCCGTAGGCGCAACATAACACTGCAACCCCTCCCAATATCTGTAATTGGAGCGCAACAAAGAGCCACGTGCAAAGTATTGCATCAAAAATTGTTATTAGGCGCCCTTGTTACACAGGGGCATAAAAATGTGTCCGTAGGCGCAACATAACACTGCAACCCCTCCCAATATCTGTAATTGGAGCGCAACAAAGAGCCACGTGCAAAGTCTTGCATCAAAAATTGTTATTAGGCGCCCTTGTTACACAGGGGCATAAAAATGTGTCCGTAGGCGCAACATAACACTGCAACCCCTCCCAATATCTGTAATTGGAGCGCAACAAGGAGCCACATGCAAAGTATTGCATCAAAAATTGTTATTAGGTGCCCCTGTTACACAGGGGCATAAAAATGTGTCCATAGGCGCAACATAACACTGCAACCCCTCCCAATATCTGTAATTGGAGCGCAACAAGGAGCCACGTGCAAAGTATTGCATCAAAAATTGTTATTAGGCGCCCTTGTCACACAGGGGCATAAAAATGTGTCCGTAGGCGCAACATAACACTGCAACCCCTCCCAATATCTGTAATTGGAGCGCAACAAGGAGCCACGTGCAAAGTATTGCATCAAAAATTGTTATTAGGCGCCCTTGTTACACAGGGCCATAAAAATGTGTCCGTAGGCGCAACATAACACTGCAACCCCTCCCAATATCTGTAATTGGAGCGCAACAAGGAGCCACGTGCAAAATATTGCATCAAAAATTGTTATTAGACGCCCCTGTTACACAGGGGCACAAAAATTAGGCCTTAGGCCACGTGCAAAGTATTGCATCAAAAATTGTTATTAGGCGCCCCTGTTAAACAGGGGCAGAAAAATTAGGCCTTAGGCACTGGTGGCGGAGCACAGAAAAACAAAATTTCTTACTAGCTAACAGCATGAAAAGTGAGGAGGAGAAGGATATTCCATCAGCAGCACAACAGGACAGTCACTCAGCATCAGCAGTCTCAAAGGGATCTGATATTTCAACACAAAATTCTTATTCAGTAACATCAGCATCAGGTGCTTGGTAGCCGGTGTTGATCCAAGCCTGATTCATTTTGATGAAGGTCAGTCGATCAACAGAGTCGGTGGAGAGGCGTACCCTGTGATCGGTCACAAAGCCTCCAGCAGCACTGAATGTACGTTCTGAAAGAACACTGGATGCAGGGCAAGCCAGTAGCTCAATTGCGTACTGTGCAAGCTCTGGCCAGTGATCCATCCTCAAGACCCAGTAAGCCAGAGGATTTTCTGTGGGGAAGGTGTCCAAGTCGGATCTTGCCGCTAGGTATTCCCGGACCATGTAAACCAGACGCTGGCGATGGTTGCTGGAACCGGTCAGACCTTGGGGCTGCGGACTAAAAAATTGTCTGAACGCATCGGTCAGACGGCCACCTTCTCCACTGCTCCTTCTCTGACTCACCGAAGCCTCAGCAAGACGTTGTCCAGGGCCAGGTTTTGGTAATCCCCCCGGTTCTGGGAACGCATTGCACAGACCCTTCTGCAAGGCCTCCCGCAGTAGTTTCATCTTCTGCTCCCTCTGCGATGGCAACATAAGATCCGTTACCTTACTCTTGTAACGTGGATCAAGGAGAGTTGCCAGCCAGTAATGATCCCTCTCCTTGATAGCACGTACACGAGGATCCTTACGCAGGCTTTGCAGAATCAGGGAGGCCATGCAGCGTAGGTTTGCAGAGGCATTCGGGGCACAGTCCTCTGGGTCACTGAGGACGACAGGATCCTCAGCCACCTCATCCCAGCCACGTAAAAGTCCACGTGTTCCTTGGGACTGTAAATGATCCCTTGAAGACTGCTGCTGTTGATGCTGAGTGCTAGGCTCCACCTCCATGCTGCTGATACAATCCTCCTCCTCCTCCTCTTCCTCATCCTCCTCCTCCTCTTCCTGTGTTCCAGGTGGGCAAGCAGGAACAGTGTCTGGATAAAGGGGGCCTTGAGAGGTAAGGAAGTCCTCCTCTTCCTCCCTCTGTTCTGCCTCAAGGGCCCTGTCCATTATTCCACGTAGGGTGTGCTCCAACATGTGAATAAGCGGGACAGTCTCACTGATGCATGCACTGTCACTGCTCACCATCCTCGTGGCCTCCTCAAATGGTGACAGGACAGTGCATGCATCCCTGATCAAGGCCCACTGGCGTGGTGAAAAAAAACCAAGCTCCCCTGAGCCAGTTCTGCTGCCATATTGGCACAGGTACTCATTGATGGCCCTCTGCTGCGTGTGCAGCCGCTGCAGCATGGCCAACGTAGAGTTCCATCTGGTGGGCATGTCACAGATTAGGCGGTTCTTGGGCAGGTTGTATTCCCTCTGGAGGTCTGTCAGCCGAGCAGTGGCATTATATGACCTCCGGAAATGCACACAGACTTTCCTGGCCTGCCTCAGGACATCCTGTAAGCCAGGGTACCTGCCCAAGAACCGCTGCACCACCAAATTGAGAACATGCGCAAAACAGGGCACATGGGTGAGTTTTCCACGTCGCAGGGCAGAGAGGAGGTTGGTGCCATTATCGCTGACCACCATTCCAGGCTTCAGCTGGCGTGGTGTCAACCACCTCTGAGCCTGCCCCTGCAGAGCTGAAAGAACCTCTTCCCCAGTGTGGCTCCTGTCTCCCAAGCACACCAGCTCTAGGACCGCATGGCATCTCTTGGCCTGCATTCCTGCGTAGCCCGTCGTACGCCTACGGAGCACGGCTGGTTCTGAGCCAACATCACCACAGGAAGAGGCCACAGAGGAAGAAGAAGAGGAGGGGGTGGAGGAGAGAGGTGTGTCACAAGCAGTTGTAGTGTTTTGGAGGCGTGGTGGTGGAACAACCTCCAAAACTACTGTGCCTTGACCTGCGTCCTTCCCAGCTGCCAGCAGAGTCACCCAATGGGCCGTAAAAGACAGGTAACGTCCCTGTCCATGCCTGCTGGACCATGAGTCAGCGGTAAGATGCACCTTACCACTGACCGCCCTGTCCAGCGAGGTATGGACATTGCCTTCCACATGCCGGTAGAGAGCCGGAATCGCCTTCCGTGAAAAAAAGTGGCGTTTGGGTACTTGCCACTGAGGTACTGCACATTCCACAAACTCACGGAAGGGGGCAGAATCTACCAACTGAAAAGGTAGCAGTTGAAGTGCTAGCAATTTTGCTAAGCTAGCATTCAACCGCTGGGCATGTGGATGGCTGGGAGCGTACTTCTTTCGGCGCTGCAGCAGCTGGGGCAGGGAAATTTGTCTGGTAATATCAGTAGATTGGCCGGATGTACTACCACTACTACGTTGTGACACACCTATTTCTACACCTTCGGTGCAGGATGCAGAGAGGACTAGGGGTCTAGTGGGGTTTGAGGTCACAGAAGGGCAAGGGGAGGACCGCTTTGGTCTTTGGTGTGGGTCTTTCTGGTATGCCTGCCAACGAGCTGCATGGCAGGTCGACATATGTCTGGACAAGCATGTGGTGCCCAAGCGGGTGATGTTTTGGCCACGCGAGATACGCTTGAGACATATGTTGCAAACAGCAAAGGTAGCATCTGATGGACAGGTTTCAAAAAAGGCCCACACCAAAGAACTTTTGCTGTACCGTTGAGACACAGCAGCGCCACGTAATGCAGTTGGTGTACTGCCCTTAAGCTGACCCCTGGAGGGCTTCCTGCCTCTTTGAAGATGTGCCTGTGCCTCGTCCTCTTCCTCCTCCTCCTCTCTCCTACCAGGCACCCAGGTAGAGTCAATGACCTCATCATCCCCTCCCTCCTCATCATCACTGGCGACAACCTGGCAGTATGCTCCAGCTGGGGGAACATCACTCCCAGATTGTTGTCCCTCTCGGCCACCCCCTCTCCCTGGGCTCACATCAATGCCTTCCTCTATCAGTGTTCCGTCATCGGAGTCTTCAAAACGCTGTGCATCTTCAGCTAGCATGTACCCAACACTGTGTTGAAACAGTTCGGGGGACTCCTCAGGAGGACACGGTGGGACTAGGGAAGGATTGTGTGATCCCATTGTGCAGAGGGTAGAGGACGCCTTGGCAGCTGCTTTGCCAGACAAACTATAATCAGTCTGTGTGAGAGAGGATGAGGAGGATGAGGACGGCTTGGTCATCCACTCAACTAATTTCTCAGCATGTTGAGGCTCAACACGGCCAGCTCCCGAAAAGAAGGACGAGCGGCCACGGCCACATGCTGAAGAGGATGCACCACATCCATCACCAGCGTTACCTCTAGATGCAGAGCCTGCTTGCCCTCGTGACTCTCTGCCTCTCTTTGTCCTTCCAGCCATAGTTATGCGTTCAGGTGTTATGTAACAAAATAGTCGCTGTCACACCAACTGCGTTCAGATGGTATTAAACAGCAACCACACAGTAAGAGCGACTTGGCTCAAGTGTAAAGTAACAAAATAGTCGCTGTCACACCGACTGCGTTCAGATGGTATTAAACAGCAACCACACAGTAAGAGCGACTTGGCTCAAGTGTAAAGTAACAAAATAGTCGCTGTCACACCAACTGCGTTCAGATGGTATTAAACAGCAACCACACAGTAAGAGCGACTTGGCTCAAGTGTAAAGTAACAAAATAGTCGCTGTCACACCGACTGCGTTCAGATGGTATTAAACAGCAACCACACAGTAAGAGCGACTTGGCTCAAGTGTAAAGTAACAAAATAGTCGCTGTCACACCGACTGCGTTCAGATGGTATTAAACAGCAATCACACAGTAAGAGCGACTTGGTTCAAGTGTAAAGTAACAAAATAGTCGCTGTCACACCAACTGCTTTCAGATGGTATTAAACAGCAACCACACAGTAAGAGCGACTTGGCTCAAGTGTAAAGTAACAAAATAGCCGCAGTGACACCAACTGCCTTTAGTTGCTATTAAACAGCACGCACGCAGTAATAGCGACTGCGGTCAAATGCGATTTAACAGCACGCACGCAGTGACACCAACTGCCTTTAGTTGCTATTAAACAGCACGCACGCAGTAATAGCGACTGCGGTCAAATGCGATTTAACAGCACGCACGCAGTGACACCAACTGCCTTTAGTTGCTATTAAACAGCACGCACGCAGTAATAGCGACTGCGGTCAAATGCGATTTAACAGCACGCACGCAGTGACACCAACTGCCTTTAGTTGCTATTAAACAGAACGCACGCAGTAATAGCGACTGCGGTTAAATGCGATTTAACAGCACGCACGCAGTGACACCAACTGCCTTTAGTTGCTATTAAACAGCACGCACGCAGTAATAGCGACTGCGGTCAAATGCGATTTAACAGCACGCACGCAGTGACACCAACTGCCTTTAGTTGCTATTAAACAGCACGCACGCAGTAATAGCGACTGCGGTCAAATGCGATTTAACAGCACGCACGCAGTGACACCAACTGCCTTTAGTTGCTATTAAACAGCACGCACGCAGTAATAGCGACTGCGTTTCTGTGCAATTCAATAGCCCAGTTGCATTAACAGCGACTGCGCTTCTGTGCAAATAAATTGCACACGTGCAGTAACAGGTAATGCGTCTGTGTGTGCAATTAACTAGCACACGTTAAATAACACAGAATAATTATATTTAAAGTAAATCCCTAATGCAGGCAATACAACACGTTAGAGCGCTGCATGTAGAACAATCTCCTGCCTGATAGATAAACTAGCTGAGCTGTACAGTTTATAAATATATTGACAACGCCTAAGGATGTGAATATATTCTCTACAAACTGTACTTTTAACTATACTGACTACACTTCCTACTCTATCTATCTTTCTATCTATCTATCTATCTATCTAGTTAAGACACTGGGCCTGATTTACCAAGCCTTTACTCCATGACTCATGGAGTAAAAGCAGGAGTAGCAGCCGTTTGGCCATTTACTAAAGAAATACGCTGCTAGTGCAGTGTATTTCCCTAGTTACTAATGTGCTCCGTGCGCCCAGGAGAGGGTGCATTGTGCACCAGTACAGACCTGGCGCACGGCACATTAAACTGTAAATTGCGGGGGTTTGGGCGGGAGTTTATTAGGGGGGGAGGTGGGGGGATGCAGGGGAAGTGAAGTGACATGTGTTTTAAAGTGTTTGGCGGGCCGAATTGAAAGGGAAAGTGTTTTTTGAAAACAGATCCCCGTACGCTTGCACAGTGCGCCTGAACCTCGGGAGGTTCATTTGCATACTGGGCATGCGCAGAGAGAAAAGTCAGGGATTCCCGTGCGCCTTGTCAGTACGCCGTGAAAATCTTGGTAAATACCAAGCGGCGTACCCGTGAATGCGCTGCGTGATGCGGCGCACGGGAATCTCCGAGCTGTTTTCAGCCCTGAAGGGGAACTCGGCGCCAAATTTCAAACTTGAAATCGGCGCGGGTCCCCCTTCAGGGCTACATTAGGCTCTTAGGCTTGGTCCGGAACGTGAGGGGTTAAACCCGCGCCGATTCGGCGCGGGGGTCCCCCCCAGATCCAAACCAAGCCCTCATCCCAAGCATGCAGTCTGGCCCGGACAGGAATGGGGGAGGGGACGAGCGAGCGCCCCCCCCCCTCCTGAGCCGTACCAGACCGCATGCCCTCAACATGGGGGAGTGTGTGCTGTGGGGGAGGGGGGCACTGCCCCCCCACCCCACAGCACTCTTGCCCCCATGTCGATAGGGACAAGAGCCTCTTCCCGACAACCCTTGCCATTGGTTGTCGGGGTATGCGGGCGGGGCTAATCGGAATCTGCGAGCTCCCTTTAATAAGGGGGCCCCCAGATGCCGGCCCCCCACCCTATGTGAATGAGTATGGGGTACATCGTACCTCTACCCATTCACATGGGGGAAATGTAAAGTAAAATAAAACACCACACAGAATAAAATATTTTATTAATCTGCTCCGGAGCCCCCCCTTTCTTCTTTAGCTCTCTTAGAAGGGGGGGTTTCTTCTCTCCCGATCTTCCGCCGGGACCCTGGGCTTCGGTGATTTCTGCCGGGGGAGGGCGCCATCCCTCGGTCCTCTCCGGAGCCTTCCGCCGGATGCCCCCACCCCATTTAAGCTCTTTTTCATTAGGGAGGGGCATCCGGACTTCGGGGTCTTCTGCCGGGGGATGGCGCCTATCCCCCGGTCTTTCCGGTGCCTTCCGCCAGGGTTCCGGTCTTCCTGGTCTTCTGCCGGGGGTGCGCCAACTCCCCGGTCTTTTCTCTTCTGTCTTCTCTGCTCCCTCTTCTGCCTGGCTCCCCCGCGGAGCCAGGGCTTTCTTCCGTCTTCTTTCTTCTCTCTTCCTTCTTCTGCCTGTCTCCTCCGGGAGCACAGGGCTTGTCTGCGCTGTCCTCTCCCTTCTCTTCCATTGGATGTTGACACGACGAGGTTCCGCGCTGACATGCCGTGTCAGCGGCGGGCATGGACTTATATAGGGTAATGCCACCATGTGACCTCAACCCATGTGACATCACATTCCCTGGGCATGATGGGAATGTGATGTCACATGGGTTGAGGTCACATGGTGGCATTACCCTATATAAGTCCATGCCCGCCGCTGACACGGCATGTCAGCGCGGAACCTCGTCGTGTCAACATCGAATGGAAGAGAAGGAAGAAGACAGCGGAGACAAGCCCTGTGCTCCGCGGAGGAGACAGGCAGAAGAAGGAAGAGAGAAGAAAGAAGACGGAAGAAAGCCCTGGCTCCGCGGGGGAGCCAGGCAGAAGAGGGAGCAGAGAAGACAGAAGAGAAAAGACCTGGGAGTTGGCGCACCCCCGGCAGAAGACCAGGAAGACCGGAACCCTGGCGGAAGGCACCGGAAAGACCGGGGGATAGGCGCCATCCCCCGGCAGAAGACCCCGAAGTCCGGATGCCCCTCCCTAATGAAAAAGAGCTTAAATGGGGTGGGGGCATCCGGCGGAAGGCTCCGGAGAGGACCGAGGGATGGCGCCCTCCCCCGGCAGAAATCACCGAAGCCCAGGGTCCCGGCGGAAGATCGGGAGTGAAGAAACCCCCCCTTCTAAGAGAGCTAAAGAAGAAAGGGGGGGCTCCGGAGCAGATTAATAAAATATTTTATTCTGTGTGGTGTTTTTTTTACTTTACATTTCCCCCATGTGAATGGGTAGAGGTACGATGTACCCCATACTCATTCACATAGGGTGGGGGGCCGGAATCTGGGGACCCCTTTATTAAAGGGGTCTCTCAGATTCTGATAAGCTCTCCGCCCGCATACCCCGACAACCAACGGCCAGGGTTGTCGGGAAGAGGCTCTTGTTCCTATCGACATGGGGGCAAGAGTGCTTTGGGGTGGGGGGGCAGTGCCCCCCTCCCCCACAGCACACACTCCCCCATGTTGAGGGCATGTGGTCTGGTATGGCTCAGGAGGGAGGGGGGCGCTCGCTCGTCCCCACCCCCATTCCTGTCTGACCAGACTGCGTGCCTGGGATAAGTGCTTGGTTTGGATCTTGGGGGTGACCCCCACGCTTTTTTTTTTTGCGCGGGTTTAACCCCTTATGTTCCAGACCAAGCCTAAGAGCCTGGTATGCACCTGGAGGGAACCCACCTTATTTTTTTTTGGGGGGGTCTGGAGTTCCCCTTCATGAACAGCGATCTGTCATTTACACATGTCAGTCCCCCCCCCCTACAGTTAGAACACACCCAGGGAACATATTTAACCCCTCCCTCGCACCTAGTGTTAACCCCTTCCCTGCCAGTGGCATTTTTTGAGTAAGCAATGCATTTTTTACAGCACTGATCGCTAGAAAAATGCCAATGGTTCCAAAAAAGTGTTCGATGTGTCCGCCATAATGTCGCAGTACCGATAAAAATCGCTGATCGCCCCAATAACTAGTTAAAACAACAACAAAAAAAAATTTGTAGACGCTATAACTTTTGCAAAAACCAAACACTAAACGCTATTTGCGATTTTTTGGAACCAAAAAGATGTAGAATACGTATCGGCCTAAACTGAGGGGTTTTTTAGTTTTTTCAATATATATTTTTGGGGATATTTATTAAAGCAAAAAGTAAAAATAATTTTTACATATGTGGGCGGGACTTACGCAAGTCCCGCCCACATATATAAACATCGTTCAAACCACACATGTGAGGTATTGACGCGTGCGTTAGAGCGAGAGCAATACTTTTACCACTAGACCTTCTTTGTAACTATAAACTGGTAACCTGGAAAAAAAAGAAAAAGGTTGCCTATGGGGATATTCACGGAATTCATTTTGGCCCCATTGCAGGAGTGTTTCCAATAGTAAAGCGTGACATGTAAGGTATCTATTTACTCAGTGTAACATCATCTTTCACATTATCCCCAAAAATTGGGCTCACTTTTGTGTTTTGTTAATTTTTAACCACTTGAGCCCGGACCATATTTCTGGTCAATGACCGGGCAAGTTTTTGTGATTCGGCACGGCGTCGCTTTAACTGACAATTGCGCAGTCGTGCGACGTGGCTCCCAAACAAAATTGGCAACCTTTTTTTTCACACAAATAGATTATTAAATGTGCGTGTTTACTTCTGTCTTTAACACCTCCCCTTCAGGCTGGAAAGCATCAGATCAGGGGAAACAAAAAAAAAAAAGCTCTCATTCCATTGCAGCTTGGTTCCTACATGTGTGATGAACTGAGCATGCTCAAACAAATATCCTTTCTTTTTAAAAGGTGAAAAACATTCATTGGATGCTCATAGAGCGTGGTTTGGATTAATTGCAGGTGTGCCCAATTACAAGCTCACCCAAACTAGAGACTGCAATTTGGTCATGTGATTTCAATTGCTTCATTACTAGCACTGTTATAAAAAGCTTGGATCGATCAGTCCTCAGCTGCCCTAAGAAAGGGGCAGGCTGGCAGAAATGCTGTTGCTAAACACAAATGTGGTTTGTTGCATGGGTTTTGTTTTATTTTGCCAATGGTTTTGGTTTATTTTTAAATGATGTTCACTTTGATGTATTTGTCTATGTGGCCTTATTTTATGAAAAATGTGTAAAGCTATGGTTATTTAGAATTTTGAAATGTATTTTTGTTTGTTTGTCTTTTTTTGCTTTCCTTGTTTTGTTGACCAATAAAAATTACTTTAAAATTGTTAAGTTTGTCTTTTGTTACTTTTTCATGCTACATATGTTGACAGCTGCAGCTGAACTAGGTTTGGGCCTAACAAATTATGTGTGATTTTTGTCTAAGCTTCTTTCCTGGTGTGTAATCATGAAATGTTTGCCATGTTTATTCTCCCTGACTTTAAAGACAAAAACTGGTAAGTATTTTATTTATTCTGCAGTGGTCCTCAGCCCTCAAGTACCCCCGACAGGACATGTTTTGGGGATTTCTCTTATCAAGAATTGCTGTCCAGACTGTATTTTAAAGCACATGTGCAAGATGAAGGAAAACCTGCAAACATGGCCTGTGGGGGGGGGTTTGCTATTGGTGGACAGGCTTGACGTGCTGATTTACAGCACTGTGCTTAAATCTAGCGCAAGGCAATCCTATTCAAATTGTGGGTGTTTGAGGGAAGCCAAGTGAGTGTTAGAACCCCTGCTTTGTGTTTTTTTATTTTTGTGTTGAGCTTTGTGTCCCTTTTCTTAAAATTGGCTTCACTTCCTGTCACACAGCTGAACAGGAAGTGAGGTTAAAACCCTACCAGTGTCATTTCTTGGGGACACAGGTCAATCTAACTAGTGTCCCCATTAAGCAAATTGCACTCCAGCACTGCTGTGTACACCCCAAATCATGGGTCTTCAAACTACGGCCCTCCAGTTGTTCAGGAACTACAATTCCCATCATGCCTAGTCATGTCTGTGAATGTCAGTGCATTACAAGGCCTCATGGGATGTGTAATTCTAAAACAGCTGGAGGGCCGTAGTTTGAGGATCCCTGCCCCAAATGATTATTTAGTTTGGGGTTTAGTAAAGGCAAAGCCACTCTGCAGTACAAGCATAGTTGCTGAAAATCAGAGAGGAAGCACTGATGGTTTTAACATCCAATCCTGTAGAAGCAAAGTTGTTTTGTTTTCTTTCTTCCTTGCTTTGCACTTGTAGTGCAAAGTGGATTTGCCTTTAGTCAATGGACCCCAAAGTCCAAGATCCCTAATAATTTGGGGTGTACACAGCAAAATGCTAGAGTGCAATTTACATAATGGGAAACTATTTAGCTTGATCTCTGTGTCCCCAAGAAAAGATATTAGTAAGGTTTTACCCTCACTTCCTGTTTGGCTATGTGACAGGAAGTGAATGAATTAGAAAGGGTGAAGACACCTCACAAATGTTGTCACTATCAGGGGTGCAGACATCCCCAAAAAATGAGCAGATAATACTTATTTGCAAATTAATAATTTTTTAGTTAACATTGGGTGGGGTGCTCTAACGCACACATTCCTACATATTAGCAACGCTCTATCCTGGCCTATTGGCATGGTTATATTTTTTGGGGCTCTCAATAAAACTCTATGAAATTTGTGCTTAAACTAGAACCAGGGGCGGACTGACAACTCATGTGGCCCCTGGGCAATAGAAGATTATGGGGCCCCTCTGGCTTACAGATGACCACCACGCCAGGAGGTAGTGCAGAGGCGGGCAGCTAAAATCTTGGGATATTCACATTAAAAGCATGTCATTTTCGGACATATCGGGGACAGATCTAAAAAAAACACAGATTTTTACATACTGTCCCTGGTTTAACTGAGCCTGGCAACCCGGATGGGGCCCCCTAGTGGCATGGGGCCCTTGGGCAGTGCCCGAGTGACTCAATGGTCAGTCCGCCCCTGACAAGAACTATAATCAACAAGTTTTATTTTCTTTAATTTTGGATAGAGTGAGGGAGGGTTATAGGCCCTGTCAGTTTATTTTGTATTATCTGTGTCCAATTGGGGAGATTTGCCTTCACTTCCTGCCCCATAGCCAAACAGGAAGTGAGAGAAAAACTATGCAAATTAACCACTTCCTGCCCAGCCTATGGCCGATTTACGTCCGGGAAGTGGTTACACAATCCTGACAGGACGTCCTGCAGGATTTCATGCCGCACGCGCCTGTGGGGGCACGCAGTGCGGCGATCGGTGATGCGGGGTGTCAGTCTGATCTCAGTAAAGAGTCTCTCACGGAGACGGAGACTCTTTACCACGTGATCAGCCGTGTCCAATCACGGCTGATCACGATGTAAACAGGAAGAGCCATCGATGGCTCTTCCTCACTCGCGTCTGACAGACGCGAGTATAGGAGAGCCGATCGGCGGCTCTCCTGACAGGGGGCGTTCGCGCTGATTGTTTATCAGCGCAGCCCCCCCTCGGATCACCACACTGGACCACCAGGGATGCCCACCCTGGACCACCAGGGTGTGCAAAAACAAAAAAAATATAGAACAAAAAAACAAAAAGCAATAAAAAATAAGAAAAAAGATGCCAATCAGTGCCCACAAATGGGCACTGACTGGGAAAATCAGTGCCACCCCACAGTGTCCATCAGTGCCACCCCACAGTGCCCATCCATGCACAGTGCCCACCTATCAGTGCCCACCTGTGCCACCCATAAGTATCCATCAGTGCCACCCATAAGTGCCGCCCATCTGTGCCGCCCATGAGTGCCCATCAGTGCCGCCTATGAGTGCCCATCAGTGCCGCATAGCAGCGCCGCCAATCAATGCCACCTCATCTGTGCCGTCAGTACTACCTCATCGATGTCCATCAGTGCCATCTCATCGGTGCCCATCAGTGCCGCCATATCAGTGCCCGTAATTGAAAGAGAAAAACTTATTTACCAAAAAATTAACCTAAAAAAATAAAAACTTTTTTTTGTTTCAAAATTTGCAGTCTTTTTTTAGTTGTTGCGCAAAAAAAAAAATCGCAGAGGTGATCAAATAACAAAAAAAGAAAGCTCTATTTGTGGGGAAAAAAGGACGCCAATTTTGTTTGGGTACAGTGTTGTATGACCGCGCAATTGCCATTCAAAGTGCGACAGTGTTGAAAGCTGAAAATTGGCTTGGCGGGAAGGTGCGTAAGTGCCTGGTATGGAAGTGGTTAAGGGAATCCAGTGCCCCCCCAGAACTAGTGTGTGGGTCCCCTGAAAATTACTGGGCGGGGTTATACAAAAACAGGGTGTGACCTTGACAGGAAGGGGTGGGTCATTTTTCTATTAGGAGGTGCAGATATGTAGTCAGGCCTAGGGCAGAACCAAACCTAAATATACTACTGCATATTAGGGCTTATTTAGACCGGAACCGATTTACAGCGTGTTTTTATATTGTGGGAGGAAACCCACGCAGGCACAGGGAGAACATGCAAACTCCATGCAGATGCTGTCACGGGCGGGATTCGAACCAACGACTCTTTTGCTGCTAGGTCAAAGTGCTATACACTACACCACTGTGGTGAACGAACATGATTGCAGCTGAAAGCATGAGAACTTTTATTTTTTTTTTCAATACCATGCTTTCCAGCCTTATTGACCCCGCCTCTCTCCATAAAGAGGACCTGTCACACACTAGTCCTATTACAAGGGATGTTTACATTCCTTGTAATAGGAAGAAAACTGATCATTTTTTTTTTATTTTTTTATTTCAGTGTAAAACATTATAAAACTAAATAAAAATAAATAAGAAAACCCCAAAAAATTTTTTTAAAGCGCCCCGTCCCGACGAGCTCGCGCACAGAAGCAAACGCATACGCGAGTAGCGCCCGCATATGAAAACGGTATTTAAACCACACAAGTGAGGTATCGCCGCGATCGTTAGAGTGAGAGCAATAATTCTAGCCCTATACCTACTCTGCAACTCAAAAAATGCAACCTGTAGAATTTTTTAAACGTCGCCTATCGAGATTTTTAAAGGGTAAAAGTTTGATGCCATGCCACGAGCGGGCGCAATTTTTAAGCGTGACATGTTGGGTATCATTTTACTCGGCGTAACATTATCTTTCACAATATATAAAAAAATTGGGCAAAATGTATTGTTGTCTTATTTTTTAATTCAAAAAAGTGATTTTTATCCAAAAAAAGTGCGCTTGTAAGACCGCTGCGCAAATACGGTGTGACAAAAAGTATTGCAATGACTGCCATTTTATTCCCTAGGATGTCTACTAAAAAAAAATATATAATGTTTGGGGGTTCTGATTAATTTTCTAGCCAAAAAATTTTGATTTTCACATGAAGGAGAGAAGTGCCAGAATTAACCCGGTGGGCAAGTGGTTAAAGTACTCATGGCTATAAAGAATAGAGTCATTGCTCATTAAAAAAAAAAAAAAAAAAAGGGGGTCCCTCCAAATTAAATTACCAGGCCCTTCAGGTCTGGAATGGATATTAAGGGGAACCCCGCCGTAAAAAAAACCCCCAAAAAATGGCGTGGGGTCCCCCCAAATATCCATACCAGACCCTTCAGGTCTGGTGTGGATTTTAAGGGGAACTCCACCCCAAATTGAAAAAAAAATGGCGTGGAGTCCCCCTAAAAATCCACACCAGACCCTTATCCGAGCACGTTGACCTGGCCGGCCGCAGAAAAGAGGGGGGGACAGAGTGCGGCCCCCCCCCCTCTCCTGAACCGCACCAGGCCACATGCCCTCAACATGGGGAGGATGTCCCCATGTTGATGGGGACAAGGGTCTCATCCCCACAACCCTTGCCCGGTGGTTGTGGGGGTATGCGGGCGGGGGGCTTATCAGAATCTGGAAGACCCCTTTAACAAAGGGGACCCCCAGATCCTGGCCCCCCCCTTATGTGAAATGGTAATGGGGTACATTGTACCTCTACCATTTCACCCCCAAAAAAATGTCAAAGTGTTAAAAATGACAGTAGCCGGTTTTTGACAAATCTTTTAATAAAATCTTCTTTTCTTCTTTCCTTCGGGTTTCTTCCGCTGCTTCTTTCTTCTCGTTCACATCTTGCCCGACGTCTTCTTCTATCTTCTCCGTCCGTCCTTCAGCCTTCTGGTCACGCATCTTGCCCGTTGTCTTGTCCTGTCTTCTTTTCCGTCCGCCTCCTCGTCCGCATCTTGGGTCTTCTGCGGTGTTCTTCTCGTCCCCGGACCCAGCGTTTGAATTTGATTTGGCCGCCGTTTTCCCGCTCCTGGGACCCGCCCCCCTCTGACGCCACAAGTAAACTCCTTAGAAGGTCATGTGCGTCAGAGGGGGGCGGGGTCACATGAGTGTGACACGGCGGGAACTTCTTCTCCGGGCGGCGCGATTGAAATTGAATTCCCCCGCTGTGTGACGCTCTGCGACCCCGCCCCCCTCTGACGCACATGACCTTCTAAGGAGTTTACTTGTGGCGTCAGAGGGGGGCGGGGTCACATGAGTGTGACACGGCGGGAACTTCTTCTCCGGGCGGCGCGATTGAAATTGAATTCCCCCGCTGTGTGACGCTCTGCGACCCCGCCCCCCTCTGACGCACATGACCTTCTAAGGAGTTTACTTGTGGCGTCAGAGGGGGGCGGGTCCCAGGAGCGGGAAAACGGCGGCCAAATCAAATTCAAACGCTGGGTCCGGGGACGAGAAGAACACCGCAGAAGACCCAAGATGCGGACGAGGAGGCGGACGGAGAAGAGACAGGACAAGACAACGGGCAAGATGCGGGACCAGAAGGCTGAAGGACTGACGGAGAAGATAGAAGAACACGTCGGGCAAGATGTGAACGAGAAGAAAGAAGCAGCGGAAGAAACCCGAAGGAAAGAAGAAAAGAAGATTTTATTAAAAGATTTGTCAAAAACCGGCTACTGTCATTTTTAACACTTTGACATTTTTTTGGGGTGAAATGGTAGAGGTACAATGTACCCCATTACCATTTCACACAGGGGGGGGTCAGGATCTGGGGGTCCCCTTTGTTAAAGGGGTCTTCCAGATTCTGATAAACCTCCCGCCCGCATACCCCCACAACCACCGGGCAAGGGTTGTGGGGATGAGACCCTTGTCCCCATCAACATGGGGACATCCTCCCCATGTTGAGGGTATGTGGCCTGGTGCGGTTCAGGAGAGAGGGGGGGCCGCACTCTGTCCCCCCCTCTTTTCTGCGGCCGGCCAGGTCAACGTGCTCGGATAAGGGTCTGGTGTGGATTTTTAGGGGGACTCCACGCCATTTTTTTTTTCAATTTGGGGTGGAGTTCCCCTTAAAATCCACACCAGACCTGAAGGGTCTGGAATGGATATTTGCCGGGAACCGCACGTCTTTTTTTTTTTTGGTTTTTACGGCGGGGTTCCCCTTAATATCCATTCCAGACCTGAAGGGCCTGGTAATTTAATTTGGGGGAACCCCTACACATTTTTTTGTTTGTTTTATGAATGAATCCCTTTAGAATTGTCAGAGCCGACAATTCATTATAGCCGCGTGTGAATTTTTAAATTACTTTTTTCCTTCTGAATTTCATTTTGTGCAGGGGGAGTTCTAAGTGCGGGAAAAATGCGCTATTTCACATGCTGACATTACACCCCCCCTAGGTACGAAATTTAAAGGAATATTTCACTTTTATTGTTTCACTTTAAGAATTATTAATTTCACTGCTCCCGAAAAAACGTCCGTTTTAAAAAATAAAAAAAGCATTGATACATGTTCCCTGGGGCAGGACTGAGGTCCCCAAACACTTTTTAGGACAAAACTTGCAGATTAGCCTTTAAAATGAACACTTTTGATTTCTCCCATAGACTTCTATAGGGAGTTCGGCGCGGCTTTACATATTAGTTTCAATGCGCCGGCTGCTACGCTGGTTCATGCGCCCAATTAAGCCTCCACCCGGAGTACTAATTAACGCATGAACCAGCGCAGCGCACAGAGCATAGTAAATCAGGCCCATTGTGTCTCTATCTCTCTATCTCTCTCTGTCTGACTGACTGATCTTCTCTAGAACCGCCAACACACTACACTAGGCAGCCGTGCAGGCTGCCTTTTATAGTGGGGGGCGTGTACTAATCCCCCTGAGCCATAATTGGCCAAAGCCACCCTGGCTTTGGCCAATTATGGCTCTTCGTTTTTTGAGCGCTGTGATTGGGCAAGCATGCGGGACATACAGCATGCTTGGCCAATCATCAGCGCTCAACGCCCCAGTGAATTATGGGACGTTTAGTGTCATTCGAATTTGGCGCGAACGACCCGTTTTGTTCGATTTTCGACGAACGATCGAACGACCGATGTTCGATTCGAACATACGTTCGAATCGAACGCGGAGCTCATCCCTAGTCAGCAGTTATTTCACACTCTATATACTCCTATTCCTACTGCTGTTCATCATGGCACCTCCTGCCCATGTGATATGACTCTGTATCAACTACTACTGGTAATACTACTACTGCTACTTCTGCTGCCCAGTCAAGACATCTATGTCAGCAGTTATTTCACACCCTATATACTCTTATTAACACTGCTGTTCATCATGGCACCTCCTGCCCAAGTGATATGACTCTGTATCAACTACTACTGGTAATACTACTACTGCTGCTTCTGCTGCTGCTGCCCAGTCAATACACCTATGTCAGCAGTTATTTCACACTCTATATACTCCTATTCCTACTGCTGTTCATCATGGCACCTCCTGCCCATGTGATATGACTCTGTATCAACTACTACTGTTAATACTACTACTGCTGCTTCTGCTGCTGCTGCCCAGTCAATACACCTATGTCAGCAGTTATTTCACACTCTATATACTCCTATTCCTACTGCTGTTCATCATGGCACCTCCTGCCCATGTGATATGACTCTGTATCAACTACTACTGGTAATACTACTACTGCTGCTTCTGCTGCCCAGTCAAGACACCTATGTCAGCAGTTATTTCACACCCTATATACTCTTATTAACACTGCTGTTCATCATGGCACCTCCTGCCCAAGTGATATGACTCTGTATCAACTACTACTGCTAATACTACTACTGCTGCTTCTGCTGCTCAGTCAATACACCTATGTCAGCAGTTAATTCACACTCTATATACTCCTATTACCACTGCTGTTCATCATGGCACCTCCTGCCCAAGTGATATGACTCTGTATTGTCAATGTCTACTACTACTACTACTGCTCAATCAAGACACCTATGTCACTAGTTATTTGCCACTCTATACTACTATTACCACTACTGATGCTGCTGCTGCTGTTCATCATGGCACCTCTTGCCCGAGTGATTTGACACTGTATTGTCAATGTCTACTACTACTATTACAGCTCAGTCAAGACACCTGTGTCCCAATTTTTTGGTACACTATTGACTACTATGACCACTACTGATGCTGTAAAGTATTCCCCAAGTGTTTTTATGCTATCTAGTACTATTACCACTACTGCTTGTAAATCATGCCTGTGTGATACTTAGTGGGAATGCTTTAATAAGCATTCCCAGTATGGATACCCGTAAATGTATTAATCTTAATTAGTGTGAATGCTTTAATAAACATTTCCAGTATTGATATACGTAAATTTAGTAATCTTATTATTCCTTACGTTTTTTGGTTCTGCGTAACTTTGGCATACTTTCAGCTATTGAGACCATTCAACTGTAAAAATGTTCGTCTCGTTCAGCTAATGATGGGACTTCTTCAAGTTTTTTTCGACTTTTTACACTTTTATAAATTTTAAGCTTTTAGACCCTTTTTTTTAACATTGAAGTCAATGAGAACATCCTTTTCCCCTTTGAATTCACATGCCCTGCCAAAAGTTTCAGCTACTTCATACTTTCACTTACAGACACTAAACAAACTTTAAAGCGGTCACAAAATATTTAGCTATCCGGCTATGACTTTTCAGATCGTTATCGTTTACAATTTTTTGGTGAAAACGCAATTTACGTTTGGCGAATTTTTCACAAAAATGCAATCGGTTATAATGTAATCCTATGGAGGGGATTTAGAGTCTGTCATGTGACCTTAACATTGGAGATCTTTGTAATTAAAAATATCTTTAGAAAAAGGGGAAACAAATTGGTCTCACGCCCACAAGATCTACTTTTCATACACAATTTTTATATCAAAACGTAGCTATGCTTGTCTGGTTTATGGCAATGTGATCAATTCTGCGATACGTATTTTAGTTTTAGTTATTGGAGCAACAGACAGAAATTATGTCTCATAGACTCTCATGTTAAATTATCTAAAAAATGTTGCTGCAGAACTCACAAAGACGCTCTTTTCTAAATCGCAGACATGGCCACATTTTTAAGTTTATCAACATAAATTTCATATCGATGCGTTTACAAGGGCCGTGTATTTCAAACGGTGTAGTCGTTGTATTGATCGCATGTACGGTTGAGGATTTATTAAGCTTTGTTTGGAGGCTTAAATCATGTATTAGATCTGTGAATTAAAAGCGTTGTAATGTTATTTCTTTCCATAAATAACTTTCCTGACCTCAGTGCAATATTCCTCCTCACTGACCTGAGGGGGAGGGGAAACCTATTGAGGGGGGAGGGGCGACCAGGAAGTCAGCATACTCTATACTTTGCAGATAGAGAAAGAAGCTGTGTGTCCTAAAGATAGTGTAGTGGTTATGGTGAATGTCTTTGGCAAGGGGCTCACCAATTAAGCTATTCAGCATTCCCACTCGCATTTTCCTCAGGAAATGCATTGTCTAGTTATATTATATTTTAATACTCCTGCTGCTGCCTCCATGCTGAGTAAAGCTTCATGACCTCTCTGGCACAGCGGATCCACCAACAGCCTCCGCTACAAGCTACCAGACCGGATCTAAACAGCAAGTGTAACTATAACAATGAACCTTATGTTAAACCCTGTTTTGCGGCATTTATACTGCAACCATTGGGCTGTCTGCAAGAGCTCATCTGCATTCTCTCTCTTTCTTGCTCTCCCTCTCTCTCTCTTTGTATATATATATATATTGTTGCTTTTGTTATGTTCATTTTTCAACAGTTTATTTTGTGTTCGTCGTGTCTGTGTCGTGTGCTTTAGTTTGTCCTAGGTTACTGTTAAATAAAATAATAGTATAAAATGTTTTTGCTTATTATGAAGTTAAATGTGTTGATGTTGATTTGTTTGATGTGAAGTTAGATGTGTTGAAAAACCTACAAATCTATCTCAAAAAGAAATGAAACATTTCCAAAAAATAAGATTTTTTAATACAAAAATAAATTCAAATATAACTATCAATGCGTTTCTGAATGCGTTCCAGTTCCGCAATATGATCGGATTGCTGCTGCTCTAGCAGAGCATTTTGTTGTGTTAGGTAGCGGATCTTCCGTTGGTTTTGCAGGATCCTCTGGTGGGTCTTTTTGATGAGTCTGTTCTGCCTTCTCAGATCTCTTGATGCTGTTAGGATATAATAAAAAACATTTGGATTTCAAAGAACGTTACCAAATAAATAAAATATTTTTTTTGCTTATTAATCAATCATTATCATGTGTATACACTTGTTATGTGTCTAACACATCCCGGGAGTGCAGAATTATTAGGCAAATGAGTATTTAGACCACATCATCCTCTTTATGCATGTTGTCTCACTCCAAGCTGTATAGGCTCGAAAGCCTACTACCGATTAGGCATATTAGGTAATGTACATCTCTGTAATGAGAAGGTGTGTGGTCTAATGACATCAACACTCTATATCAGGTGTGCATAATTATTAGTCAATTTCCTTTTCTTTGGCAAAATGGGCCAAAAGAAGGACTTGACAGACTCTGAAAAGTCCAAAATAGAGAGATATCTAGCAGAGGGATGCAGCACTCTTAAAATTGCAAAGCTTCTGAAGCGTGATCATCAAACAAAAGAAGCGTGTGGAAAAACAAAGGTGCAAAATAACTGCCCATGAACTGAGAAAAGTTAAGCGTGCAGCTGCCAAGATGCCACTTGCCACCAGATTGGCCATATTTCAGAGCTGCAACATCACTGGGGTGCCCAAAAGCACAAGGTGTGCAATACCCAGAGACATGGCCAAGGTAAGAAAGGCTGAAAGACGACGACCACTGAACAAGACACACAAGCTGCAACGTCAAGACTGTGCCAATAAATATCTCAAGAAAGATTTTTCTAAGGTTTTATGGACTGCTGAAATGAGAGTGAGTCTTGATGGGCCAGATGGAAGAGCCCGTGGCTGGATTGGTAAAGGGCAGGGAGCTCCAGTCCGACTCAGACGCCAGCAAGGTGGTGGTGGAGTACTGGTTTGGGCTGGTATCATCAAAGATGAGCTTGTGGGGCCTTTTCGGATTGAGGATGGAGTCAAGCTCAACTCCCAGTCCTACTGCCAGATTATGGAAGAGACCTTCTTCAAGCAGTGGTACAGGAAGAAGTCACCATCCTTCAAGAAAAACATGATTTTCATGCAGGACAATGCTCCATCACACGTGTCAAAGTACTCCACAGCGTGGCTGGCAAGAAAGGGTATTAAATAAAAAAAAGTAATGACATGGCCTCCTTGTTCACCTGATCTGAACCCCATTGAGAACCTGTGGTCCATCATCAAATGTGGGATTTACAAGGAGGGAAAACAGTACACCTCTCTGAACAGTGTCTGGGAGGCTGTGGTTGCTGCTGCACGCAATGTTGATGGTGAACAGATCAAAACACTGACAGAATCCATGGATGTCAGGCTTTTGAGTGTCCTTGCAAAGAAAGGTGGCTATATTGGTCACTGATTTGTTTTTGTTTTGTTTTTAAATGTCAGAAATGTGTATTTGTGAATGTTGAGATGTTATATTGGTTTCACTGTTAAAAATAAATCATTGAAATGGGTATCTATTTATTTTTTTGTTAAGTTGCCTAATAATTCTGCACAGTAATAGTAGTCACCTGCACACACAGATATCCCCCGAAAATAACTAACATTAAAAACAAACTAAAAACTACTTCCAAAAAAATTCAGCTTTGATATTAATGAGTTTTTGGGGTTCATTGAGAACATGGTTGTTGTTCAATAATAAAATGAATCCTCAAAAATACAACTTGCCTAATAATTATGCACTACCTGTATACTTCTAGCATCAATACCATATTATGGTTCTACAATCTGACAGGTGCGCTTTATATGTTGTCCATTTTTATATCTACATTTTATTGTTGAAATGTTATTAATCATTGTGCACATATTTACCTTCCTGAACAAGGCTCACAGGACCGCTGTCTTCCTCCTGCTCTTCTGCTTGAGAAGTTGGGGTGGTGGGGGGGGAAAGCTCCTCAGCTTGCTCCTCAACAGGAGCTGGGGTTGGGGAGTGGGAGGGCCCTGGCTGCTCCTCCTCATCCATCTCCTCCTCTGCCGCATCCTCCTCTGCCGCATCCTCCTCCTCCTCCTCATCGGCCTGGCGCCTTCTGCGCTTGGCGCGCACAACTGGCATTGGAGCACCTATAATAACACAATGTTCATATATTATAAAAATG
The DNA here is from genome assembly GCF_905171775.1 of Rana temporaria. Classification (NCBI taxonomy): domain Eukaryota; kingdom Metazoa; phylum Chordata; class Amphibia; order Anura; family Ranidae; genus Rana; species Rana temporaria. The sequence goes on along the minus strand of NC_053492.1, from coordinate 38,383,499 downwards.
TTTTCTAATGACGTATGCAAATTCTGTGTACTCTGCTGTATTGTATATGAATACAAATTGATTTATATAGACAGTTAACCAATGGGACAATGTTATATTAAAGGGTCTTGTGGGCACTACAGGGGACTGAGCGTGAGCTGGGATGCCACCATGTTAAAATGAGCTGTTTTTGTCTCCTTTGTTTTGTTCAGACGATCTCATGTTAAAAAAAGGGCCTGATGGAGCACACGGGATTACTATAACAACCCCACGCCTAACACAGGAATTTAGTGGGAATCTATATATATAAAACTCAACGTGTGTGTGCATGTATGTATGTATGTATGTATGTTCCAGCATCACGTACAAACGGCTAAAGATATTTACATGAAACTTGGCACACAGGTTACTTATATGTCAGCCACAAACATAGGATAGGTGGTTTAACCCTTACCCACCCCCATTTGCCATGGTCGGGGTTTTTCTTTAAAGTCCCATGCAAAGCAATGGGAAAAGTATGTTCCCACATAACTTCTGTGTTCCTGTCTGCTGTCCCATGTCTTTTTTCAACAGTACTATGAATACCTTGGCTGGTGGTGATATATGTTAGCACAACATGGCATCTTGGTTAACAACATCTGACCTTACATGAATTACATATGACCTTACATAACTGTCACCAAAGGAGCTGCGGTGGCTCCACGCGATTGCCACTGCACTGACAAGTGATTCACCTCTGCAGCTAGGGGTTCGGATCCCGCTCTCGGCTACATGTGAATTGAGTTTGGTGGTCTCAGCCCCGCCCCCGGTGGATGTGCTATGCGAGGTTGGGTTGGGAGGACCCCCTCACACCCGCCATTGCCACCCGGGGCATGGAGAAAGGTGGCAGATTGCCTCTGGGGGAGGCCTCCCAACTCCTGCAGGCCGGCTCCTCTCTCTTTCGAGTTCACGCACAAAATACACTTTTGAAAAAAAAAACATAACTGTCAACAATAACTTACCTGGATGATATCTATCCCGAAGACGTCTGACCTGATCCATTTGGCGCCTCTTCAGGTCAGACCACTTCTTCACAATCGCCTGCTGATTGTGTTGGCCGCCGAAGTCGGCCATTAGGGCGCTGACCACAGCCCTTTTCTCTGGCTGCCTGCGGAGCCGGTCGTATCCTGTTTCCAGGAACTTCTGCAAGATGAAGAACAAAGTATATTGTAATACTTCTGTTGACAGCCTTATGGATATATGACGTAAATGTATGCTATTCAACAATTGGAAGCATTCTCGCCTTATTAATCAATGACAGGGGTAACATGACAGATTTTATATCCTGCCATTTCGGTCGCCACCTTTTTTGCATAAATATAGCAGCCATTATCATTTGCATAATTATGAATATATTATTAACAACACAGGATACACGTATAGGGGAGATATGCGTTGCTAACTCTTTTCCCTGTCAGGAGCCTAACGCCCCGGGGGGTCAGAGACGGGACCTTTTCGGAGGACCACTGACGTATGTACCCGTCGCAGTTTTTTGTGATGTCACTCTTTAGGTGTGTGCACATTTTTCACTGCACCGGGTGGAGTTTTTGGGTTGTGTTTTGCACGCCACAGGCTTTTCAACAGAAAAAAACCAGCTGGAGGCAGAATGGTTGCAAAACACTACGGGTTTGTTACCTAACTCTGGGTTTCAAGACCAGTCCACCTCCAGCTGTTGCAAAACTACTACTCCCATCAGCCACGGTCTGTCAGTGCATGCTAAGAATTTTACTTTTGCTGCATCTAGGGTGCCACAGTTTAGAGACCCGTGCATAAAGGCCTGAAAAATGGGGGCCTGCAGAACTTACAATACTAGAAGTGCCAGCATTCCCAGGCATGCTGGAAGTTGTAGTTCTGCAACATCTAAAGGGCAATATGTATTCGAACGTCCTTGGGCCTTGAGGACACTGAAGTCAGGACGTTCGCATACGTCCTATGTCCAAAAAAATGTTAAATTCATTATGCTAAATAACAAGGAAAAGTGCCTAAATACACATTTGCCAACCAGGGTGTCTGCAGCTGTCCAGGCATGCTGGGACTTGTAGTTTTGTAAAAGCAGGAGACACATTTTTTGTGAAATACTAATATCTGATCATATATACTAACTTTTAAACTAGACTAAAATGCAGTTGAAGATGATGAAATAACAGTGGTCAAAATACTTACACAAATCAGCATCTTTTCCTCAGATTTAGTGAAATTGCTTCCAACCATGTTGCTGTGTGATTGCGTTGCGATCATAAGTTGGAAACTGGCAAGGCTCCAGGAAATGGTCGCGTGTTGTTCGCGCGATTGCGCATGCGCGATCGAAAAATCGCAATCGCAATATGTTTTTTGGTTAAAATATCATAAATATTCGATTTCAGAGTGCTGCTACAGCAGTTTTCGAAAAATCTGCAATCAATTTCGCATTCGCATTTTGTGAAATTGCGTTAAAATATCTCGAATATTCGATTTCAGAGTGAGCCAATCAGAGCGCTCCTCCAGCATATCTCGAAATTGCGCAATAAATATCGCATTCGCATGTTGCGATATTTCGATAAAATATCACGAATATTCTGAGCCAATCAGAGCGCTCCTCCAGCATATCTCGAAATTGCGCAATAAATATCGCATTCGCATGTTGCGATATTTCGATAAAATATCACGAATATTCTGAGCCAATCAGAGCGCTCCTCCAGCATATCTCGAAATTGCGCAATAAATATCGCATTCGCATGTTGCGATATTTCGATAAAATATCACGAATATTCTGAGCCAATCAGAGCGCTCCTACCGCAGTTATAAAAAAATCGCAATTATTTTCGCATTCGCAATAGCGAAAAATCGCAATCAATTAATTTCGATAAAATATCACGAATATTCGAATTTAGCGAATATATCTCGAATATTCGAATATATATTCGAGATATATCGCGAAATCGAATATGGCATATTCTGCTCAACACTAGTGACCACTATATTTAATCATTCCATCACAAGACTTTCTTTGTGGACTCAATGTGGACTGGTTGTTTTACAATTTTTATACAATTTTTATATACATGTTATTCAATTTACTCATTTTTATATTAGTTTGTGCCTATACCTCTGTCAATTGTTATTTTTTATTTAGACTATAAAGTGTGATTACAATTTTACCTATTGTGCGCTGCTTTTTTTGTTTGTATGTTTGTTTGCCCATTCTCCAAGTGGTTGGCAGCAGCACTGGGTTTCACATACTATTTTTCACAGATATCACTGTGTGTTGCTATACCATGTTGTAGCGCTATTAGGGGGATGTGTGTATTTTTTTTTGTTGCCAGAAAGTTTGTCTGTTTTCACAGCGAACATTTGTCTGATCAAGTACACAAAACATTTGTCCAATGGAGTGTACGCACGGTCGGATTATCCGCTAAAACATGTCAGTCGGACAATTGTATTGGATTGACAATTGGATTACGAGCATTCTCCTGGAACGGATTATGTTCGTAATCCAAGGTTCCACTGTATATCAGTATTATAAAGCCTCAAGTCAATTAAAATGAATTACTGAAATTTATAGCAATTAGAATTCATATTATGTTAGGTAAAAATATATCTGGAGAGCGTCATAAATACATGGAGAAATAAATATATTTGATCATATAAGGGAATAAATAGATAACTAAATGACATAAACAAATCATTAAGATACATTTAATATGTAGCACTACTCCCGAAGGAGCTGCTGGTTTGATTTGGGTGGCACGTTACCTCTGTATCCCCGCCGTCTAGGGTACTGGATGAGAGCTGTAATAAAGTCAATGTCCATACGACAGGTATCTTTTCTGTGCTTTTATTACCCAGCCGGGTAAAAACGATAGAAGTAGAAGTAGGTGAAGGGATAGAAGAAATTAAAATGGCGGATTCAGGGTTAATTGGTACGGGAAACAGTCCTGCTCCCAAAGATAAACTTCTTTGCCGCTCTAGCCAGAGTGGGTACAGTGCACCTGGATAGGTCTCTCTCACCAGCCTAGCAGCCAGGGTGTCACTCGGAAACTTTAGGTTGAAGTCTCTGCCACAGACCTTCCTAAAGGTGGAGACAATCTCGGTCCAAAATCCTTCTCAGCTGGATTTAGCACCCAGATCTCCTCTTAACAGCTTTAGTTACGTCAGGAAACTGATAGGCGACCACCGTCCAGCCTCTCAGATACAAAATGTCCTTCGATGAGCAGATGGGCCTCTCCTGTGACATCAGCCTCGTGCTCGGTGTTCCCCAGACAGGTTCTATATCGATCGCTTCCTCCACTTTGGACGGACAGCACAGGACCACTTGCAAATTGTAGACTCAGCCTGCCTACCGAGTCTATGAGGTAGATTACTGCCCCGGACTAATGTGGTCCCGGAGCCAGGAACACTGCAACACACACACACACCTCGGCCAGGAGGGCCACACATGGGGGTGGTGGGACGACTGCCCAGGTGGAGAGTGGCGACTAGGCATGTGCAAAAGGGAAAATTTTGTTTTGTTTTGTTTCGTTTTAATTCGTTATTTAATTAATTTCGTTAAGTTAGGTTCGTTACATGTGTTAAATTCGTTTTCGGAACTCGTTCGTTTTCTAACCGAATTTCGAAAAATACGGTCGAATTCGATAATTCCCTCTTTGAATCTAATTTCGAAATTCGATCGGAATTCGAAAAAAAAAAAAAAAAATTTGAATTCCAAATTGAAAACCCGCGGACGAAATTCGATCGGAATTCAAAAAAAAAAAAATGTTTTTTTTTTTTTCGAATTCCAAATCGAAAACCCGCGGACGAAATTCGATCGGAATTCGAAAAAAAAAAAAAAATTTGAATTCCGATCGAATTTCGTCCGCGGGTTTTCGATTCGGAATCGAAAACGTTCGTTCGGATTCGGTAAATTCATTAATATTGCAATTCAGGAATTCGTATGCATCCGAATGTCCGAATAATGAAAAATTTGTCCGAATTTCGATTCGGAACGAAACGAAATGCACATGCCTAGTGGCGACCACGAACCAACATCGTCTGCCCCCTAAATACCCCTCCCCAGCATGCACAACGAGGCGATCAACCCTCCTGATTGGCTGCCGAGGAGAAGTATTGTGACGATCCTGTCTTGATATATGTGATTTGATTAATTGGATCTCAGCTGCGGAGGTTTCTCAGGTGTAAACCAATGAGTCACTCTAATATATGGTAAGAGTTAATGGTTTAAATCATCACAACCTCAGAGTACCAACACAATCAAAGAGCTTATTGATTCATAAGCTAGTATTTGTAATATAGACATGTGCGGGAGCACATAAATAATAGTGAGGATTGTAGTAATTATAACAAAAAGTCTCTGGTATAAAGACAGCACTAGTGAATTAAATAGTAGGCAAATGACAGTTTATACAGATGAATCTTGGCAGGTCTCAAATAAGCAGGATGGATAATATGCATATACAAAGTTCCTTAGGAGATGAAGATAATACAGCCTGCTAACAGTTTAAATCATTGATTCAGATACTTGCGGTACTGATGGTCTTCCATGAGAAATAGCTGCAAGCTGGAGTGGTGTGAAATAATGTCTGTAATGCTGAAAGCTGCAGAGGGTGAGCTGAAGCCTGGAAAAACTGGAGTGATGCGTGGAGGGGTTCCTGGTTGCAGACCAGGATGAGGAATCGGGGCCTTAATTGAAGTACTCGTTCAGGGGTCTTTAGAGCGGTCCCGGGTGACGGCAGGCGTCCAACAAAATAGTGGTACACCCTGCCGTCATTTTTGGCGATTTAAATAGCCGCCAGGGCGCGGGAAACAGCAGAGCACGCTGGGGCGCGCTTCCGCGTTCCAGCGTGGAACGCAAACACTGGCGCGGCGGAAGTGACGCGGCCAGTGCAGAGAGAGGAGCGCAGCCGATGGAATGAGGTAAGGCTGCGCTCGTCTTATACTGAATAACGCCAGTGGCGTTACAAGTATCCACACGACCCTGACTCTACTGCTGCCACCTACCGCCCGGGGGTACCTGAAGTCCCCAGACAGGAGGATAGGCACACAGTACAGCCAGAGCTGGAACATAGGCCAGAGTCAATTAACCCTCTGACCCCCTTCTAAATTTACAATAGCACCTGCTATGAAAGTAGCCAGGCGCTACAGATATATTTATAAATATGTGTACTGCTTATGTTGAGAGAATCAAATTCCGGACATTAAATATGAATTAAAATGATTTTTTCAAATGATTATTTCTGGCACAGATTCCTGATTGACTATTGGCAGCCTAGCCACGTACAGGCCCCCCAAAATCCAATGACCACCTTCAGGTTTTCAAGGGGCGTATTTCCTCATGTCACTTCCTATTACAGTTTTGGAGGCCCTGAAATGCCAGGGTAGTACAAATACCCCCCCCCCCCCAGCCCAAAATGACCCCCTTTTTGCAAAGAATACACTCCAATGGATTTTATTAGAGGCATAGTAAGAATTTTGCAGATCTATTTTTTTTGGTCAAGGTTATAAAAAAATGAAGAAAAAAAAATATTTTGTTTTCTTTCCTTATTTTCCAAAAGCTTGTGGCAACAAATGAGATCTGCAAAATAATCACCATGCCTCTTAGCAAATACCTTGGAGTGTCTACAAAGAGTAGTAAATTGGGGGGAGTTTTGTACTATGCTGCCATTTTAGGGCCTCCAAAACTGTGATAGATAACCAGAAAGTGAACTGAGGCAATAACACCCCTTACACAGTGCCTGTACGAGCTGCCCGTCCCTGTATGTACTGCGGCAGGTCGATAAGCAGTTAAAATTCAATACTAGCCACAGTGTTTTGCCTTGCATTAAACAAAAATTGTGCATGAGGTATTTTATTAAGCACACTGTGCCCGCACCCCACTGCAACACAGTGGTGTAACCTGGGAATATAGGAAACAAGGTATTTTGCCGCCCAATGCAGTCCCACAGCATCCTGTTTAAATCTACTCTGAGGGTCCGTTCTCAGCAGGTGCAGTCCAGTGTGTTTTTTGCATCAAAAATACATGACTAGTGTTTACATGGATTCCAATGGCCCTACTTCACACTGGTAAATTGTGTTCCAGTGCAGTCAACAAAAGCAGAACACGCTGCATTTTTTTCTGTATGAAATGCATCTGAAACATGGCAAAACACATCATAAATGCAATGGAATACATTAAAAATGCCCCAGCATGCACATATCCTGGGGGAAAACACAGCAGAACACACCGAAAGTGCACCAAAACGCATCAAAAACACATGCAGAAACTCATCCAAAATGCAGAAAGTGCAGTGTGAACAGGCCCTTACTGTTTGGCTGCAATCTGTACATTTACCACCCGGCCAAACCAACCAACTACCGGAACTTGCTGTATAACAATCAGTGGAAGTACACATTATTATAATATTAAAATCTGCTAGATTGCATCAGTCTAGGGTTGCCACCTCATCCCTTTAAAACTGAAAACATATTAATTACACAGGTCCCGTGGCTGACTAAGGCGGGAATTAAACACATGTGGTGCCTGGGGTGGGGCGTTACACGGTGTATCACGGGAGCGCGCCGCAAGCTAACGCCCTTGGGAGAGCGCTTTCCAGAGGGCGGTTAGCTCTTGTGGGGAGGAGCCGAGACAGCCGCTAAGGGACCCCAGAAGACGAGGATAGGGACCACTCTGTGAAAAACGAGCTGCACATTGGAGGTAAGTATAACATGTTTGTCTGTGTGTCCCAGAAGACAGCCGGCATTCACAAAGCGTTGCGCGACTCGTACATGAGCAGTAGGAAACGGGCAGTGAAGCCCTTACTTCGAATGGCAGCGCCGGGATCCGATCCAATGGACGGATCGGCCTCGGGCAGCCGACATTGCTGGCACCCTGGACAGGTAAGTGTGCTTATTAAAAGTCAACAGCAACAGTGGTTGTAGCTGCTGACTTTTAGTTTTTTTTTTTTTTTTTTTACAGCTGGACCTCCGCTTTAAAGGGATGAAGTGGCAACCCTACATCACATTTTGTAGCAGATGTTCATGAATTTGGAGTTGCACAATCACTGTGTAGTGTATGGGACTTGAAGTCATTGGCACCCCTGAATTTCTGTCAGATTGTCAGAGAAGCTAGTGGACCAGACTGCAAAGAGGAGACCCAAAACATATATAGGTAAAAATATAGTAATTTATTAAGAAACGGGAAAAACACACAACCACCTCCAACAGAACACAGTGCAATAAATAAACCAATAAACACAAAACAGTGACCAAAAGATAACCAGACAATATATACAGTGATGGGAGATACTGTAATGGTAAACAGGCCAGGCCGAGGTCATACACAGGGAGATCAGAAGATGGACGAGGACAGGGAATAAATAGAAATAGGGAGATGAGGGATGGATGTGCTGCAAGCAGGGATCTAGGTAACAAGGGGACAGGGATCCAAGGCAATGGGGAAGCAGGAAAGGCAAGTCCAGGATAGGGATCAGGTCAGGAAGATACAGGCTCACGTCAGGATCACAGGCTCAAGGTCAGGGAGAGAGATACCAAGGCGAGGTGTGCTTGCACTCGCCGGGTATAAATAGGGATCCAGTAATTGGCTTCACGTTACACCTGAGTGCAGAAAGAGTCGTCCGCTCCATACTGCCAGGATCCATCCGCCGGTGGAGACCAGTACTGTGTCCCAAAGAAGATATAACACCAGCAGGGAGAAGATCTTCTGACAGTTCCAAACTGCCAGGAGACACCTGCTGGTGAACCACAGTACTGCGAGCCAAATAATAATAAATATTACCAGCGGATGGAACCTTTCCTGACAGTACACCCCCTTAAAGGAGCGGCCTCCGGACGCTCCAACTAACTGTTGCCGGGGAAAGTCCATGGTGACAAACTGGGCAACAGGCAAAGTCATATCAGGTTGGGTATGAGGAAAATCCATGGCTTTAAATTGGACGAAAAGCAGCTTGAGCTGGGCAGCGGGTACAGACACATCCGGGCAGACAGCGGGCACATCCGGGCAGACAGCGGGCACATCAGGCTGGAAAGTGTAGGCACATCAGGCTGGAAAGTGGGCACATCCGGGCAGACAGCAGGCACATCCGGGCAGGCGGCAGGCACATCAGACTGGGAAGCGGGCACATCAGACTGGAAGGCAGGAACTGGGACACCAGGCTGGAAGGCAGGAACTGGGACACCAGGCTGGAAGGCAGGAACCGGGACACCAGGCTGGAAGGCAGGAACCGGGACACCAGGCTGGAAGGCAGGAACCGGGACACCAGGCTGGAAGGCAGGAACCGGGACACCAGGCTGGAAGGCAGGAACCGGGACACCAGGCTGGAAGGCAGGAACCGGGACACCAGGCTGGAAGGCAGGAACCGGGACACCAGGCTGGAAGGCAGGAACCGGGGACACCGGGCTGGAAGGCAGGAACCCGGGACACCGGGCTGGAAGGCATGCACCGGGACACCAGCGGATGGAACCTTTCCTGACACTGATAATGCACCACTTTACCCAGAGAATTGTTGCGATTGCAAATGTTTAGGCATTCTCATGTTTATTTTGTTTGTATTGGTATCACAAAAAAGACAAAGGGGAGAAACAAAAAGCTAAATCTGACACGCAAAACTTGAAAAATTGACTGGACAAAATTATTGACATCCTCAATCTAATATTTGGTAGCACACCCCTTGGAAAAAAACTGAAATCGGTCGCTTCCTGTAACCATCAATGAGTTTCTTACACCTCTCTACTTGAATTTTGGACCACTCTTCTTTCAACAACTGCTCCAGGTCTCTCAGATTGGAAGGGTTCCTTTTCCCAACTGCTGTTTTGAGATCGCTCCACAGGTGCTCTATGGGATTTAGATCTGGACTCATTGCTGGCCAGATGAGTACTCTCCAGCGCTTTGTCTTTAACCATTTCTGAGTTCTTTTTCAAGTGGGCTTTGGGTCATTGTGCAGCTGTAAGGCCCCTTTAACACGATCGGAGCGTTCAGGTCCGCCTGTCAGTTTTGTCGGCAGACCTGAACGGCCGCTCTATGCAATCCTATGGAGCGTCGAATGTCAGCGGAGACATGTCCGCTGACATCCGACCCGATCCGCCAAAATCAGACATATGGCGTTACGTCCCGATCCACCGATAGCGGATCAGATCGGATGAGATCTGATGAAAACGGACATGCTGTCCGTTTTTATCAGATATCTATATAGGAGACAGCAGCGCTGCACAAGCCCCTCCCCGCTCAGTGAGCAGAGAGGGACTTGCCATCAGCCGGTTCAGCGGAGATCAGAGGAGAGATCTCCCGCTGAGCTCGCGGACTCCGTAGCGATGCACCCCAGATTTCTTTGGTAGTCTTCAGATTTCATAATGTCATACACACAGTCAAGACATCCAGTGCCTGAAGCAGGAAAGCAACCCCAAAACATCAGTGATCCTCCATTACGTTTGACTGTAATCTTTACTTTATAGGCCTCATTTCTTTTTCTGAAAACAGTAGAATATTGGTCTTTACCAAAAAGCTCTAATTTAGTTTAGTCTGTCCACAGCACATTCTCCCAGTAGGATTTTGGCTTCCTCAAGTACCATAAAACTATCCCCTATTTTGTAGATGCTATAACTTTTGCACAAACCAATCAATATACGCTTTTTGCGTTTTTTTTACCAAAAATATGTAGAAGAATACGTATCGGCCTAAACTGAGAGATTTTTTTTTTATATATATTATTGGGGATATTTATTAGAGCAAAAAAATATTGCTTTTTTTTTCAAAATTGTCGCTCTATTTTTTTTATAGCGCAAAAAATAAAAAACGCAGAAGTGATCAAATACCACCAAAGGAAAGCTCTATTTGTGTGAAAAAAAGGATGTCAATCTTTGTTTGGGTGCAACGTCGCACGACTGCACAATTGTCATTAAAAGCGACGCAGTGCCGAATCGCAAAAAGTGTTCTGGTCAGGAAGGGGGTAAATTCTTCTGGGGCTGAAGTGGTTAAGGACTCAATAAAAGATCCAAAAGTCCCCAACAACTGCCTCCTTTTATTATACATTATTTAGAATTCAGTGTAGGACTTGCTTTTCTTTTTTTTGCTGTATTATTCCTAGTAAGTTCAAACCATTACACAGCAAATCATTCAGCCTCCAGGCTAGTTATGAGATATTTTAGGTCAGCTAAGACCTGCAGAATGTTCCAGCACAGCCTACATGCATTCTTACACCACACCTCGCTCATACCAGAGAATATTAACATTATACCCCATGGGAGAAACGTTTGCGGCCAAATGCTTCACCCATTCACCCACTGCATACTGCTGTGTGTACAAGGCATGACCTCTAGGTCCTGGAACGATCTCCTAAACCTGCATGGTTTAGGAGATATTTACAAATCGCTGTACAGCAAATTTTTCTGCGCACGTGTCGGAGTTAGAAAAGGCATGCTGTGCCGTTTCTAGCTCAGGTCATGCCGTGACTGGCGGCTCCCACGCGCATGCGTCACACGACTCAGGCCAGTCACAGAGCCAGAGTTCTCAGCCCCGGAAGGAAGAGGGGTGAAGAATGGATGCTCGCTGCCAGCAAGCAAGACAGGGAATTTAACTGACAATTGCGCGGTCGTGCGACGTGGCTCCCAAGCAAAATGTATGTATTTTCCTTTCCCACAAATAGAGCTTTCTTTTGGTGGTATTTGATCACCTCTGCGGTTTTTATTTTTTGCGCTATAAACAAAAATAGAGAGACAATTTTGAAAAAAAATCTATATTTTTTACTTTTTGCTATAATAAATATCCCCCAAAAAATATATAAACAAACATTTTTTTTCCTCAGTTTAGGCCGATACGCATTCTTCTACATATTTTTTAGTAAAAAAAAAAATCGCAATAAGCGTTTATTGATTGGTTTGCGCAAAAGTTATAGCGTTTACAAAATAGGGGATCGTTTTATGGCATTTTTATTACCATATTTATCGGCGTATACCGCTCACTTTTTTCCCCTTAAAATAAGGGGAAAATCGTGGGTGTGCGATATACACCGATCCCCGCTTCCCGCGCTTTGTTTGAACGCCGCCGCCGACATATACAGAGCGCAGTGCATTCGGGTACACTTGGCCAGGTTCGGCTCCCCTCGCAGTCACTTCTGTGCCGCCTCCTAGCCTTTATGCGAGAGAAGCCGAGTATGGCCGAGCGTGCCCAAGTGTACTGCGCTCGGTATATGTCGGCGGTGGCGTTCAAACACAGCGCGGGAAGCAGGGATCGACTCAGAAACAGCACGGGAGAAGCGGGGAGGACACCACCAGGGCCGCAGACGGACGCCGGACCAGACAAGGCCGCCGATGGATGCCGGGCAAGACACGGACGAGGGGCATTCAAACTGTAAGTATTTTCTTTTTTTCAGGAAATTTCCCTTCCAGGTTCGGGGTGCGCGCTATACGCCGGGGCGTGCTATACGAAGATAAATACGGTAATTATTTATTTTATTACTAGTAATGGCGGCAGTCAGTGATTTTTTTCGTGACTGCGACATTATGGCGGACACATCGGACATTTTTGACAAATTTTTGACCATTGTCATTTTCACAGCGATCAGTGCTATAAAAATGCACTGTTTACTGTGAAAATGACACTGGCAGTGAAGGGGTTAACCACTAGGTGGCGCTGTAGGGGTTAAGTGTTCCCTGCATAGTGTTTCTTACTGTAGGGGGGGATGGGCTCTGTGTCACATGACTCTGATCTGCGCTCCGAGTACACGGAGCCGAGATCAGTGTCATTGTCATTATTCAGAGCGGGGAGATGCTTGTTTACACAAGCATCTCCCCCCTTTATACCTCCATGAAACGATCGCAGCAATCGAGTCCACAGGACCCACGGTCCAACTCACGGGGATGGCGGCAGGGTCGCGAGCGTGCCACCGGCGGCGCGCACGACCACACGGACAGGCATTTAAAGGCCACATACAGGTACATTATTATGCCTATCCTTAAGCAGTTAAATGACAATAGTCCCAAAATATTGTCAAAAGTCTCCGATGTGTCCGCCATAATGTCGCAGTCACGATAAAAATCGCTGATTGCTGCCATTACTAATAAAAAAATAATAATAATAGAAATGACGTAAAACTATCCCCTATTTTGTAGACGCTATAACTTTTGCGCAAACCAATCAATAAACGCTTATTGCGATTTTTTTTTTTACCAAAAATATGTAGAAGAATACATATATGCCTAAACTGAGAAAGAACATTAGTTTTTTTTATATATTTTTCGGGATATTTATTATAGCAACAAAATATTGTTTTTTTCTCAAAATTGACGCTCTATTTTAGTTTAATTTATAGTGCAAAAAAAACGCAGAGGTGATCAGATACCACCAAAAGAAAGCTCCATTTGTGGGAAAAAAAGGACATCAATTTTGTTTGGGTGCAACGTCGCACGACCACGCAATTGTCAGTTAAAGTGACGCAGTGGGGGTAAATTCTTCTGGGGCTGAAGTGGTTAAGGACTTAATAAAAGATCCATAAGTCCCCAACAACTGCCTCCTTTTATTATACATTATTTAGAATTCAGTGTAGGACTTGCAATGTATGTAAACCCCCTTTTCTTTTTTTTGCTGTATTATTTCTAGTAAGTTCAAACCATTACACAGCAAATCATTCAGCCTCCAGGCTAGTTATGAGATATTTTAGGTTAGCTAAGACCTGCAGAATGTTCCAGCACATCCTACATGCATTCTTACACCACACCTCGCTCATACCAGAGAATATTTACATTATACCCCATGGGAGGAACGTTTGCGGCCAAATGCTTCACCCACTGCATACTGCTACGAGGGCGTACCACTAACACCAGCCTCATTTCTTTTAATCAGTTTTTATTTTCATTATCATAAGAAGGTAAAAAATATTCCAGGTTACAGGATACACTAAAAAAGGTAGCCATCTCTCATACTGGTCACTGGAAGTTCAACATGGCACCTCATGCCAAAGAACTCTGAGGATCTGAAAAAAACAATTGTTGCTCTACATAAAGATGGCCTAGGCCAGTGATGGCGAACCTTGGCACCCCAGATGTTTTGGAACTCAATTTCCCATAATGCTCCAGTACACTGCAGAGTGCATGAGCATCATGGGAAACAGAGTTGCAAAACATCAGGAGTGCCAAAGTTTGCCATCACTGGGCTAGGCTATAAGAAGATTGCCAAGACCCTGGAACTGAGCTGCAGCACAGTGGCAAAAAATGTCATATGGGTACAGTGTTGCATGACCTCGCACAAAATTGGCCTGGGCAGGAAGGGGATGAAAGTGCCCCATGTTAAAGTGGTTAGAAAAAAAATTGATTTATAGTTCTATGACCCAATCATGTACAGATGAAATAAATAAGCAGGAATTCACTTTCCACATGACTGAATAATTTTTTCAGTGAAGATTCTGAACTCCTTTAACAAATTAACCGCACTGTTTCGTTTTTCACATTTACATCACAGTCCCCACATTGCTGAACTAAATATACCATTAAATATTTGGTATTTTACCCTTACCTTCTGCCATAGGCATGTGCAGCCTATTGTTTAGTGTGTGCAGTCCAAAGATCAAACACACATGCATGTGTGTGTGTGTGCATATATAATATATATTGTGACAGGAAGTCGGGTAAATCTATGGGTGTTGTCACAAACGGGACATACATTTCTGCCTTGCTTAGACAATACACTAATCGTCATTAGGCATCGGCTGCAAAAATAGCCAGGAAAGGTTGGAGGGCGTAGGAAGACTTCAGCTGTTCACAATGAGGCAATTAAGGCCTCTATAAGTAGTCCAAAGGATTACCACTGAATGGCTGCATCATTCCTAAGGCTTTGTGAGTAGGAGAGCAGCGTACTGAAAGTCTTCTGAGGAGGTGAGGAGAGGAGTGATTTTTCTGTGTGATAAAAATCAAAAGACTATTGTTTTGTGCTGTACGACCAGCACTGTCTGCCCAGCGCTAGGCTGAGTCAGACTCCATAGATAGGTTCCTGTGTGGAAGGTAGACGCCCAGAGTGGCTAGGGTTTATTTTATGTTTGATTTTGTTTATGCTGTTTGGATGCTTGCAATTGTTTTCCAGCAAGATGGAAAAATAAACCAAAAACTTTGTTTTCAACCGTCTTCGACTGCCAGTCTGTATAAATTCAGTGTGTGGTGAACCCATCCAAGGGGTCACACACCGCGCTACCGAGCTAACCCCTCACAATATATATATACTGTATATAAAAATGTTGATAGTGTCAGCAGACCAGTGGACAAGTCAGTAAGGCAGAGCTTGGTGTCAGTAAAAGTGAATGGTGTCGGTCAATAGAGCACTGAACTTTAATAGGTCAGAGGATGGTGTCAGAAGAGCAGTGGCTGGTGGCAGTATTTTGTTTTTTTGTATTTAAAGCGGTAGTTCACCCCCCCCGACACGATTTTACCATCGAGACAGGCATTGTAGCGCGAGCTACAGTATGCCTGTCCCGATTTTTTTAACCCCGGACTCACCTTGTAATCGGAGATCGTAGATTTCGGCTCCCGCGGGGAATGGGCGTGCCTATGGAGAGGGAGGATGATTGACGGCCGGCCCTGGCACGTCACTCTCCCCGAAGACAGCCGGAGTAGGTCTCGGCTCTTCACGGCGCCTGCGCACAGGCTATGCGCACGCGTCGTGAAGAGCCAAGCCTATTTTGGCTATTTCCGGAGAAGCGTGACGCGCCAGAGCCGGCCGTCAATCATCCTCCGTCTCCATAGGCACGCCCATTCCCCGGTATCTTCGATCTACGCGTACAAGGTGAGTACGGGGGTAAAAAATTTGGGACAGGCATACTGTAGCTCGCGCTACAATGCCTGATTTTATGGTAAAAGAAAAAAAAAAAAAAATTTTCGTTGATAGGGTGAACCCCCGCTTTAATTTTTTTTATAATTTAAATATTGTTTTTTATATTGTTTACAATATTATTTATTTATTGCAGTTTTTAGGAGCCCTGCTGGATGGCTTTGGTTAAATATCTGGATTTTGAACAGACCTCTGATGTCAAAAAGGGACCGAGGACAGAGATTCCCCAATCCCTTTGCTCTGCAGCCTCAGTTGCTGGACTGGACAGTTAAAGTGGAAGTAAACCCTTCAATTTCATAGTTACAAAAACAGTTAACATTCCCGGCATGCTGGAAATGCTAGCTGTCACATTTGTTTGTGCTTTCAACCAAACTGCCAAACCATCCAATGGCTGGTTTCATAACAGGTCACATGTACAGCAGCATGGCAGTTGCAGATTAAACAGAGGTCAAGATGGCCGCTTTCCTTGGTTGAAAACAATAGGAGGTTTACTTTCACTTTAATGAATGAGAAGTGTGCTGAGTGACTTCCTGTCCATTCACACAACAACACCGTTTACTATGCTTTGGTAAAAATGTAATTGTTCATTCAGAAAAGGAAAGGGACGAAAAATTACATATTTGCCGGCCCCCTTCCGACTTTCCATCCTGAAACGATCCATCAATAGGAACAAGAGGAATCTGGACACAAGAGGCATTGGGAGGCAGCATTTACTGATACCAATTTTCCTCCTGTGGCAATTGAATGGCAGAAGTGGGGAGAACATAAGCCTATTTTCAGCTGCTCCAGGAGGTAAATAGAGATCGATCCCCTGGATTAAGGTGACTATGCACATTTGGCACACCCTGTGTGCACGTCTATGCCTCCTGTGCATGCTTGGTTAGTAAGTTGGGAATTCCTGTATTGTTGCAGAAATGTGTGTTGCCACATCGTAAAAGTATGAATGTGCTTCTAAGAAATTCCTTTGACATTTCTAGAACTCTCTATCTAAAGCTAGCAATAGGTTGGTAGAATTCCAAACAAAGATCTTGGGTACAGAAGGTTATTGGCCATACAAAGGGTATGAGGACCCAGGTACAGTCCTGGGGGACATGTATCAATGCTAAATAAATAAAAATAATACTGTTTTTTTAAATGAGCAGTGATTTATTTTAATGATGCTTAATGTGAAACAATGGGAGTGAAAATTTCATTTAAATATAGTTCCTTGGGGTCCCCTTAGTCTGCCTGTAAAGTAGCACATCTGTACCGTGTATTGAACCTGCTGCAGTAATAATGATATTTATAAAGAGAAAAATGACATTTAAATAGATTTTCCTGGCTGCAAGAAAAATTTAAAACGGCGTGCCGCCCTCCCCCCCCCCCCCCCCCCAAATGCATGCCCTTAATTGAGCATGTAGCAAGTGGAAGGATGAAAACTGGATAGCCGCACTCCAAATCACTTAAAAATAAGTTGTCTTTATTTTTATTAAGCGGATACACGCACACACGCACGCACGCACTTCCGGTTTCCGGTTGGTTGTCAGTGGAACGCGCGCCGTTCCCAGGCTATTGCTGACACTTCCTGGTACACGCAGTGCGGCGCTAGGAGTTATGCTAACAGCTGTTAGCCACTCCACCTGCAACTTTTGTTTTTAGTCTTTTATCTTTTATATAGAGCAGTATCTCTGCCCTATTTGTTTTATTGCCTATTTTTTATTATTTTACACACCGTGCACGTTATTGTTAGTGCCAATAAACCAGCGTTTGTTCAAACATACCACGCTATGCCAGTGTGTTTGTTTTTTTGGAGGACTGTGGACCTATAAAACAACTTTTACCCCTGGATTCGGCATACCATCAGTAAGAAGTGAAGGAGGCCCCAAGTACAGCAGAGGAGCCGTGGGAGATCCCAGAGCCATCGGAGGCATACTTCTTGCACTTTACCCCTGCAGGGGTTAGTGCCTCTGGTGAGTGGGGACCCAAGAGGGGGAGCACCGTGACCACTGCGTGGAATTCTCACTAATGTTTATCTGAGCACTCACCTTTATAGGTGCACCTTTGCAAGCACGGACTCTACCATTCCTTGGATGGACTTTGCACCTAATTTATTATTTTTATGAAGATTGTTTTTCTCACTGCACTTTATCATTGGACTATTTTTATTATATTTATTATTATTATTATTTTTATGAAGATTGTTTTTCTCACTGCACTTTATCATTGGACTATTTTTATTATATTTATATATTTTTCCTTATGATTATTATTTTTCATCCATTTTTTCATATGAGTGTTTAACACACACCTAGTGGAGACACACACAGGCTAGCCTACAGCCTACCAGTGACAGCACAGTTTGGTTCATTTGTTTATTACACAACTGTATGTGTTTTCATTTTTGCATGCCAGCACCTAGTTACTGTTATTATACCTAGTATATAGCTGGTACTCAGTTTTTGTCTTTAGCATTTATGCTGGCTATACAATCACTACATTTATATACGCACCCCTCAGGGTCACTGTTCACAACTACAGCTTGATACCGTTTTGAAGTAGGGCAGCGCCAACACCCCATCCCACTCTCAATTTATTTTTCAACCGTACACACAGTCACTGCAACCAACAAAGAACAGTATGGCCGACGCATTTCGCACTTACATTTAGTGTGAAAGCCATGACTAAGCACTAAATGTAAGTGCGAAACGCGTCGGCCATACTGTTCTTTGTTGGTTGCAGTGACTGTGTGTATGGTTGAAAAATAAAGACAACTTATTTTTAAGTGATTTGGAGTGCGGCTATCCAGTTTTCATCCTTCCACTTGCTATTATCAGCATTGCCAGCACCTTGGTGGTTCAACAGCCCTTGATTGCTTACGGGGCTCACCTGGAGCAGTGAGAAATTTGTCTGTTTGTCTAATTGAGCATGTAGCCAGGCATACCAGGAAAGGGGGGATGAGCAAGTACCCTCCTGAACCATACCAGGCCACATTCCCTCAACATGGGGGGGTGCTTTGGGGGCAGGAGGGAGTCTGCCCCCCATCCCAGAGCATCTTTTTCCCACGTTGATAGGGACAAGGGCCTCTTCCACACAACCCTGGACGGTGGGCTCCCACATTACGGCCCCCTTATGTAATTGAGAATGGGGTACATGCCACCAGGTGCAGTGTGTAACTTGCAACTGTTGCCTGCCACCAGATGCAGCGTGTCACTTGCCAGTGTCGCCTGCCACCAGATGCAGCGTGCCACCATCACATTCCACCAGGTGCAGTTTGTAACTTGCCACTGTTGCTTGCCACCATATGCAGCGTGTCACTTGCTACCCGTAGCTTGTCACTTGCCACCCGTAGCCTGCCACCAGATGCAGTGTGTAACTTGCCACTGTTGCCTGCCACCAGATGCAGGGTGTCACTTGCCACACTTAGTCTACCACCATATACAGCTTGTCACTTGCCACCCGTAGCCTGCCATCAGATGCAGCTTGTCACTTGCCTGCCACCAGATGCAGCGTGCCACCATCACATTCCACCAGGTGCAGTTTGTAACTTGCCACTGTTGCTTGCCCCCATATGCAGCGTATCACTTGCTACCCGTAGCCTGCCACCATAAGTAGCTTGTCACTTGCCACCCGTAGCCTGCCACCAGATGCAGTGTGTAACTTGCCACTGTTGCCTGCCACCAGATGCAGGGTGTCACTTGCCACACTTAGCCTACCACCATATACAGCTTGTCACTTGCCACCCGTAGCCTGCCATCAGATGCAGCTTGTCACTTGCCTGCCACCAGATGCAGTGTGTAACTTGCCACTGTTGCCTGCCACCAGATGCAGGGTGTCACTTGCCACACTTAGCCTACCACCATATACAGCTTGTCACTTGCCACCCGTAGCCTGCCATCAGATGCAGCTTGTCACTTGCCTGCCACCAGATGCAGTGTGTAACTTGCCACTGTTGCCTGCCACCAGATGCAGGGTGTCACTTGCCACACTAAGCCTACCACCATATACAGCTTTTCACTTGCCACCTGTAGCCTGCCACCAAATGCAGCTTGTCACTTACCACCTGTAGACTGCCAGCAGATGCATGTAGGGTGGCACTGTTCGTCGGCTGCCTTAAAATAAACTAGGAAAATAAGCTGGGAAACCAGGTTCCTCTGAGGCTTTTGTAGGCATCATCCAATCTGACACTGCTGCCCTGGCTAATCGGTGGCCATCTTTGATGTGGGCAGTGCTTAAAAAAAGCTAATTTAGGTTGGTCTGCATTCTGTGTAGTAGCCTTCCTGATTAAGGGGCCCATTGCTGGTCTGCCTTCCAACTGCCTCCTCTGTCAGAAGCTCTCAGCGTGCACCATTACTCTTTGCCTGGTTCCTTGTAAATGTTCTGGTCCGATGTGGCTGTCTCTGCAGAGTATCCTGTTCTCTCTCTCAACATTACCACATTAATATAAATTTCTGCATCAACCGGTCTCTGTGTGAGTTCTCTTCCTCTACAGGCAGCCAGCCTGGGCCATACCGACATACAAATCCATCAGGCTTTCAAACAAATACATGTCAAACAAAACCAAAGAAAATTCCCGGCTCAACTCACCAACCAGCCTGCAAGCAACCAAATTATCCTGTCCAACAGTTTGCGTTAAAAACAGTGGTTTAGTTTGCACATGTTTGCAAATACATACGTAATACACTGATAATTTGGTTGTTTGTAGGCTGGTTGGTAAGTGGAGCTGGGAATTTTCTTTGGTGTTGTTTGACATGAGTCATCCTTCCATGTGCTCCTTACTGTGAAGGCAGTTATAGGTGGGGCCCCAACAGGGCTGAATGAAAAAATAATAGATTGCAATAAATAATGAAAAAATTTAAATGTAAATAATAAAAAAAACACACTGACACTACCCCCCCCCTAAAAAAATAAAATAAATCACTGTAAAAAAAAAATGTGGAAAAAAAAAATACCGTCACATGACATTTAAAAAAAAGTATCGGTATTCGGTATCGGCGAGTACTTGAAAAAAGTATCGGTACTTGTACTCGGTCTCAAAAAAGTGGTATCGGGACAACCCTTGTGAATAAACTGTACTAATAAAAGTTGGAATTCCTGGGTATGTGAATGTTACTAAGTAACAAAGTGTACCCGCCTAACAAAAAAAGTTATTAGTGATTAACCATACAGAGAACAATAAGACCTACTGCAAGGTGTTACTAGTAATATAAACAAAAAATTGTACACACACAGAAACACTGAAACGTAGTGACAATGGTGAATATTATAATATTATATCCTAAAACAATTGACTTGAATGATCAAAGATAATGCCACAGGAAATAATTGATATAAGTCCAATGTGATAAACACTGATGAGAAGTCTTCCAATGCTGAAGATAAATGAAACACCTTCACCGGCTAAGATGTCACCCAAAGTGCTCAGTAGATAGGTGTCTGCTAACCAGATGGTGTTGACCTTTTTAATGAAAAGAAGGTCAAATCAGGCCTTGGCAAGATATTACTTGTTGCAATAATGGACTGTATACTGGATCAGTCCCTCACATCGGTAGGAGACACAGATGTAATATGTGAATAAACGTGGAGGAAACCAGAATAGTGTAATCCCGTTTATTAAAAAAAGTAAAAAAAACAAAGATTGGAATTTTCTCCGTCATAAAATTAGAGAACCAGCTCTCACATTTTTTTGGGCGGAAATTCCGACAGGAAAAGTTCAATGGAGCATACACACGGTCGAAATTGCCGACCAAAAGCTCACATCAGACTTTTCTTGTCAGAAATTACGACTGTGTGTACGGGGCAATAGAGTTGCTCCTCAGGGAGTTCCCTTCACTCAATCAGACAGTTTCCTTGTGGGGAGATTATTAGTATTCAGAGTACAAAAAAACAGAAGTGCAATCAGCGCAAATATATATAGATCAAAATATAATTAAGTAAATTATGAGTGAAAAAAACTCCAAGGTTTAAATCACCAGTATTGCTAGCTGAACACAACAGGATAATCACAAAATCGAAAGGAGATACAAAAAATATATAGAAACAGTGCAGCGCAAATCTAAAAAAATAATACACTGGTATTGTAAATGTGAAAAATGTTTGTAGAGTCCAAACAAACAAAGTCCAAAGTGCCAAAATTGTTTAGAAATCTTCACCACGTGATATAAGAAGCCAAACTTAAAGTGATCCCTCCACCGATAAAGATGGGTACACTCACGTTCACATATGGACCACTGAATTACCAGATGGTCAAATGAGCAGGTATCACAAGTAAAGATAACCAGGAAACAGGATGGTGACTCAGATCCTCATAAAGCAACCAATCTCATAGACCGGAACTG
Organism: Rana temporaria; assembly: GCF_905171775.1. NCBI lineage: Eukaryota > Metazoa > Chordata > Amphibia > Anura > Ranidae > Rana > Rana temporaria. The sequence continues at coordinate 38,361,389 of NC_053492.1, read as the reverse complement.
GAAAAAAGTAATCACAAACTCAGATAAGACAACATTATTCACCTAATCTCAGCAGGTGTACAAAACTAAAGAAAAACATCCTCATCTAATTGGCCTTGGCAGCTGCAAGATATCTTAGGCCTCGTACACACGACCGAACACGTCTGCTAAAACTGGTCCGCGGACATGTTCGGTCGTCTGTACGGCCGACCGGACAATTTTCCGGCGGATCGGACAGGTTTCCAGCGGACAAATGTTTCTTAGCATGCTAAGAAACATGTCCGCTGGAAGCCTGTCCATCGGACATGTTCGGTCGTCTGTACGACTCACCGGACATGTCCGCTCGGCCGAAAGCCCTCACATGCGTCGAAGTGATTTGATGCATGCGTGGAGGCATTGACCTTCCAGGGTCGCGCACGTCGCCGCGACGGCGCGGCCACGTCACCGCGTTCGCTGTCCGCGGGAAATTTGGTCTGATGGTGTGTACAGCCATCAGACCAAAATCCGCCAGCGCATATGTCCGATGAAAATGGTCCGCGGACCGTTTTCATCGGACATGTCCTGTCGTGTGTACGAGGCCTTAGAAAGACAACATTATCTCCAAGGACATAAAGATAACACTATCTCCAAGAATACAGCTGGCCCAAATACAACAAGCTCTAATTATTAATATATACATTGAGAACTGTATTTTAACAGTATTAATGAGGCACAAGTAGACCTTTGTTTGACCCTGTCAAACTTAATTAATGTTCTGTACATAACTTTCCCATATTCCACATAATTATTTTAAAACCACCTGTTATAAGAAGTTTATAACTTGTGCTTGAAGACTCTAATGTTATCTTTGTGATTTATATACATTTCAACTATTGTCAGAATGTTCCTTGTCTAATTAGTGAACTTACAATGAACTATCTTAATAGTACTTGTCATGAAGCAGAGGTCATTTAAAGTTTAACACTTACAAGAACTATAAAATGAAAGACAAAAGACAAAATGGAGTTACAGTTGATCGTATACTCTATACTTATCATTAAGGGATCTAAAAAATGGCAGAATCACTTTGGAGAAGTCAGCAAACAGTTTGCTTTAAATGCAGTGGCGGCTGGTGCTCCAAATTTTTTTGTGGGGGCGCAAACAAACTGAAAAAAAAAACATCAATTTCAGCCACTGTGACCATCAAACGCAACTACTGTGCCAAACGTTGCTACTGTGCCATCAAACGCAGCCACTGTGCCCATAAATTGCTGCTACTGTGCCATCAAACGCAGCCACTGTGCCCATAAATTGCCACTGCTGTGCCATTAAACGCAGCCACTGTACCCATCAATTGCTGACACTGTGCCCATCAATTGCCGCCAGTGTGCCCTATCAATTGCTGCTACTGTGCCCCATCAAATTCTGTCAGTGTGCCTATCAATTGCCACTACTGTGCCCCATCATATGCTGCCAGTGTACCCAACAATTGCCACCACTGTGACCCATCAGATGCTGCCTGGCACTTACCTGTCTCACAGCGGGTCAGTGGCGGTCTCCTGCACGTCCTCCATGTCTTCTTCCGTCCTCTCTCAGGCGTCCAATCACAGCACCTGACGTTTCAGCCAATCTGGTGACCGGTAACAGACCCGGCAACCTGATTTGGCTGAGAGGCGGGTTCAGTGTTGGCAAAGAGAATTCCTTTGCTTTGCTAACACACTGGTGAGTTTTTCGCCCGTCGAGTTCCTCGGTCGTGTGTACGAGGCCTCACAGTTCTTCCCTCACTAGCTAAAGCTCGGATATACACTAGTAGAACTTTTTTTTTTAAACTGTTTAACCAGTTCCCGACCCCGCATGTACATATACGTCCACAATATGGCACGTACAGGCACATGGGCGTACTTGTACGTCCTTGCCTATTAGCGGGTGGGGGGTCCGATTGGGACCCCCCCCGCTACATGCGGAGGTCGGGTCCGCTCGGGGAGCGATCCGGGACCACGGCGCGGCTATTTGTTTATAGCCGCTCCGTCGCGATCGCTCCCCGGAGCTGAAGAACGGGGAGAGACGTATGTAAACACGGCTTCCCCGTGCTTCACTATGGTGGCGCATCGATCGTGTCATCCCCTTTATAGGGAGACACAATCGATGACGTCATTCCTACAGCCACACCCCCCTACAGTTGTAAACACACACTAGGTGCACCCTAACTCCTACAGCGCCACCTGTGGTTAACTCCCAAACTGCAACTGTCATTTTCACAATAAAGAATGCAATTTAAATGCATTTTTTGCTGTGAAAATGACAATGGTCCCAAAAATGTGTCAAAATTGTCCGAAGTGTCCGCCATAATGTCGCAGTCACGAAAAAAAATTGCTGATCGCCGCCATTAGTAGTAAAAAAAAAAAAAATTAATAAAAATGCAATAAAACTATCCCCTATTTTGTAAACGCTATAAATTTTGCGCAAACCAATCGATAAACGGTTATTGCGATTTTTTTTACTAAAAATAGGTAGAAGAATACGTATCGGCCTAAACTGAGGAAAAAACATGTTTTTATATATATTTTTGGGGGATATTTATTACAGCAAAAAGAAAAAAATATTGAATTTTTTTCAAAATTGTCGCTCTATTTTTGTTTATAGCGCAAAAACTAAAAACCGCAGATGTGATCAAATACCACCAAAAGAAAGCTCTATTTGTGGGGAAAAAAGGACGCCAATTTTGTTTGGCAGCCACGTCGCACGACCGCGCAATTGTCTGTTAAAGCGACGCAGTCCAGAACTGTAAAAACACCTTGGGTCTTTAGGCTGCATATTGGTCCGGGGCTTAACTGGTTAAAATTTAAATTTTAAGAATATTTATGATCTTCTAATGGTTAGAGGAGTCAGATCGGCCATCATTTTCACAGTGATGAGAAAATTCTAAGAGCGGGCTGGAAAGAACTGAATTTTCTTGTTTAAAAAACATTGTACAAATCGTAATATGCATATTCTAGTTACATAAGAAACCGGATTAAAATGTTTGGAGCTCCATTCAAGTAGAAGGTCTAGATGAAATTTTAGGGGCTCTAGAACAAATGTAGTTTGGCTCAATGATGGCCAGATTGAGGCTCCATTCACCCCTGAGCGTATCGATTTTTTTTGTGTTTAAGAAGCGTATTACAGTACAAGCGTTGTACAACTTCATGATTTTTTTTTTAACCAATAGAAAGCACTGGGGGGGGGGGGTTATAGGAGAGGAAATTAGGGGTGAAGAGCTCGTAAAAAGCTCAAGTCAGGCATTTCTATTCAAGTCTATGGGGCCCCAAAAACGCTTGTAATCTGCCAAAAAGAAGCTCATGTAACAGAATGCTCAGATGTGAACAAGGGCCATTGAAATTAATGGGATTTGGCTTTTTGAGCGCTTTATAGCTTCAAGCAGAAAATCGCTCAGGTGTAAACGGGGCCTGAATGTTTTGATGGACAATTTTTCAAAATTTCCATACGAACATTTGAGAAAGATTCTACAGGTGCATATCCAGTTTTAGGCCTGATTCACACCTATGCAGTTTGCAGTTTGCATATTCCAGGTGCATTTTGCGTTTTTCAATACACATTTTTGATCCATTGAAGTCTATGGAACCAAAAAAAAACAGAAAAAAAGTCCTCGGCCCTTTCCATAAAATGCACATATGTGAACTAAATCCATAGGAAACCATGTTAAATGGACTGTAGTGTGTTTCTGCAAAACTGAAAACGCACTCAAAAATGCATAGGTGTGACCCAGACCTAAAGTTCTTCTCCTCTTTCTTTCTTTCTTTCTTTCTTTCTTTCTTTCTTTCTTTCTTTCTTTCTTTCTTTCTTTCTTTCTTCATTTCTCAACCATCTCTCATTCTTCAATCACTTTCTTTCTGTCTCTCTTGCGTTTTCAACCTTCTCTAATTCTCTCACAAAAGTTATTTTTCCATATCTATAATATTTCTTTTTTTTTCTTCTTTTATGTTTGTCTCCCTTGATCTAACTCTCACAATATTGGTTTTCTCTTTATATAGGTTACATACATCTTTATATATTTAATTTTTTTTTATCAGAACTGCAATTTTGTGCTCATGATCAGTGCATTGTGTAAAAAAATCAAATAAAATATGAACAAAATTGCCATTTTGTTTTTGTACGTTATGCACTGATTACTGGCACAAAATGGTATTTTCCCTGATAAAGACATAATAGATATTAATCACAAAACAACTATTTTATATTTGTTGTAAACTGTGCGCTCATAACTGGCACCAAATTTTGTGATATTGTGTTAAAGCATGTTTAGAATGGGGCTTTTCTTTTTTGGAACACTGATGTAATCCATTAGCTGCAAGCAGCAAATAAAAATAAATAAAAGAGATATAGTTTGTATAGAAGTAATGGAAATAACCAGATAAATAGAAAGAGAAAGTCTGCAAAATTACGAGAGTTAAAAAGACAAAAAACGAGATGAGAAAATGTTCTCAGTTGATGGCTCTGTTGGCTGATTCCCATCTGACATCCTTTCATTGAATAATTAACCAATTAACATTATCATTCAGATATATATTTTTTTTTCTGCCGGCAATTCCCAGCAACATAAAAACAACCATAGTGGTTGTTCAGCCATTTGATAGTTTTTACAGTCCCTCTGGTGCTTCTAATGTGATTAGCAAGCTGGAGAATGAATCGTCTGGTGGTGTACATTTACCATGGAGAATACCACAGACTAGATGCTCCCTGGCAGTCTCTATGACCTTTGAAAGCCAGGCGCGACATTATAATGTCACTTCTGGCCCCTGCAGATGAATCCGGGAGATGATTTCCAGGCAAGAGGAGAGATGTGGGGACTTATAGACTCCAGATCTCTCTGTAAAGATGACCCATCGTGCCCTATTCCTTATTTCAAGGGATGTTTACATTGCTTGTAAAAGGAATAAAAATGATCAAAAAAGATAACCCCCTTAAAGGGGTTTTCTATGCCAGGAGGCAGGGAAGGGGCTTATGCCTAGTGACCGCACAGGATTGGCTGTCATGGCGGTCACATGATCTGAAAACTCCTGATCGCTCCTTTTCCGCGAGCCGCCGGATGCACGCTCAGCGTCAAGACCCAAGAGTCCAATATTGAGTTGGCCCACCCCTTGTAGCCTTAACAGCTTCAACTCTTCTAGCAAGGCTGTCCACAAGGTTTAGGAGTGTTTCCATGGGAATATTTGACCATTCTTCCAGAAGTGCATTTGTGAGTTTAGGCAGTGATGTTGGACAACAAAGCCCGGCTCGCAGTAGCTCCAATTCATCCCAAAGGTGTTCTATTGGGTTGAAGTCAGGACTGTCAAGTTCCTCCACCCTAAACTCGCTCACCCATGTCTTTATGGACCTTGCTTTGTGCACTGGTCCAAATCATTTGGTACAGGGGGGATTATGGTGTGGGGTTGTTTTTCAGGGGTTGGGCTTGGCCCCTTAAGGCGTCAGCATACCAATACATTTTGGACAATTTCATCCTCCCAACCAGTGTACAAAGCAAGGTCCATGACCTCGACCCGAAAGGAAGGATTAGGAGGGCTTTGCTTATGGAGCTCACGATCTAAACTCCCTCCTAGATTGTAAGCTCCACAAGCAGGGCTCTCCTATTTCTTCTGTATTAAACTGAATTGTAATTGTGCTGTCCCTTCAGTGCGTAAACTGTTGGTGCTATATAGATCCTTTACAATAATAATATTCTCCTGGTCCCTGCCACAGCAACGAAATTGGGGATCCCAATGAAATCATTGACCAGTATTGATCATGTCCATATATGATCAATGACATCACTGGGAGACACCCACCCCTCTGCTTAAATTGTAAAGCGCTGTGTAAACCTTTGACTCTATATAGATCCTGTATAATAATAATGTCATTCAGTGGGAGTCAAGCAATGGTTTCAAAAGTGTTGGCAGTTTTTTTTTTTTTTTTTGACTTATTGGCGGGTGTCAGGCATCGTGATTGATCCACCATCTAAATAATTCACCACACACAGGTGGATATATTATACTGTAGGTCATATATAAACATAAAATTAGGAAAATGGGTGTGGTAATAGATTCCTCTTTATCTTCCTATTACATTTCAGTGGGATAATGATTACTAATTTTCTATGCCTCCTTCTATGCTAGAAAGGCCATCATGACTACGTGGAGGCAGCCTGAGCCCCCCCATGGTTGCACAGTGGAGGGCCCTCATTGACTCTGCCCTTCCGCTCTTTAACCACTTAAGCCCCGGACCAATATGCAGCCTAAAGACCCAAGGTGTTTTTACAGTTCGGGACTGCGTCGCTTTAACAGACAATTGCGCGGTCGTGCGACGTGGCTCCCAAACAAAATTGGCGTCCTTTTTTCCCCACAAATAGAGCTTTCTTTTGGTGGTATTTGATCACATCTGCGGTTTTTAGTTTTTGCGCTATAAACAAAAATAGAGCGACAATTTTGAAAAAAAAGCAATATTTTTTACTTTTTGCTGTAATAAATATCCCCCAAAAACATATATAAAAACATTTTTTTTCCTCAGTTTAGGCCGATACGTATTCTTCTACCTATTTTTAGTAAAAAAAATCGCAATAAGCGTTTATCGATTGGCTTGCGCAAAATTTATAGTGTTTACAAAATAGGGGATAGTTTTATTGCATTTTTATTATTTTTTTTTTTTTTACTACTAATGGCGGCGATCAGCAATTTTTTTCGTGACTGCGACATTATGGCGGACACTTCGGACAATTTTGACACATTTTTGGGACCATTGTAATTTTCACAGCAAAAAATGCATTTAAATTGCATTCTTTATTGTGAAAATGACAGTTGCAGTTTGGGAGTTAACCACAGGTGGCGCTGTAGGAGTTAGGGTGCACCTAGTATGTGTTTACAACTGTTTGGGGGTGTGGCTGTAGGAATGACGTCATCGATCGTGTCTTCCCTATAAAGGGAATGACGCGATCGATGCGCCGCCATAGTGAAGGACGGGGAAGCCGTGTTTACACACGGCTCACCCCGTTCTTCAGCTCCGGGGAGCGATCGCGACGGAGCGGCTATAAACAAATAGCCGCGCCGTGGTCCCGGATCGCTCCCCGAAAATGCCCTTAAAAAATCTGGAAAAATATGGGATTGCCTCGGCCAAAAGTTAGTTATTGTCCTCCGTTCGCTTAACTCCCGCTGGTGGAGGGACGACCTAAGTTCTGGTCCCCCCCCAGGGTAATCCTCCATCCATGTAACTGATAATAAATCTGATGTAGGACAGGTATGTTTGTATGGAAGAATACCATGGGCCAGATTCACAGTGCAAGTACGCCGGCGTATCTACTGATACACCGGCGTACTTTCAAATTTACCGCGCCGTATCTTTAGTTTGAATCCTCAAACCAAGATACAATGGCTTTTGGCTTCGATCCGACAGGCGTACGGCTTCGTATGCCTTCTGATCGTAGGTGCAATACTTCGGTGCCCGCTGGGTGGCGTTTGCGTCGTTTTCCGCGTCGGGTATGCTAATTGGCTTTTTCCGTTGATCCACGAAGGTACGCGCGGCCGTCGCATTCTCTTACGTCGTCGCTAGTCGGCTTTTCCCGGCGTATAGTTAAAGCTGCTATTTTGTGGCGTATAGATAGACTTGTCGTTCCCGCGTCGAATTTGAATTTTTTTTTTTTTTTGGCGTAAGTCGTCCGTGAATAGGAAAAGGACGTAACTCACATCCACGGTGCGACGTAATTTCGCGCAAAGCACGGTGGGAAATTTCAAAACGGAGCATGCGCAGTTCAATCGGCGCGGGGACGTGTTTCATTTAAATGAATCACGCCCCCTACCCGCCCAATTTGAAATACGCGCCAAGATACGCTGTGCCTGGGCAATTCTATCTGAATCTGGCCCCATGTGTTTAGGATGCTGGTAGTTTTACTAACTACTCCGCAGCTGATGTATTTCTGATATAATGTCTTAGGCAACAAACTTTTTTTTTTTACTATGATGCCTTACGAATTGTTTTAATATGCATTATTTTATGATACTTTTGTGTGTATAACTGTACTGTATAAGGAAACTGCTCTCCCGTTGGAGATTAATAAAATTGTTTCTGTTAAAAAAAAAATAAAAAAAATCAGTGGGATTTTACTATATATATTAATAAATGTATTATTCACTCTTTGAATTGGTGGAGATATCCAACTAAGAAAACATTAATTCATCAACTATTATAAATAATCCAAATATTGGATTATTTCCAAACAAGTCATCAGTGTACTTAATAGACTTTCTAAGGATTGCCTGTCAGTAATAGAGACACCCAGCCTTTTTTTAATCTTTATAATAGTAACCATGCAGGATTTGGTGGTGTTTTGATTGATTTTTAATTGTGTTTGTGGTCTAGTATTTGCACAAAATAAAATTTAAGTTTGATATTCTTGCATTTAAGAGTTGATGGAATATTTTTTTTCTGAGTTGGATATCTCTCCCAAGCCCAAAGAGGGAATAATAAATGTAAAAACATATAGGTGCATAATAATATACAATTATTTCTACATTAATTGTTGTGACACCAAAAGCTTTTTCTGTTTAAAGAGTCCATATTAATACAAATTGTAACAAAAATTTTTTTTTTTTTTTTAGTTTGATCAGCGTTCATTTTAGTTTCTATTTGTTTTTATTTCAGAATTTTTTAAAACATATACACAATTCACATTATATTACATTTGCATTAAACATGTACAAAAAATTCACCTTTAAATACACTCAACATTACTTAAATATACATAACAACACTAATAACAACATTCTCAATATGGGTCTATCCTACACCTTTTATCTTTCTCCTTCTCCTTTATCCTCCACCTTCTCTTATGCTTCCCCTCCAACTCCCTCCCCCAAGGGGAGAAAAAAAAACAAAAAACCCCACCAGACCCACTTCCCTTATCCTATTAAGTGTTAAATCAATATTTAATTCCTTATTAAGTCTCTTGTGATGTGTAAAAAAAAAAAAAAAAAACCCCACCAGACCCACTTCCCTTATCCTATTAAGTGTCGAATCATTATTTAATTCCTTATTGAATCTCTGTGGTGTGTAATAAAAAAAAGAAAAAGTTAACCCCACCAGACCCCCTTCCCTAATCCTATTAAGTGTTAAATCAATATTTAATTCCTTATTAAGTCTCTGTGATGTGTAAAAAAAAAGGGGGGGGGGAGGGGGGGTACCCCTCTCATCTCCCATCTAGTTAAATACTACGTGTATATTTATCCCCTACTTCCTTTCGTGGTTCCCATCAAAATATCTTTATGTGTTTTAACTTTATATTTATTCCCTGTGACTAAATCTATTTGTTTTCATTTTCTCTTCCTTTCCCTTCCTCTTAAGGGGGAGAAATTAATTAACAATTCTCCCCTTCAAATCCACTTGTGAGAAAAAAAAAAAAAAAAAAAAAGGGGGGGGAGGCAAAGGAAGAAAACCTTTAGGGGATTACCTCCCTCTCTCTCCAGAGGTACTAAGCCCTCAGCCGTACCTACATCCTATCTTCCCTGCTCATATGATCTAGATAGAGCTGGGATTGTTTATAGTCCACCCAGCCTCTCCAAATCCCTGCTTCTCTCTGGTTAGTTTCCCAGTACTGGTCTTCCTCCATATTTCTAATTTTTTCTACTTCCCTTAACCATTCCTGTATTGACGGAGCCTGTTTTTCCTTCCATTTTTTCGGGATCAATAATTTCGTTATGTTTAGTAAGATAGGTATAATTGATGTTTTATATTTTTTCCTGGGTATGGTTGTTGCATGAAACAAACACTGCCAGGGCTCCAAAATAATCTCTATTTTACTAATCTCTTTTATTAATTCTAATATTTGTTTCCAGTATTGTTGGATTTTAGGGCACTGCCACCAGATATGGGCATGGGTTCCCACCTCCCCACATTCCCTCCAACATAAGGGTGAGACCTGGGGGTTTATCTTGTGTAATTTTGCTGGAACATAATACCACTTAACTAATAATTTGAAATTCATTTCTTTTATCCGGGTATTTATCGATGTTGAATGTACAAAATCTACAACTTTATTTCTCATGATTTCTGGTAATATTTGATTTAATTCCCTTGGGCACATAGCTCCAACTTCTAATTGTGTTATCAGAAGCTTATAGATGGTAGAAATTCCGTAACCCCCTGTCTCCATTTGGTCCACTAATTTTTCCCATACATTTAATTCACCAATCCCCCGGAGTGGTCTAGGAAGGGATCCTACAAAATGTTGCAGTTGTTTATATCTCCAGACCTCCCAAGGGGAGGGCCCATATCTTTCACGGAGTTCATTTAGTGAACAAAGGACATTCCCCTTCATTACATCCCTTAATCTTAAGTGGGGTGCTGTAGTCCATTTTAAATATAGTTTATTGTCCTTCCCCGGAGAAAAGTAATTGTTTCCTGTTAAGGGCATTAAGGGACTATTTTGTTGTATCTGTATGCCTTTAATTAATTTATCCCAAGTATTCAATACTACTAAAGTAATTGGGGCCATTGCTTCCGTCAACCCTCTAAACTGCTTTGGGATCCAGATAATCTGTCCCAACACTACTTTAGAGGTTTTCTCTTCCAAATCTACCCATTTTTTTATTTTTTTTCCCTGGGAGGCATATGCCCAGTCCAGAGCCCGCCTTAGAATCGCTGCCTCATAATATTTTTCAAAATCGGGGAGGAATACACCCCCCTTTTCTTTAGTCTTAGTTAATGTCCGAAAGGCGATACGATTACTTTTGTTATTCCATACAAATCTCTGTATTACTGATCTTAATGTTTTAAAAAAGGTCCCAGGAATATCTATTGGTAAACTTCAGCGTTCATTTTAAATCAACTAATGTTACTATAGATAAAAAAGTATTTTTATTTTATAATTTTTCCCATGTTTCTATTATAAAGTGTGTCAATGTTTTATTTTTTTTTTTTTTTTACAAATTAAACAAAGGTATTTGTTTAATTTCACACATCTTTTCAAATGTGTCACAAGAAAAAAAAAAAAAAAAGTTAAACCTTTATTTGTAAAAAAAAAATTGAAATACAAAAAAAAAATTGCTAAGGAGGAAAGAGGAGAAACAAGTTAATTGGGGCTTATTATGGTTAACTAAGGAGTTTATTATGAAGATTAAAAAAAATATGTATTTTCAAAGTTGCTTTAACTGATATCATAAGTAGATTACAGATTATTCCTTTGAACAGCTAAGAATATATCAGGTTAATTTATTATTTGGCATCAATAATGCTTCTACATCGTAATTCTTGTTGACACTTTAACTATACTGTCCAGCGGACATTATAGTCAATCATTAGAAACAGAATGCTTTACAATGGGGAGGTAGATAGCCCATACTCTGTCACAGTTTGTTCCCATCAGGGGTGACAGAGCAGGTCCGGATATCGACTAACTACCTAATATGCAGAATAAACACAATCTAATGAATGTTTTTATATAGGGGAAGCAGCCACCCGTCACGTGACCCCGCCCCCTCTGACGCACCCTCGTATGTCCCTGGGAAAGACCCTGAAAGACCGGGCTTTCCCAGTGACGTACGAGGGGGCGGGGTTTCCCCTATATAAGTAATGTCACAGCTCCAGCGCGTCATTCCGCTGGGCTGTGTCCAGCGGAGAGTGGAGCTCCCCTGCTGCGCTCTGGACGGATGGATCTTCTGCATCGCTGGACCGGACTGCTGATCACCCGTCGCTGGAGAGATCATCCATCGCTGGATAGGAGACAGTGGATTCACATCGCTGGATTTTTTTTTTATTAATAAAGGATTTTTTTCTACAGTGTCTGTGTGTTTTTTTTTTTAACTATTTACACATCCTTCGTGAAATGATAGAGGTACAGTGTACCCCATTACCAATTCACATAGGGGGGGGCAGGATCTGGGGGTCCCCTTTGTTAAAGGGGTCTTCCAGATTCTGATAAGCCCCCCGCCCGCAGACCCCCATAACCACCGGGCAAGGGTTGTGGGGATGAGGTCCTTGTCCCCATCAACATGGGGACATCCTCCCCATGTTGAGGGCATGTGGCCTGGTGCGGTTCAGGAGAGGGGGGGCGCACTCTGTCCCCCCCTCTTTTCTGCGGCCGGCCAGGTTAACGTGCTCGGATAAGGGTCAGGTGTGGATTTTTAGGGGGACTTCACGCCATTTTTTTTTTAATTTGGGGTGGAGTTCCCCTTAATATCCATTCCAGACCTGAAGGGCCTGGTAATTTAATTTGGGGGAACCCCCACACATTTTTTTTTCTTTATGAATGAATCATCTCTTTAATTGAAAGAGCAGACAATTCATTAGAGCTGCAAAGCCGGTTTTAAATGCCTTTTTTTCTTTCAGAAATGACACTTTGAGCAGGGACAGTTCTATGTACGGGAAACATGCGCTTTTTCACATGCTGACTTTACACCCCCCCCTAGGTACGAAATTTAAAGTAATATTACACTTTTATTGTTTCACTTTTAGCATTATTAAATTCACTGCTCCTGAAAAAATGTCCGTTTTAAAAAAAAATAATTGCATTGATACATGTTTCCTGGGACAAACACTTTTTAGGACAATAACTTGCATATTAGCCTTTAAAATTAACACTTTAGATTTCAAATGTTCGAGTTCCATAGACTTTAACGAGGTTCTAAAGTTCACACGAACATTTGGTGTGTTCACAAGTTCTGATGCGAACCGAACAGGGGGGTGTTCGGCTCATCTTTAGTGGGGATGTGAGATATATTTACCTTTAATCATAGAGTTACATTGGATACAAGATAAGCAGGGGAAAGATCCCATGTTTTTCGGTCCCAGAAATGTCAATTTAGGAACAGGCAGAGAAAATTGGTCTGATTTCACCAATCGATCTCTGAGTGTTCTTCCTTTCCTATATGAGGGCATGGGTAAACTCCAAAATTCATCAATGGTAGGATAACTAGTCTTAAGTAAATTCCAATGTTTTTTGATAATATTAAAAATTTTATATGAAAAAAGATGATACTGTGAGACAAAGAGGATTCTTTTAGACAATCTTTTAGGCATCCTGTTAGTGTTTAAATTTGATCGTTCTTTTTTGACTGATGCTTCAGGGTATCCTCTGTGGATACGTTTTTTTCTTCATTTCATTTAATCTCTGTTGGCAACATTGTGGATCATTAACTATTCTCTGAACACGCATTAGCTGACTTTTAGGAATTGAGTTAAAAACGCACTGTAGCTGAAAGCTGCTAAAGTGTAACAATTGATTGCGATCAGTGGTTTTTACATATAAATCACCCATGATTTTCATATTGTTGATACATAGAGTGGTATCAAGGAAAGAAATTTGAGTTTTACTATATTCCATATTAAATTTTAAACCGGGGAGAAGATAATTGAGATAACAATCAAAAAGTAATAAGGATTCCATGTCGCCACCCCACACGGCAAAAATATCGTCCACAAATCTGTACCATCCTTGGCAATGTTAAAAAAAAAAAAAAAAAAAAAAAAAACTATTGACCTAAATCAATGAAACTTCAATCATGTTCATGAACGCATTTGCATATGGGGGTTCGACATTAGAACCCATCGAAGCCCGTTCTGAGCTGTAAAAAATGGGTATCTTTAAAAAAAAAGAAAATAATTTTCATGCAGTACTATTTTCAATAGATCCAATAAAAACTCCACGTGTTTACTCTCATATGTACCTGAATCAATCAACAACCGCTGACATGCTTCAATCCCTAACTCATGGGGGATTACTGTGTAGAGACTAGAAATGTCCCATGTAACCAGAACGGAATCAGGTGACAACTGTATGGTTTTGAATTTTATCAAGAAAATCTGTAGTATCTTTTGTATACGATTTTGTATTGCACACTAAAGGTGTAAGACACTTATCCAAATACTGTGCTAGTGGTGTCACAGATTCCATACCAGAAACAATATATATATATCACAGGTGTGACTGGATGGTCAGAGGTAAGGAATGCTGCAGTGCAGTTTCAACATCAATAATATTGGGGTAGATTCAGGTAGCTACGCTATAATTTACGGCGGCGCAGCGTAGTGTATTTACGCTACGCCTCCGCAACTTACAGGAGCAAGTGCAGTATTCACAAAGCACTTGCTCCGTAAGTCACGGCGGCGTAGCGTAAATGGGGCCGGTGTAAGCTTGCGTAATTCAAATGGGGAAAGGGGGGCTTGTTTTATGGTAATATGTGATGACCTGACGTGATTGACGTGATTTACGAACGGCGCATGCGCCGTCCGTGTACATATCCCAGTGTGCATTGCTTCCAAGTACGGCGTAACAACGTATTGGTTTCGACGTGAACGTAAATTACGTCCAGCCCTATTCGCGAACGACTTATGCAAACAACGTAAATAATTCAAATTTCGAAGCGGGAACGACGTCCATACTTAACATTGGCTGCGCCTCCTAATAGCAGGAGCAGCCTTACGCCGAAAAAGCCTTAACGCAAACGACGTAAAAAACGAAGGCCGGGCGCACTTACGTTTGTGAATCAGCGTATCTAGGAAATTAGCATATTCTACGCCGACAACAACGGAAGCGCCCCTAGCGGCCAATGTTATATTGCACACAATTCTACACCGCCGCAATCAAGTTACGTCGGTGGAGGAAGCCTATTTTTTCAGAGTAACTGCCTTTGAGAATCGGTGTAACGCTACGCGGGCGCGGAATTCAAATTACGGCGGCGTATGTGAATCTACCCCATTATCTTTTAGTGCTGCTGTCAATACATTTTTAATCCTTTTTTGAACCCTAAAAACAGGACTGACATCTAATTTCCTATAAGTGCTTTCATCTGCAAGATGCTTATACATTTCCGATTTGTCCTTTGAGGTGTCCATAACTACAATGGCTCCTTACCGTATTTATCACAGTATAACGCGCTCCCGCGTATACCGCGCACCCCTAAAGTTGCCCCCGAAATTCCTGTAAAAAAAATGTTATATGATTTTACTTACAGTTTTGGTGTCTTCCCAGCGTCCATAGTCCGGTCCGGCGTCCGTCTGCGGCCTCGATGGTGTCCTCCCGGCTTCTCCAGCGCGCGCCTCAAGTCGAGTCCCCGCTTCCCGCGCTCAGTTCGAACGTCTCCGCCGACATATACCGAGTGCAGTACACTCATGTACATTCGGCAAGGCTCGGCTTCGCTCGCGCTCACGCTCTGTGACGTTTATGCGTGAGCACGAGTGAAGCCTAGCCGAATGTACCCGAGTGTACTGCACTCGGTATATGTCGGCGCAGGATTTCAAACTGAGCGCGGGAAGCGGCTATCGGCGTATATTGCGCACCCACGATTTCCCCCTGATTTTAAGGGGAAAATAGTGCGCGATATACGCCGATAAATACGGTATATCTCGCCGGGACGACAAGGAGTTTAATTTCTTTGCGATTTAAATTGTTTGGTGTATGGTCAATTTTATTCCTATCATTTAAAAAACTTTTAATGTCATTATCCACTTTCTCTATGAACACCTCAATAGCAGAATAGGAAGTAGGGGGTACTCGAATATTCTTAGATTTCAAACCAAAATTATTTATAGATAGTAATGTGTTTTTTTTGGGTTGAATAACCGGTTGACCTGAAAAATGTGCTTTAAATCTTAACTGTCTATAAAAACGATAAAGGTCTTCCTTTAAGACAAAGTCATTCATTTTATCCTTGGGACAAAAGCCTAACCCTTTATTAAGCACACATAACTCAGTCTCTGTTAAAGAAATTGAAGATATATTATGTACCACATTGTTGTTCACCGTCTCTGACGATTCTGACGTCTGGTAGTTACTCCCCTCGCTACGCTTCTTCTTGGATCTCCTGCCTCCCCTCCTGGTCCTGAATCGATTGTTGCTGTGGTTGATGATCCAGTAGATGCAATAGATGAAGATGAGTTGTTGAACTGTTTTCTTTAAACTTTTTTATATGTCTTGGTGCGGTAATAATTAGGATCAGCCCAATTAAACACACGATCATTGTAATAGTCCTAACGATCAAGTTCCAATTTTGTTCTTTTGCGTAGTTCAATATTTTTACGAAATCCTTCCAATTTCTCATCATTGTTTTTCTTAAAATCCAATAGTTCATCCTGTGTGGAACATTGCTCTAATGATTTTTCAATTTCCACAATTTCTTGCTGCACAGAAATTCTTTTGTTGTTGTAGAAATTGTACTGTTAGAGTCATAATATCAAAGGAAAATGTGTTCAAAGTCTGTGAAAATTTAGTTTTGAAATCCACATTTTGTGAAAATAAAGTAGGGATCAAACGGACTCTCAATCCCCTCGGGATCATCTGCATTTTTTAATATTCAGCCAAAGTCACCTCATGAAGCTCCATGGTAACTGCTCACTGTGTTAGTTTCTCCATCTTGCGGGTAAGTTGTATAGCAGACGATTGAGTCAGAAAGTCCCTCGATCCCGTTGTATCCGTGAAGATTTTTGAAGCATTCAACTCAGAAAATTAGAATGAGCCGCTGGTAGCCATTTTCCGTGCGATTCCAATAACCGGTGCTAGTTCACAAAGGATAAATATTCACAAGGAAATGGAGGAGAACTGCACACGGTATATAACGAGTGCCAGTGATTAATATTTGGGTTTATATCAATTTTTTTCCCTTTTTTCCTTTTGTTTTTTCAATATATATATATTTTTTTATTGTTTCAATATATATACCGTATTTATCGCGGTATAACGCGCTACCTCGTATACCGCGCACCCCTAAAGTTGCCCCCAATCCTGTGGGAAAAAAAGTTTTTTTTGCACTTACAGTTTTGGTGTCTTGCGCGGCGTCCATCGGCGGCCTTGTCGGGTCCGGCGTTCGTCTGCGGCTTCGGGTGTCCTCTTCGTCGGGTCCGGCGTCCTTCTGCGGCTTTGGGTGTCCGCTTCGTCGGGTCCGGCATCCTTCTGCGGCATCGGGTGTCCTCTTCGTCGGGTCCGGCGTCCTTCTGCGGCGTCCTCGCGTCCTCCCTGCTCGTTTCCCGCGCCGAGTTTGAATACTGCGCCGACATATACAGAGCGCAGTACACTCGTGTATTGTCGGCAATGCTCGGCAACTCTCGCGCTGACGTCCTGTACGTCCAGGATGTGAGCACGGAAGGAGCCGAGACTGCCCGACTATACCCGAGTGTACTGCGCTCGGTATATGTCGGCGCAGTATTCAAAACTCGGTGCGGGTATCGGCACCCACGATTTTGCCCTGATTTTCAGGGCAAAAAAGTACGCGGTATACGCCGATATATACTATATATATATATATATATATATATATATATATATATATATATATATATATATATATATATATATATAAAATTTTTTTTTTTTTTTTTATGTATATTTAATATCTAAAAAAAATTTTTGCATGATATAGATCATTTTTTTCAGACTGACACTGGGATAGCTCCTGGAGAATTTTGAGGCTGTGGCCAGCTGGATTAACCCTTTTTTGTATCTATGGTGTGAAATACTTGAAATTACCTTGTGTGAATTTGATTTGATTAGTAAGCAATTAACCATGTAATTGATTCCATATGTGATTTTAAACACTTCACACATTACATCACATGACTTTGATGAAATTGTTAGATATGTTCTGACCTGATCTGAAGAAGGGCGGTAGCATGTAAGCCCGAAACGCACATCCATGTCTGAATACTCTGTATACTTTGTTGGTATGTAACCTTTACGAGAAGATTTAAAAAATAAAACGATTTTAAGTGCAGCAAATCTTGAACTTTTTATATATATATATATATATATATATATATATATTTTTTACCTTGATATACAATTAGGCTTACATACTTCATATAGAGCTCTGTTCATATGGTCCTATAATATGGATTACAATTATTTGAACAAGAAAGTCAGCATACACTATCTACCACACACAGATGTTAGAATTAGTCTACATTTTTGGCTGAATGAATGAAATTAAATTATCGACCATCTTTTTTCACAGCTGATGATACAACTACAACATCATGGACAGGGAGTCCAAACTGCACTGCAAGCACAGGTAAAAGTGCATGTTGTTTATACTGTGTATCTAAAAAAAATAGTAGTTTACAGTTTGGTTGTGAAAACTGATTAAGGCTCCGTTCACCCTAGTGTGAGTTGAGTCACACAGAATCGCATGAAAATGGAAATCACATTGTTTTCAATGGTGCCCATTTACATCAATGCAGCTCAACATGGCACTACTATGGTGCAATTCCAGTGCGATTTTGACCCCATAGCAAACTGCATCCAAGTTGCACCATATAATTGCACTGAAAAGCAGATCAAAATCGAATTGCAGCAGTGTGAACGTGGTAGTAAAGTCCAATTTTTAACTTGTACCTACAGGTAAACCTTTATAAGACTTACCTGTAGTTACAGTGAATATCTCCTAAACATGCACTGTTTAGGAGATATTTACACGGGATGCAGCCGGTGATGTTACCAGTGCATGTGCTCTGAAGGGGCAGATCCAGTGGGGCAACGGGGCAATTGCCCCCCCCCCCCCCCCAAAAAAAAAAATACCGCCTCCAAGGCTGACATCTGCTGCCCCATAGGTGTGATTGGAGCGTATGATCAGGTCCTCCTGAAAAACTGACAAGCCTGTGTGAAAGGGGACTAATAATTGATGCTGGTTTCAGGCCAAAGGGTAGTCACACCAGATATTAATTTGATTTTGATTGTTCTTATGTTCACTCACTTTGTAAATTGATAAAAAATAAATAATTAAAACATATATTTTTGAAAGCATTCGTACGTTACAGCATTGCTTCACACCTACAGGACTGTATGTATTTTATATACTGTATATATTATGGATAATAATGCATTCCTGCCCTACCTCGTCAAGTTTTGCTGCATTTCTTCATTCTTACTTCACAGTCTAATTTCTCACCCTAATGTCATACTGGTAATTGTACCTCAGGCAAAACATGCAGTAGAGAACCTGAAGTATGACAAAACTCTAAAAAAAAATCATAGAAGGAAGAGAAATAGACAATGGGGTTGATTTACTAACGACAGGTAGACTGTGCACTTTTCAGTTGCTCCAGAGCTTAGTAAATAAGCTAAAGATTCACTCTGCAAAGAATACCCAATCACATGCAAGCAAAATAAAAAAACTGAATTTTTCTTGCACATGATTGGATGATGGAAGTCAGCGGAGCTTCTGCTCATTTACTAAACCATGGAGCAACTGCTCTTGCAAAGTGCACAGTCTATTTGCTTTTAGTAAATCAACCCCAATTAGTGACATCTCACTGGTCTGCCAATGATTTGCTTCCAGTGACAAAAGTGTGACATGGTCCTTACTGTCTCCCAGATAGGGTAGCGCAGACTTGGCATGTTAGCTAGTGGGACAATTTAGTATACTAAAGAACAACATCCAACATTGGACACAATTGCTGCTTTGCTAAAAGTATGTTTATTACTCATAGTTCATATAATCACATACACAAGTATAATTATAAACCCTAATCCATAAAAAAAAAAAAAAAAGCAAATCCCTATATTGTGTAACAATAAAGTTAGGGAACTTTTTTTTTTTGGGGGGGGGGGGCGTCTGTGCTGCCATTATGGCCATATTTGGGAATTACTTGAGTCACTGGGTCGCAGCTTTGGATCTGCTCACAGCCATGTGCTGGCAATCAACAGTGAGGTGGGCCTGATGGAGAGCTAGTCTCTCAGTTCACTATTAGGATGTGCGTATTGCTCTACAAAACTCATTGGCTATGTGCTGGTCTGTGTGATGGGTACAACAACTGGGAAGGAGTGCATAGAGAAAGGAGTGTCCAGTATGAGCATGTTGACATTAAAACCGGGCTCCAATAGATTTACATACCTAGGAAAATAAGGATCTTCACCAGCACACCTTGGTAAAGGGCACCACCACGAAATCTTAGTAAAATAAAAAGATCTTGACCAGCACACCTTGGTGGATGGTATCACCATGAAATCATAGGAAAAGAGGGATGTTCACCAGCACACGTTGGTGGATGGCACCACCAGGCAATCGTAAGAAAAGAGGGATCTTCACCAACACACCTTAGTGGAGGGTACCACCATGCAATCATACGAAAATAGGGATCTTCACCAGTACACCTTGGTGGATGGTACCACCATGCAATCAATAGAAAAGAGTGATCTTCACCAGCACACCTTGGTGGATGGTACCACCATGCAATTGTAGCGCCCCCTTGCTTTCAGCATGGGCGCTACACTAATGTTAGTGGGAATGGGAGAGTTACTTTGCTCCCATTTGTGGTTTGTCTAAATTTGGGAGTTCTGTCATCCCAGAAATGTCCGCTGGGTCAGTCTGTGGTCAATGGGTGCAATACCACCCCTTGCCGGCAGTTGGCGCCAGAGGGGTTCTGGCAGAGCAAGTTTTCCCCAGCAGCCAATTGGAGGAGTTTTCCCTCGCGGGACATGCTGGGGGAGAGTATATCTGTGACAGGGGTCATGTGTTGAAAAATCTTCGCGGGGTCCCCGTTCCAGGTGCGGTACCCACCTTCAGGGTACGCGCATCCATGGACCCCGACAGCGCGGCCCACCTGGCCCAAGCTGACAGCTGCATCGAACCTCATCCTGAGGAGAAAAGGGACCCCAGTGTTCCACTGGGTCCCATGACTTGTTGAGAGGATCCCAGTCTGGGATCAGGCGTCCGGACCACTGACCGGTATGCTTGCTGTCATCTGGGGGCCTATATAGGAAAAGTCAACTGGGAGGATTCGCTCTCTTTATTCACCTAAGTCCTTTATTGAAATTGGCCTGTGGCAGAGGCCCTAGAACCGGGTCTGTGAGAGAGACCCGTTCCTCTCAGCTAGTTCAGAGCTTCGGCTGTAGGCCTGTTATAGGGGTCTGTCCAGGGGCACTTTACCCACTCCGAGCAGAGTGGCGACGAGTTACAAAAATTGGTACACTATACAGAGCATTATTGATTGCTCCATTCAACATCCAGGCCTGATACCGCAAGGTTCTCTTCTCTTTCCTTCATCAACCTTGACCTTCCCTATACGTGTTGATGTTGGCCGTGTTTGACCTGGACAATAAAGCATTGAAAATCCTTTTATTGGCTGTCTGGACCTTCGCTCACTACCGCTGTTCTCACAATTGCACCCCTAGACACCGCCAGGGTAACTTAGCAGGCCGATCCCAAAATAAACTAGCAGCTCCTTCGGGGATGAGCACTACACGTGGGGGCTCGTCCGGGATTCGGCCGTTACCATTGGCAACCAGAAAGTGAGATTATTTATTGAAGAGCGAAGAGTGTCCGGTGTTGTGTACTTTGAACTGTCCGGCAGCGAGGGGGTTAACCTTGCCTCACTAAGCTTGGGAGTGCGTGCGGCCTAGCACGCGCCTGCAGCGTGTCCGGACAAGTTTGTTTCAAGTGGGTGGAGCCACCCTCCCCTGCGTGCAACGTGCGGAGAGTTTTGCGCCAAATGGGGAGGAGAAATGCCCAATTTTGCGCCAAGGAGGCAGAGCCACCAATTTCTTGGGACGGATCACTGCTGGAGAGATGTCTGAAACTTCGAAGGCCTTGGCTGCCCTAAGATGCCGTGACTACACCGAGGCTGCTCTCTGAGCCTGCAGAGCTCGGAGTGCCCGTGACGGATACGGGCATTCGGCTGTCCACGGGAGGACAGTTTGTCTTGTCCTCCGAGGGGACAGAGATGTTGGGCCTCTTGTGCCCCAGATGTGAAGAGCTGGCCGTCCGCCTCCTGCCCTTCGGCCGATGCCAGCGATCCCGGGCTCCACTGTTCGTGACCATACCAGTGGTTGGACCCCCGCGGGACTTTTATGTGAACAGGCCCTCCGGAGCCATCACAGCGGAGGTAGAGACCGCGTGGCCGGAGCCCATTGCTCCGGCTGAAGGAGGATTCGAAGACCAGGAGCTGAGTGTTGTTCCCTTCGCCTCGTCCACTAAAGCCCCACTACCGGTGGCCGGGATCATTTACCCCCAAGAGGTGAGACCGTTGGATGGGATGGGGGAACTGAGTGACTTTGTGGCCCGCGCGGCCTGCTTGCAGACCGAGACCACTCCTGAGACCGCCTCGGCTGGTGCGGCCTCCATATGATGCGTGCCTGCCGGAAATATCTCTCCCAAACCAATCGACTGGGGGGAGATATACGGAGGATCATCCGACCTAATCCAGCCACTTCCCTGTCAACTTACCTCCCCGCTGGAGCAGAGGACTCTTCGGACCTTGATCGTTGGTCAGAAGGCTTCCAGACGGATGATGGCGATCTTCCTGACTATCTATTCGAGCCGCAATTCCCTGAGCAACAGGGCTACGGAGGATGTTGGGGCTCCAGGAGAAGGAGGAAGAGCTGCCCGGTTCAGGGCGCATCCTGCGGGCCCAGTGGCCCATGTTTGCCTTGAGGAGCAGGTGAGCCCGTTGTGTGTTTCCTTTTAAGCTAGACTCACCGCTCCTCCAACCCGGGAAATGCCGTCCTGTGCGGGATACCTATGTTCTGTTGCCGGGCCCCGTGTGTGTGTGATTAGGCGAGCTGCCTAATCTGGGTGCTCACCCAAGGAAGGGGAAGTTACGGACAAGTATACCCCCCACTCCATTTGAATTTTTTTTCCCAGTTTCCCCTTTTTTCCCCCCTACTTCTCCAGAACCACATAAACTGTTGTGCAGAACTCTTGGGAGGGGTTTGGGATCAGTCAGTTAGAGTGGGGACTTTGCCAACTTTTTTTGAGCAGCTTTGGAACATTCCACCAAGAGAAAGAACCATTTTTGTATTCACTTCCCTTTGCTGCTATTTTTGCACATTTGCATTTGTGACTGTTGCAGTACCAGCGCACTGACAGCTAGGGGCAGTGTTCTGCACCGTTCTTTGTAAGGTTATACTGTTGATTTTTAACTTTGATAATTCTTGCACAGAATATCTTCCACAGCACTTAAAGTTTAGAGCTCTTTGGGGGAGGAGACTTTGCGTTCAGGCTTGAGCCTCAATCCAAACCTCAGAGGTTGTGAATATTAGAGAGTATATTGTACATCCTGTATTCTTTTTGTGTTTTTTTTTTCTCCTATATACAGGATTTCTTCTGCTATCAAACATTGCGGAGAATGGGCAGATAGCAGGGTTGTGTATGTTGTATGTCTTAGACTATTTAAAGAATTGTATTAACATGTGTGAATTCTGTCCTTCCTTCTTTTCCTCCTTTCTATTTTTTTTTTGGCAGGTATCAGGTCAGCATTTGGGCTCGAATGCTTTAGGACACTGGGGACAGTGTTTTTTCAAGTGGGGGGAGTATTTAGCGCCCCCTTGCTTTCAGCATGGGCGCTACGCTAAAGTTAGTGGGAATGGGAGAGTTACTTTTCTCCCATTCGTGGCTCGCGGGGCATGCTGGGGGAGAGTATATCTGTGACAGGGGTCATGTGTTGAAAAATCTTCGTGGGGTCCCCGTTGCAGGTGCGGTACCCACCTTCAGGGTACGCGCATCCATGGACCCCGACAGCGCGGCCCACCTGGCCAAAGCTGACAGCTGCATCGAACCTCATCCTGAGGAGAAAAGGGACCCCAGCGTTCCACTGGGTCCCATGACATGTTGAGAGGATCCCAGTCTGGGATCGGGCGTCCGGACCACTGACAGGTATGCTTGCTGTCATCAGGGGCCTATATAGGAAAAGTCAACTGGGAGGGTTCACTCTCTTTATTCACCTAAGTCCTTTATTGAAATTGGCCTGTGGCAGAGGCCCTAGAGCCAGGTCTGTGAGAGCGACCTGTTCCCTCCCAGCTAGTTCAGAGTGACGCTTCGGCTGCCAGGCCTGTTATATGTACCCGTCTCTGACAGGCATAGGCCTCAGGTGCAAGCACTGACAATTTTGGTGGGGCACCCAACAGAATTTTAAAGGGTGTCTATGACCCACTTTATGAATCCCCCCCTTGTACATTTTACGCTTACATGGTTTATGACAAGATCAGTAAGTATTTTTTAGCAGTTATAAGACAAATAATAACAAAGTGATGTGAATTAGAGTCATCTATTTTTAAGGTTTTCATATACAACTTATTTACTGCTCTTTGTACAGTGCTATTAAATAAACCTCAAAAAAGGTTAACTAGGGTAAATAAGTCATTTACTACAACCATACAGCTTTCATTATACTAATCTGATTATGGTGACCATTTCTTCCAGGATCTTCTCTCACCTATCTCGTGGACACAACAGGATCAATGTACGATGATATGTATCAACTGAAGTTGGTGAATAATTGGCTTCTAGATCGTATAATTGCAAGATTCCCCTGTGGTATCAGACAATACACTATGGTGGAATACAACGACCCATGTAATAACCATTTTAATACATAAAGCTGTCCAATGTAAATATGGTAGTACTTTTCAGCCTAAAACTGTTATTTTTTTACTTTTTCACTTTTTGCACGTTGAGCTTCACCCATTATATTTTTATTGTTTTTTTTAATTTACACATACATAATAAAAACATGATATGTGTTTATACCATATTTACCCTTGCCCCTTTCCTACCCCACCTCCTCCCCCCTAATCTATCCCCCCGTCCCGCCTACTCTCCCTCCCCCCTACTCCCGTACCTACACTCCACTACTTACTTTTAATTTCACCATATCTCTTCGTTACTTTAAAATTTTTCCACACCTCCCATCTCTTGGCAAACTCATCTCTTGTATCTTTCTGGAAGCATCTTAAATATTCCATATTCCGTGTCTCTTCTATCCCATCTAGCCATTCACCCATCTTTGGGCTGTCTACTTCTTTCCATTTTTTCGGTATTAAACTTTGCCATGCTTCTGCAGGTTTGCTCTTACGGCCCAATCAATATGCTGTCAATTTCTTATGTACATGTTTTTTATTGCCATTACTTGACTATATGTTTTGGATAAAATTTATCAGATACGTTTCCTTGTGAGACATACAAAACCACATTAAAACTTTTGTACTAAAAAAATATATATTTAATTATTTTTTGCTGCAATACAAAGCCCTCCGGGGTAACTTTCCTTTTCCTTCTGCACCATAATACAACATTAGCAGAAGTTGCCCAAAAGCCTCATACACACGATCGGACTTCAAACAAACTTTTCCGTGGATTTTTGTTCGAAGGGTTTGGCCATGAACTTGGTATGCATACACACGGCAGGACTCTTTCAGCCAACAAACATGAAGGTAGTGATGTAGTGATGTAGTTGGCCAACAATTCTTTTCCATTTGTATGCAAGACAAGTTCCTGGCCAATGCCCTTCGGACAAAAGTCCTATGCTTTGTCCGCAGAAAATCTGATTGTGTGTACGAGGCTTAAAGGGGTTGTAAAGGTACAATTTTTCTCCCTAAATAGCTTCCTTTACCTCAGTACAGTCCTCCTTCACTTACCTCATCCTTCCATTTTGCTTTTAAATGTCCTTATTTCTTCTGAGAAATACTCACTTCCTGTTCTTCTGTCTGTAACTCCACACCGTAATGCAAGGCTTTCTCCCTGGTGTGGAGTGTCATGCTCGCCCCCTCCCTTGGACTACGGGAGAGTCAGGACGCTCTCTACGTTGCAGATAGAGAAAGGAGCTGTGTGTTAGTGGGTGTCCTGACTCTTCTGTAGTCCAAGAGAGGGGGCGAGCATGACTCTCCACACCAGGGAGAAAGCCTCACATTACTGTGTGGAGTTACAGACAGAAGAACGGGAAGTGAGGATTTCTCAGAAGAAATAAGGACATTTAAAAGCAAAATGGAAGGATGAGGTAAATGGATGAGGACTGCAATAAGGTAAAGGAAGCTATTTAGGAAAAAATAATTGTACCTTTACAACCCCTCAGTTTGTTATCACTTACAAAATCAAAATAGTAACTCCAAAACGAAAAAAAAGGAATGTCTTTGCATACACTTAAAGCGGGGGTTCACCCGTACATAACACTTTTCCCCCTTAGATGGATGCTCGTTTTGTCTAGGGGAATCGGCTAGTTGTTTTAAAATATGAGCCGTACTTACCGTTTTCGAGATGCATCTTCTCCGCCGCTTCCGGGTATGGGCTGCGGGACTGGGCGTTCCTATTTTGATTGACAGTCTTCCGAGAGGCTTCCGACGGTCGCATCCATCGCGTCACGATTTTCCAAAAGAAGCCGAACGTCGGTGCGCAGGCGCAGTATAGAGCCGCACCGACGTTTGGCTTCTTTCGGCTACTAGTGACGCGATGGATGCGACCGTCGGAAGCCTCTCGGAAGACTGTCAATCAAGAAGGAACGCCCGCTCCCGAAGACCCATACCCGGAAGCGACGGAGAAGATGCATCTCGAAAACGGTAAGTACGGCTCATATTTTAAAACAACTAGCCGATTCCCCGAGACAAAACGAGCATCCATCTAAGGGGAAAAGATGATAAAAAAAAACATCATTGGGTGAACTCCCGCTTTAAATAATTACTGTAAATTAAGTAGATATTAGTTTTAAGAATGACAAGTACAGTTCACTAAATTGTTAATTTTAATTTTTTTCCATTAGAGACTCTTATGGGGAAATAAAGTCAGTACCTAATCGCTCTTTTTGCCATATCTTGTATTTCTTTCTTAGATGTTGGCCCTGTCAGGGTAACATATTCCAAAGATGAGTTTGCTCATTTCTTCAATAGCCTTGTGGCCGAAGGAGGGGGCGACTGTCCAGAACTGGCTATGGAAGGACTGAAGCTGGCTTTGGAGAACTCGCCAAAGAAATCTTTCATTTTGGTATTAACAGATGCATCTGCCAAAGATTATGATAACACTACTTTAGTAAATGAAGTATTCAGTCTTTTAAATGAAACCCAGTCACAGGTAAGACGAATGGCAAACAGTAATTTGTTTATAAAGATGCTTTTTTCTTTACTAATTCGGGTTCATTCACAGGAGGTGCAGACATGCGTCACCCATACAGGGCTGTGGGGGGGAGCACATCCCCCATGCGTTGCTTGCATCCCCTTGCCAGCATGTCATTCTTTTCTACTGAGACACACGGCTGCATGGGCATAGCCACTGTGTCCTCATATACCATGCAAGTGGGTTCAGATCTCTGAACACACCCTGGGCCAGATTCACAAAGAGATACGACGGTGTATCTCCTGATACGCCATCGTATCTCTGAGTTCCGTCAGTCGTATCTATGCGAATGATTCATAGAATCAGTTACACCTGTCGGATCTTAGGGAGATCAATGCGTAAGTGACTTACACCGTGGGATCTTAGGCTGCAATGCCATTTTTTTTAAATTTGGGGTGGACTTTCCCTTAAAATCCACACCAGACCTTAAGGGTCTGGTATGGATATTTGGGGGGAACCCCACGTCATTTTTTTAAAAATTGACGGCGGGTTCCCCTTAATATCCATATCAGACCTGAAAGGCCTGTTAATGGAATTTGGGGGGACCCCCAGCTTTTTTATGAATGAATCATCTCTGAATTGCCAGAGCCGACAATTCATTAGAGCCGCAAAGCCGGTTTTAAATGCCTTTTTTTTCTTTCAGAAATGACACTTTGTGCAGGGACAGTTCTATGTACGGGAAACATGCGCTTTTTCACATGCTGACTTTAAATTTCGTACATAGGGGGGGGTGTAAAGTAATATTACACTTTTATTGTTTCACTTTTAGCATTATTAAATTCACTGCTCCTGAAAAAACGTCCGTTTTTAAAACTTTTTTTTGCATTGATACATGTTTCCTGGGACAGGACCCAGGTCCCTAAACACTTTTTAGGACAATAGATTGCATGTTAGCCTTTGAAATTAACACTTTAGATTTCTCCCATAGACTTTAACAGGGTGTTCCGCGGCTTTTCGAATTTGCGGCGAACACCCCTAATTGTTCGCCGAACAGGCAATGTTCGAGTCGAACATGAGTTTGACTCGAACTCGAAGCTCATCCCTAGTCAGAAGGGCAGTGGACGGTGTCAGTCGTTTTTTATTTATTTTTTTAAAAATTTATTTATTTTTACATTTTTTAACAGTCTTGTTGGGGAGCTTTGGTGAAATATCAGGGGACTAAACAAACCCCTGATAGCTCACTTTTGAAAAAGAGAAAGGCACTGAGTGTGAATTTTCCAGTTCCTTTCTCTGAAGCATAATAAACATAGTAAATTGGAAGAAATATACTGTGTGTACCAAACTTTTGCTGATTCCCTTAATCTCTGTGACTGGTCCCCTGCAGCTTCTGTGAAAGTTGTGACAGGCTGTGGTAGCACCAGGGATGTATCTTGGCCTAGGCCGACAAGGCCTAGGCCTAGGGCGGCACTTTGCGGGGGGCGGCACGGGCACCAAAGCCGGCCCCCACAAGAAAAAAAAGACCCCCGCTCCGTCCTTTTATTTAATCGGCTCCCGCGGCCGCCTTCCGGCTCCCTTATAAATTTAGCCCCCGGCGCGGCGGCCTGTAGCGTGGCACTTGCGCTAGCAACATACATGGGGCGTACTTGGCCAGGGGTGGGGAGCGACTGACGCCTGCATTAAACGGCCGGTGATTGGCCAGACCGGGTGCATGTCATACCAGAGGTATAAGGAGGGTACAGAGGTATAAGGAGGGTACAGAGGTATAAGGAGGGTACAGAGGTATAAGGAGGGTACAGAGGTATAAGCAGGGTACAGAGGTATAAGGAGGGTAAGGGCAACAATTTAGACAGGAGCCAACTGCAACTGGATTGATTGATGTAAGTATGGAGTGAATGGTGCGTGAGTGTGCTAATGTACAGGGAGAAAGAGGCGGAGCTCTAACAGGAAAAGGTGGAGCCTAAAGTGGAAGGGCTGTGGCTTACAGATGATAGGACGTGTCTTAAACAGGAAGGGGTGCGTCATATTTAAATTAGGGGGCGCATGAGTTTAGTCAGGCCTAGGGCAGCACAAAACCTAAATACACCTCTGGGTAGCACTCCATCATCCTCATTGTACCATACAGGGTTAATGTTCCTGTATGGTATACAATGTTGCTGTGGCTTTGGGTGGAGGAGGAGAGCAGTGCAGCTGGCTGGAACATGGAAGTACAAGTGGCAATTTCCCCCCAGCAGTGCAAGGGTGGACTTTCCCTTTCCTGGAGGTGGGCTGTATTCTGTATGTCTCTTTATACTCATGACAATGTCAGGAATATACTGGGACTTTTCAGGTTCTACATAGAAAGTACGCCACATTATCAAAAATAATAATTTTTAATAAGATATGGTGTGTGTGTGTGTGGAATGCATCCATGTGGAGCCTAAAAAGTCCCATTATATTCCTGACATAGCCGAGATTTTTCCTTTCTCTTTCATGACCCATATTTAAACTTTAATTATAACTAACATGTTACCCCTCTTACCCATAATTTAGTAAACAAGGCGACACCTGATGTTGGAGAAAAAACTTGGCCATAGCAGCCATACTTTATTAAAATTTTTTAACATAAACTAAACTTTTCTTCAAATTTACATTCTTTTTAATCACTTAAAATATATATAAAACTATTTTTACAAACAGCCATTTTAAAACGGCAACCATAAAACAGCCATGTGGTCAACGACGGTACCCCAATATTTATATCACCACCACTATACTGCGGGACATTTAACCTACACCGGTCTCCAGCCTTAAAGGCACGGAGACACCCCCTTTCCCGCCGTACCACCAATTCCCGTACTCCAGCGGACACCGTCCCGGTGGAATACAGAGAGGGTCCATAACCGCTGGACCCCCCACACTTCCGTCATCACTGTTTTCTTTTAACCTCCGAGACCACATGACACCGCCACAGCCTGAGAGGATAACCCCTTAACCTTGAGGGCCACCCACACCCGCAGGGCCCTGCGAATCCCATCCTCTAGCCCCAAAGCCCACAAGTCAATTCCAATGTCCGACAGATGCACCCCGTCCCTCCTGTGGAACAAACCCACATCCCTCTCCAACTCAGCGTGTCGAATAACAAGACCCCTGTTACGGGTCACGAACCTTCCCACCACCTGATTGACTTTAATCCTGGCCTTGTTCAACCTTTCCACAGATCTGGCTGTCAGGTCACCTGTGGCCAGGTGACAAGTGCACCCTGTAGGGGTCAGGGATGCACCACAGGGAAGTGAACCCTATAGCCGACTACTGCTGGCAGGGAGGAAGCGTAACCCAAGATCACCCAGGGCGCGGAGTCTAAGACCCAGTTTTGTATTCACCAGAGCCCTTGGTGGTAGGGATGGTCTTGGCCGCAACTGGGTCCAGGTCGCGTTCCCGGGATTCCTCAAGTCACACTCCGCAGGGAGAAGGGGGAAGCAGCCAGCAGGACAAACAGTGGTGATGGACAGGCCGAGGTCAGGGCAACAGGCAGACAAGGATAACCGTGGAACATGCAAATAGTCAGGGGCACAGGCAGACAGGGAAGTCGGGGACAAGCCAAAACGGTACACGGAAGATGATCGTAGCACTCTGCAACCAGGAACTAGCAATACACTGCAGACAGGAACTGAGCATAGGAACACTGTTGAACAGCACTGCAGACCTGTAGAGCAAAGGTTAATATAGGCTTCCTGGGATGGACTAGGGTGGAGCCATACAGGAAGAGGAAGTGATAAGAAGGGAAACCAGAACAGGATCTGCCTCTAATGAACACATGGAGATCAGGTAGGCAGACAGACATGATGCATATTCATGACACTGGCAGTACGCCAGGCCGTCCTGACTACCATGTCTGACCATACTACCAGCAACCCCGGGTAAGCCATGCGCAGGGACATAAAGTCCGCTTTGATGGCCAGGATCAACTCCGCCATTGGCCTGACACCCAAATCGTTTCCCCCCACATGTAGTTCTAAAACATCTGGGGGGGCGATCGAGCCGGGCGTAGTGGCCGACCTCAGGCACCACCCTGCTCCATACCATCCCCGGGAAACCCAACCACCGGACACACGCCTCCCGCCTGGATATGCCCAGTTGCCTGCCATCCGGACGGGCGTCTGCTCTCCTGGCACCCCAAAAAACATACGAGTGCCCTAAGATCCAGACGGGACGTGGAAAGCTGTCATCTGAAATAAAAAAAAAAATTGCAGCCATGTAACACAAATAACCATCCAAACATGAAAACATTTGCAATTCACGCAATAAGCACATAACCCCCCGTTACCTTCCAGTTTAACCCTGTATCATCCCTTACTCAAGCAACAAGTGCGGTCGCACATAGGAACGGAATCTTCTAGATTCCCATCTTCTTCCTCACGGCCGCCTCATCCAACCCGCATCGCGCAGCCTCTGTGGCCGCCCCGATGCGGAAGGAGTGCAAAGCAAACCGTTTCCCGTCAAACCCCGCTGCACCCAAACATTTCCTGAAAACTGTCACAAATTGAAACCTGGACAAAAAGGTACCATCCCCGTGCACAAAAAATGCCCCCAATCCTGCCAGGCGAACGCCAACAAATTCCTCAACCGCTTTTACCGGACAAACCATTGATCCCGGTAATGCATAAAGCACCACCCGGATTCCCCTTCCCGCCTGGTCCGTTTTGGACCGGCGCAACATCAGAACCACACTCTCCCCCTCCACTCGCACGTCCTGAACCCCAAAACCGCCCGCCACCGACTTAGAAGGGCTGACCAATTCCCCCAACCTGAATGCCCCAAAAAACGCCACCGCAAAAAAACGCTTTAAACAGAATCACCTCGTACCCCGACGAACACACCTCCCCCAGCTTCCCGCAGATAGCCTGAAGCACAGCGAACGATACCGGCCTACGCGAATCCCTACAAACCTTTTCTTTTCGATACCCCTTTACCGTCTGCTTCACCCAAAAACTTTTTGTGAAGTCTTGTAGTCCCTGTAACTTAAAAAGGAATGCTAGACCCGCCAGCTTGCGCTCAATGGCGGAAACCGACCCCCCCGTCTTCCATGTGCCTAGACACGAAATAAAACACCAGCCATCCGACTTCCACTCCCCCTCCCCCCATCTCGACCTCCGCCTGTCGCAAAAAATTAAACCATTCCGCCCGTCTCGAGTACGCCGCCCACGTCGCCCCACTCACCGACCATTGGATACAACACGCGGCAAGTCCAATGCAGTGTCCCAGAGCCACGCCGGGCAAGGCACCCCGGTCTGCTCCACTGAAGGAGCCAACTCCCTGAACCTGGCCCACTGAAAACGAGATAGAGAGTCAGCGAGCGTGTTGTCCACCCCCGGTATGTCTACAGCATACAGAAATATGTTACACTGTAAACACCGTAGCACCAAATGTCTCAACAACCGGACCACCGGCAAGGATGAAGCGGAGATCCGGTTGATGACCTGTACCACCCCCATATTATCACAATTAAGCCGGACTTTCAAATTGCGACACTCCTCACCCCACAATACCATCGCCAAGACCACTGGTAACAGTTCCAGTAGTACTAGGTTCTGGAGGAAACCTGTCTCCTTCCACGAATCAGGCCAAGGTTCAGCACTCCACCGACCCTGAAAAAAGGTCCTGTAACCCATCGACCCAGCTGCGTCCGTGACCAGGTCCAGATCAAAATTACTGATGGGTCCTTCCATCCAGACTGACCTCCCGTTAAACGTTTCCAAAAACGTGTGCCACACTCTTAGGTCCTCTTTCAGTTCCTTGGTCAATCTAATAAAGTGCTTCAGGGATTTTGCTCCTGCGGTGGCCGCCGTCAACAAAACACCCGTCCCATGGGGATGATCCAACACGCAAAATTGAACTTGCCCAGTAACGACTGTAGTTCCCTTAACGTGACCTTGCTGCGCCCCAGGAAATCCCGTATCTCAAGCCTGAGATTCTCCACCTTATCCGGTGGCAGACGGCACTCCATTGCCTGGGAATCTATCACGATCCCCAGAAAACTGAGCTCCGTAGTAGGGCCCTAAGCCGCATCCACAGGGTAATGTCATTGTGGTCCCACCTAATGGAAGGCCGCACCGCCATACGCTGCCAGAATTGCTCATCGTAGCACAACCAACCTGTACCCCCATACGCGCCTCACCATTCGCATCCATGTAGCAAAACAACGCTGAGCAGTGTTCTGGCTTCTTATCGCCAATGACACTGGCCAGAATTGTGAATGCTTGCAGCCAATTCCCAAAAGTACGAGGGATGAGGCGATAACGCCGCTTCTCCTCGTCCTCTTTCTTAGAATCGTCGGGCTTGACCCTATCTAAGTTAAATTTTTCAAGTTGAAGCAAGGAAAAAATCTCCACATACTCACCTTTAACGATTTTGTCCCTCACCTCCTGCTTCAGGACCTAGGGGTCCCTCAAAACATACAAAGACCTCACATTTAGCTGCATCTGCAATTCTAACGATATCAGATCTGGTAGCTGCTGTTTTTTCCTTATGAGTGTCCCCCGCCGCGCTGACTGCCGGAACAGCCGCTGCCCCCCCCACTTGCACCAGCCCCCCCCACCCATGGGGCCACCTGCGGTAGCACTGCAGGACCCCCAGCAAAACGCTGCAACAGGTCCCGCAGCCCCCAGCAGGTCCTGCATCTGACCCGGTGCCCCCGGCGCGGCGGGTAAACCCCCCGCAGCCCCGGGTGCACCCGGCCCCCGTGCCACTACACCGGCACCCCCCACGCTAGCACCCCCTAGCCCAACCCCCAATAAGCTACACAGTGCATTTGACAGATCCATATTAGGTAAAGAGGTTGTCTTACCTGGCTGCTTGGGAACCGCACCACCAGCTGTCGCCTCTACATCCATCGCTGGTTGCCGTAGGTCGTCCTCTTCCTCCTCAGACACTTCACCCTCCGATCGGTCCTCCGCAGTGTGGCATCTGTCCACTTATCTTCAGTGTGCCCCAGGGTGAGCCTTGATGTCAGCTGGGCAGGAAGCAGTGATCGGGCTGCAGTCTTGGTACGGTCGCTTGCTCCGCCCACCTATAGAGGAGCTTTGTTACAGCCCGGATCGAGCCTCTCAGCCTAAAAGGAGCCTATGCCCAGGAGAAAGGGTGTGCTGCTGCCGCCATAGAAAGGAAGCTGGCAGATATGGGCTTATCCTCGTCCATGCTTTTGGATTCTTCAGCTGCCTCCCCTTTGTCTGGGCCCGCCCACTGGCTCCTTCCTGCATGCAATCAGCGGCAGGCAGTGTAAGCTCACTGAAGTTCTTTGGATCCTCCTGCACTCAGCATTAGTGCGGGGTGGACTGACACTATGCCGCTAGTGAGACACATCATACACAGAGCAATCTCCTCACTCTCGGTGCAGTCCACTTTGACTTCCAGGGGGGGGGCAATTGACCCCCCTTTCCCTGCCATGGGAGATGAATGTCTGTGCCCCATGTAAATGATTTAAACCTAAAAGCGGAATTCCATCCAACTTTGAACTTGCGCATTAAGTGACCGTAACCCCCTAACATGCCACATTTGGCAAGTAATTTTTTTTTGGGGGGGGGGAGCAGATACTCTCTTTTTAGGGTCATCCAGCTCCCACTTCCTCCCGGGGTTCTGCGGCACCAGAAAAAAAAGTTCACCTCGCCCTGCAATCTTCTGGGACAGGTCACAGGTCCCAGAAGGTTGCTCGACCAATCACAACGCGCAGCGCACGCATTGCAGCTCGTGCATGGCAGTGCGTGCCCGGCTGTGAAGCCACAGCCGGGCACACACAGTCGTGATGCCGACGCCGAGGAGAGAAGGGGGAGAGGAGCGGGCTTTGTACGCCTGCATCTCTGGACCGTGGGACAGGTGAGTGTCCGATTATTAAAAGTCAGCAGCTACACTTTTTGTAGCTGCTGATTTTTATATGGGTGGAACTCCACTTTAAGGGACAGTTACATAGTTTATAAAGTTGAAAAAATACTACGGTCCAGCCAGTTCAACCTATGCGTATGTAGGTGTGTGTGTGATTTTCATTATCTAACAATTCCCACAGCGCTGTATATTGTGCTTCTTGAGCAAGACATCGAATGCCCCTTACACGCGATCAGAAATTCCAACAGCAAAAGTCTGATGTAAGCTTTTGAACAGAAATTCCGACCGTGTGTATGCTCCATCGGACTTTTGCTGGCAGAATTTTCATCAGCAAAAGATTGAGAGCTGTTTCTCATCCCTCGTACACACGACCGAGAATCTCGTCGTAAAAGAAACGTTGTTTTCCTTGACGAGATTCTTGTCAAGCTTTCCTTGCATACAAACTGTCGAGACAAAATCTCGTTGTTCTCAAATGCGATGACGTACAACACGTACGACGGCACTATAAAGGGGAAGTTCGATTCCACTGGCGCCACCCTTGGGGCTGCTTTTGCTAATCTCATGTTACTGTGTGTTAAGAAAAAGTTTGGTGAGAGACGATTCGCGCTTTTCAGTCCATTACAAACACAAATTTTACCGAAGTTGCGCTCCCGTCTCATACTTTATTCTGAGCATGCGCAGGTTTCTAAGCATACACACGAATGTGTTTCTCATCATAAACCAGCGCGACGAGAAACACAACGAGAAAATTCAGACTCCCGACGAGAAAAAAGAGAGCATGTTCTCTTTTTTTTTTTTCTCTTTGAGATCCACAACAGTTTTCTCGACGAAAAACATACACACGACCGTTTTCCTCTGCAAAAAAGCTCTACCGTCAGTTTTCTTGATGTCGTGTGTACGAGACTTCAAATTTTCCGACAGAAAAAATTCCTATCGGAATATCCGATCGCCTGTAGCAATTCCGATGCGCAAAATTCCGACGCATGCTCGGAAACAATTTGACGCATGCTTGGAAGCATTGAACTTCATTTTCTCAGCTCGCCGTAGTGTTGTATGTCACCGTGTTCTTTTTTGTTTCAATCGTTTTTATTGGTTTTAACATGGGTACAAGTACAATATGAACATTGTACGTCGCGCAACGACGTTACGGATTGACATCCCTTAGAGAGGGAAACAGAGTTTCATAGACAAATTAAAGGTAAACATCATATTTAAACATACACGCACTGTGGTCTCCGCCATCTCCCGGCCACCCCAAATGGGCTCTATTTGTGGTCCGGGAGGGGGGGGGGGACCGTCGTCGAATACAATTGGAGGGGGATAGCCCCCTGAAGGTGTGTAACAGCGCCTCAAAGGTTCACATACTTTACATATAGACGGTGGTCACATTGTTCAGTCAAGAAGGGTCTGGATATCAACATCTAGGTCACATTACGTTTGGCTGTCATCGCAGTTCTAGAGCAGGTTACCCAGGGACCCCAGGCCAGACGGCACTTCGTGGTTTGGCCAGCGCTGGCCGCTGTCAAGGTTTCGTAGCTAAAGTGAAGGTCCACAAGGTCAATTACTTGGTCTATCGTCGGGGCCTTCTCTGATTTCCAAAGTCTTGTTAGACAGAGTCTTGCAGACAGTAAAATATGTGTAGTAACGTATCTAAGGGGAGAAGGTATGTCCTCAATGGTCAGGTTGAGTAACGCGAGAGCAGGAGATGGGAGCACCGGGTGTCTGGTGACGTTAGATATGAGATTGAAAGTGTTTTCCCAATATGTGTGGATGGAGGGGCAAGCCCAGAATGTGTGGAGCATGTCCCCTTTAAGGGAGCTACATCTCCAGCATAGATTGGAGGATTGGGGGTTGTATGATGCCAATCTATCCGGCGTCAGATACCACCGTAGAGAGATTTTTTGGGTAAGTTCCCAAAGTGCTGAACATTTTGTGGAGGTGTACACTGCCTGCAGTGCCCTCGACCATTGGTCAACGGAGAAGGTACAAGCCAAGTCGGCCTCCCAACGAAGGTGGGAGGGCGACTTGGAAAATTGGGTCTTCAAGTGCAGTAGATTGTAGAAGTGGGAGATTCCCTTAATGCGGGTGACTGGGTCCGTAAGGAACTTCCAGGTCTGTGGAGGAATGGCGTAAATGGGCAGAGGTATTGTCTTAATGCAGTGGCAGAGTCTCACATACGTGAAGAGTTCAGTAGAGGGGAGGTCAAACTCCTTCTGAAGCTGGGAGAAGGGTTTAGGTGCTGTGTCAAGTACTATCTGATTCAGGAATCGAATTCCCTTAAGGGTCCAGTGGGTCAAGGGCAGGTCCGGCGAT
This sequence comes from Rana temporaria, assembly GCF_905171775.1. NCBI lineage: Eukaryota > Metazoa > Chordata > Amphibia > Anura > Ranidae > Rana > Rana temporaria. The sequence continues at coordinate 38,324,502 of NC_053492.1, read as the reverse complement.
AGATAGTGAAGGGATTCTAGGGGTATTTGGTCAGGCGAGGGAGAGGTGGTACAGGAAATGTTTGTGACCAGCTTGTCCCAGGCTCTGGCCGTTGCTTTCATGGAGGGTGAGAGAGAGGACGGAACCGCCGCTCCCAGAGGGATACTCATGACCCAGTTTTTAAGGGAGGGGCGTGCGAGAGAGAGGCGTTCTATGTGTCCCCATGGTGATTTTGGACATGCACTGAACCATTCGGGCAGCTGAGCCAGAATGGCCGCGAGGTAGTAGTCCTCGAAGTCTATGGATCCCGCGCCCCCGGCTAGTTTATGCTTGATCAGTTTTGAGTGGGCACACCGAGGTCTTTTACCTTTCCAGAGATGTTGGTTGAGAATTGTTTGTAGGGACCTGAAAAAGGACGTAGGGAGTGGTATAGGTAGCGTTCTGAAAAAGTACAATATCTGTGGTAGGCAAAGCATTTTAAAGGCTGCCAGCCTACCCGACCATGAGAGTTCGTGTTGTGTGATGTGTTGGGAGTCCGAACGAATCTTGGCAAGGAGGGGCGGGAAGTTGGCTGAGAAGAGACGTTTAGTCGTGCGGGTCAGCTTGACCCCTAAGTAGGATATGTCATCGTCTGCCCAGGTGTACTGATGTTGTAACAGTAGGAGGTTCTTAGTCGTGGCGTCTAGGTTAATGTCGAGTATAAACGATTTGGTTGCATTTACCTTATAGTATGATATATTACTAAACCAATTAAGTATTTTCTGTACTTCAACCAGGGAAGAGACCGGATCAGTAAGGATTAAGATTACGTCATCCGCAAAGAGACTGAGTTTATGAGAGGTGTGTCCAATCTGCATACCGGAGATAGAGGGATTGTTTCTGATATGTGTTGCGAGGGGCTCCATGAGTAGGTTAAAGATGAGAGGGGAAAGGGGGCATCCTTGGCGTGTACCATTAGTGATGGGGAATGAGCGGGAGATCATATCTGCTGTGAACACTTGGGCTGAAGGGGCGGAATATAGAGCCATAATGGCATTGAAAATGAAACCCTGGAAGCCAAATAGTTGGAGCACAGACCTGAGATATGCCCAGTGTACTCTATCGAACGCCTTCTCTGCATCCAAGGAGAGGAGCAGAGAAGGCGTTCCCGTCGTTTCCGCATGGTGGATCAAGTTTAGTAATCTTCTAGTGGCATCTGATGCCTGTCTGCCCACAGTGAAACCAGCTTGGTCTCTATGGATGAGGGTGGGCATGACTGCTTTCAGTCTGTTCGCTATGGTTTTGGCGTATATTTTCAAATCCAGATTTAGCAACGAAATTGGGCGGAAATTTTGAGGTTTGTTCGGCTCCTTCCCTGGTTTCGGTATCGTTACTACAAGGGCATTTAAAACATCAGGCGCAAATTGAGAAGAGGAGGCAGCAGCTTTGAACATCTCGGTCATGTGGGGAGTCAGGTGGGCAGAAAATCTTTTGTAGTATTCCCCTGAAAAGCCGTCGGGGCCAGGGGCTTTGTTAGAGGGAAGTGATCTAATAGTCAGCGCAATTTCATGGGCTGTCAATGGAGCGTTGAGGGACGATAGTTGATCACCGGTCAGAGTAGGCAGTCTAATGGCTTGGAGGAAACCGTTGATGTCGTCTGGCGTTGGTTGCGGGGTATGGGGGTCTTGCTGAAGGTTGTACAGGTCTCTATAATAGTCACTAAAAGCGTTTGCTATGTCTTGGGGATTCGTCAGGGATTCATTGGAGTGAGGGTGAAAAATTTGGGAGATATTGGTTTTGGTACGTCTATTCTTTAAACGGTTTGCAAGTCTCTTCCCGGCCTTATTGGACGTGGAATAGACAGTAGCCTTAACCTTCCTATGGAGATATTCGTAGGAGTGAAGGAGTAGCGTTCGGAGCTCTCTTCTCAGGGTCATGATTTGGTCAAGTAGGGAGGGGTGGGGGCACGACTTGTTTTTGGAGTCTAAGGATGCTATGTGAGACGTTAAGTCATCGAAGCGTTGCGTCCTCTTCTTCTTATGCATAGATCCTATTTTCATAAGTACCCCTCTCATATACGCCTTATGGGCCCTCCACAGTACCCCAGGGTCAGACACTGAGCCATTATTGAGTACAAAGAAATCATTGATGTGGCTCTCTATCTCTACGGCATATTCGTCGTGCTCTAAAATATAATTATTCGCTCTCCACAGGAAAGTGTTTTGGGGCCGAGCCGAGATTTCAATGGCAATCGAGATTGGGGCATGGTCTGACCAGGTGGCAGTGTGGATCGCCGAGGCTGACACTTGCTGTAAGAGCCATTTATCCGTTAGAAATAGATCGATTCGCGAGTACGAATTGTGTCTAGGGGAAAAAAAAGTGAAGTCCTTCTCAGTTCCATGATGACATCTCCAGATGTCAAACAAGTTATGGGACGAAATAATTTTTTTCAACGGGGAGTCTCGCCGTCCGGTTGCAGCTGTGGTGTCAAGGAGGGAATCAGGAGCAAGATTAAAGTCTCCCCCTATGATCAGGTGACCTTGCTGTATTGGTGTGAGTGTCCTTAAGACTTTGTGGAGGAATTGCCTCTGGTGGGTGTTTGGGGCATACACGTTGACCAGGGTGAACGTTTTCTTGTCAATGGTGCAAACCAAAAATATATAGCGGCCTTCAGGGTCTAGTACTACGTTCAGGGGCCTGAAGTCAATGGAGTTGTGGATCGCTACCATGACTCCTCTGGTCTTAGTAGCGTGGGATGCATGGTAGACATGTGGAAAGTGAGGGTTATTGCATAGGTGAACGTCCGCTTGGAGGAGGTGCGTCTCCTGAGCAAAGATAATGTCACCATGAAGAGCCTTCACGGTTTTCCATAATGAGTGTCTTTTGGCCGGGTGATTAAGCCCATTAACGTTCAGCGAAATGAGGTTGAGTGGCATCCTGGGTAGACAGTGCAGGTGTGCAGGAAATAAACACTTACAGTTAGGTGCTCTCTTCGGCGGTGGAACGAAACAGGAGGACAGTCAGTAGGAGACCAGAGAAGGACAGGACTCAGCTGCGGAATTGAGGTCAGAACTGCGGATAGAGCAACATGTTACCACAAAAGGAAAAAAAACAATATCTTGGTAGTATGTGAGTAGAGTCGTGAATCATTAGAAGCACACCAGAGCAAAAGAGGAAACGAAACTGCAAAGTTAAAGGGAACTATCCCTCAGGGAGGAGGATAACTTGATGAGGGAACTAAGTGCTATAAGCTGAGCGGCACCACCTTCCGGAGGCAGTGCTTCAAGGGAGGTGGGGTTGATCTCAACCACGACCTCCGTCAGGGGCAGAACAGTCCAACACAACAGGAGCTGAATAAACTCAGGGATGGCTCAATCAGGACCCATGGGAGAGGGGTCGTAGTTAGTGGCCCGTTGTCGATCATTGCTTCATGCCATATCCACATTGTTAGGGTGCGGGTTCAGGTTCCGGCGGGGAGAGTTGCGGTCTTCGCGAGGCGGGAGCGGTGCGGGGGGCTCAGGCAGTATGCCCCAGGTGCGTAGGAGGTGTATGCCTTTATCGAGGTCGGCGACCACATGAGATTTTCCGTTTTTGGTGATGATTAGCGAGGCTGGATATCTCCACTTGTACTGGATGCTGTGATTTTGGAGACCCTTGGTGACTGGGCTCAATTGCCTCCGCATTTGGAGGGTATACTTTGAGAGGTCAGGAAACAGCTGGAGATCCGTAAACGGAGCTGGTAGCGGTGTCTTAGATTTAACACCAAACATGAGCCGTTCCTTAACATGGAAAAAGTGTATGCGCATCAACACATCCCTGGGTACTGAGGCGGCAAGATGGGACGGTTTTGCGATCCTGTGGATCCGATCAATAATTATGTCGCGGGGAGGTGCGTCCGGGAGTACGAGGTGTATGAGTTCCTTGGCGTACTTAGGGAGATCTGCAGGAAGTATGGATTCAGGGACCCCTCTAAGTTTCACGTTGTTCCTGCGAGATCGGTCTTCTAAATCTGCGAGTTTACTGCGCATCCACGTTTGCTCCTCTCTGACAGCCTCATATACATCAATCATGTCATTTACTGTTGAGGTACAGTCAGTCATACTGGTTTCTACGTGGGAAATTCTTTCCCCCAGGGAGTGGATGTCTGAGTTAACCTTAGTGAAAAGGGAGGATAGGTCAGTCATCAGGGAGGATTGTAAAGATAGGAGCATGTCTTTTAATGTAGAGTCCAGCACAGGTTGGCCTGAGGTGGGGAAAGAGGCCACTGAGGAGTGTAAGGCCTGGTTGGACAGAAAAGCCGGGGCCTCAATTAATGCTATGGCCGGCCGCTCCGGCGGCGCATCCAGCCGCATCTTAGCCTTAGCCGGGCTGCTGGTGAGGGGTTCTCTGTCCAGGGGGCGATCGGAGGATACAGGGGGGGACTGGCTGCCTGATCTGATCGGATTAATGCCTGTGGCATTGTCATGCGTGTCCCGCAGCGCGGCGCGGCCGGCGCCATTACTGTCGTCACTGACCTTCCCCGCCGGCTTGAAGGAGAACGCCGTCAGTTTCTGCGGCTTGTATTCAGTTAGCCTCTTCCTGGACATGTTCTCCGGGGTCCAGGGTATGTCAGGAGGACGGATGGCTGTGGATGGAGTCGTTGAGAGGGCCGTTGTGGCTGTGTTGCTCTCCCTGGGCTGATGAGCTGTGAGATTAGGCTGCCATCTTCAGCTCCGGTCGGCCACGCCCCCCTATGTCACCGTGTTCTTGATGGTCAAATGTTCAGAGAACTTTTGTGTGACGTGTGTATGCAACCAAGCAGAATTTTTTTTTCGGAGAAACCATCCAAGGTTTTTCCGACGGAAAATCTAAGTTTGTGTACGCGGCATAAAAGTTTTTGAAGCTGTTAACACTCTCAGCTAGAAGCACTTCCTGGGGGGATAGAGTTCCACATATTTTTTTCTTAATGATCCCTTTCTTCAATCTTTCTTCTAACTTCAAATTATGCCCATGTGCACTTTTCAGGGACCTAAGACTCCTTTCACACTGTGGCCGCCCGTGCATTAGCGGTAAAGCACCGCTATCGCTTTTTGGCCACTAGCGGAGCACTTTTAACCCCAAATAAGGGGTTAAAAGCGCACGTGTTGCGATGCTTTGGCAGCGCTGCCCATTCATTGCAATGGGCAGGGCGTTTTGGGAGCGCTCCCAAAGATGCTGCTTGCAGGACTTTTTCTAATGTCCCACGAGTGCACCGCCCCAGAGGAAGAAATCATTTCAAATTGTCAATCATTATTATTTTAACAGCTTCTCATTTTAAAATATTATTCTGCTTTATAATAGAACTAGAAATCTAATTTTTTATTTGCCCCCTCATAATGCTTTCAACTATCTACTCTTATCCTTTTTCTATTTCAGGTTTTCTTTGTGACCACTGGTCTTTGCTCCTCTGCAGATGATGCAGATTTTCTTATTTATAGGGAAATAGCATCAAGGAGCTTTGGACATGCCTTTCAAGTCGATGCATCTGATTTAAATATGGTGAGTATTTTTTTTTTCAGCATTATATCCGATTATTATTGCCAATAAATACAATGTGCATAAAGTCCAATCAAAGTGAAAATTAGTGCAGTCTTTATAATAAAGTGCAAGCATGCAGAAACTTTTCACGGTGCAGGAATCGCAGTGCTGTGCTTCCCTCCTGTGTTCCCACACTCACCAACCGTTGTTGATTCTTTAAAGCGGAGGACCCATCAATTTTTTTTTTTTAAAGTCAGCAGCTACAAATACTACAGCTGACTTTTAAAAAATTAACACTTACCTGTCCAGCGCGCCCGCGAAGTCGGCAGACAAGGACGAGCAATCGCTTGTTCATCGGATGCTGCCGCCGCCATGCTCGTTGAGGGAATCAGGAAGTAAAGCCTTGCGGCTTCACTGCCCAGTTCCCTACTGCACATGCGCGAATAGCGCGGCGCATCGTCACTGGTCTCCACTCTCTACTGGGAACAGTGGGCCAGATTCACAGAGCAGATACGACCAGCATCGGGTATGCAAATTAGGAGTTACGGCGATCCACGACGGTTTTTCGCGTTTGCTACGTCGCCGCTAGTCTACTTTCCCGTCGCAAATTTAGTCGTCGTTTTGGGTGCCCTAACTTTACACAGCACACGTATGTGCTGTATAAAGTATGGCCGTCGTTCCCGCTTCGAAATTTAAAAATTCATGTCGTTTGCGTAAGACGTCCGGGAATCAGAAAATACGCTACGCACGGCGGGTAATTCAAAATGGAGCATGCGCAGTAGGTCCGGCGCAGGAGCGCGCCTAATTTAAATGACACACGCCCCTTTGAATTACGTGGGCTTATGCCGGAGGCCGCTGGCGTAGTTTTAATCGCAAGTGCTTTGTGAATCAGGCACTTGCGATGAAAACTTGCGGAGGTGTAACATATCTACGATACGTTACGCCGCCGCGATTCTACGTGAATCTGGCCCAGTGTGTTTCCCAGAAGACAGTGGGGGTGACGCGAAGGGGCGTGACTCCCGTGGCAGTCGATACCCGGAAGTGGTGCAAATACCTGTTTTATACAGGTATCTGCACCCCCCCCCCCCCCCGTGAAAGATGCCAAATGTGACACCGGAGGGGGGGAAGAGTTCCGAAAAGTGGAAGTTTCATTTTTGGGTGGAACTTCTCTTTAAGCCAACGATAACAGTTACTATGCACTTGAATGAGAGTATCCTGGTCTTGGCCTTTGTTTTCCTCAATCCTCCTCTGCTCCTCCGGTATGGTGGCTGGATTCAGTAGTGAACATTAATTTCATATAAAGAGATCTACTGTACATAGTATAATATTTTTACGTTATTTTTCCTTTAAAAAAACAGTTACAGCCCTGGTTCACACTGGGTACGATTTGGTACGATTTGAGATGCGATTTGACATGTCAAATCGCATCTCAAATCGGCGGCATTTGCCGGCAATTGTCGGCAATGGCACTGTCCTAATCGGTGCGGCGCTGCACCGATTTCAAAAAGTAGTTCCTGTACTACTTTTTGCGATTTCGGCCCGAGATTTACATTGAACCCTGCACAGATGTCTCTTAAATCACGGCCAAAATCGCGGCAAAATCGCAGACGCGGAATCGCGGTAAAATCAAGATTTTACCGCGATTTTGGATTTTGAATTCACAGCAGTGTGAACCTAGCCACATTCGTAAAAGAACAATGTACAAAGGCACAAAATGCCAGACTGGAAACGCCGTGGCAGTGTGCGCTTCACCGACCAGATGTGATGTCACTGGAAGTCCCCATCTAACGTGTTTCATCCCTCGCACAAGGCATCGTCAGAAGCTAGGGACGCCAATGATTGGATCTCCTTTTTATGTCACTTGCCACTCCCACTCCTCCCATGTAACCACCTACTACACCCTTTACATGACGTTTTTTCCACCTACCACCATACTGAAAGAATGTTACTTCGTATTAAATGGCTATAAGAGCAGGCGCCATGTTACTACACTCAACATATCGTTTAATACTAAAACAACAGATACAAGTAGAAGAGATTTTAAAATATGATATCTAATACATATATAATTCCTATCTAAAATTTTGTATATGGTCCAAGTATATACAAATTCATATCTATCTACTTGTAGTTAACCACTATTGTAATCATCCCACTAGCTGTGGATTCCTCTTCACACAATATATGGTTCAAATGTATGTAACTTAAAGCGAAGGTCCACCCTAAAAAACATATACATTAAAATGTTCTTTGAAATAAATAAAAAAATTACTTACCAGAAACCCCTGTTGCTAGGCAGTATTTCTAATCTGCCTCTTCCTAGTCCGCGGTGCTGTTCCGCTACTTCCTCCTTTTCGGCGAGCTCCCCCAGTTGTCTTCTGGGACCTGTGTGTCCCAGAAGACAACGGGGCCATTCACAAAGTGCCGCGCGACTCACGAATGCGTAGTAAGAAAACAGGCAGTGAAGCCGCAAGGCTCCACTGCCTGTTTCCCTCCGTTAGGATGGCGGCGCCGGCACCCGATCCGATGGACGGATCGGCCTCAGGGGGATGTCATTGCGGGTTCACTGGACAGGTAAGTGTCCTTATTAAAAGTGTTTGTAGTTGCTGACTTAAAAAAAAAAAAAAGTCTGGAACACCGATTTAAAGTGATTGTCTTTTTTTTTTTAAATAACAAACATGTTATACTTCCCACCTCTGTTCAGTTGGATTTACACAGAGCAGCTCGGATCCTCCTCTTCTCGAGTGCCTCTTCTGTGCTTCTAGCCCTTCCCTCCTATAGAGTGCCCCCTCAGCCAGAGGCGTTCTATGGGTGCACCTCAGCGCTCTGTGTATCCATTCAGACACGGAGTCCTGACCCGGCTCCGCCCCCTCTCTCCCCTAAATTGGCTGACTGATTTTGATTGTGTCTGTGTCTCAGCCAATCAGGAGGAGTGTCTGGGACAGCTAAGACACTTGTGGACATCACTGCAGAGATATGGGACTCAGGTAAGTGATTAGGGCGGTGCTGGGGAGGCTTCTACACACTTTGGCCCAGATTCACGTAGGAAGCGCAAATTTGTGAGCGGGCGTAACGTATCCTATTTACGCTACGCCTCTGCAACTTTGACAGGCAAGTGCAGTATTCACAAAGCAAAGTTGCGGCGGCGTAGCGTAAATAGGCCGGCGGAAGCCCGCCTAATTCAAATGTGGAACATGTGGGCGTGTTTTATGTTAATTTATTGTGACCCCACGTAAATGACGCTTTTTACGAACGGCGCATTCGCCGTCCGTGAAAGTATCCCAGTGCGCATGCTCCAAATTAACCCGCAAAAAGCCAATGCTTTCGACGTGAACGTAAATGACACACAGCCCTATTCGCGAACGACTTACGCAAACGACGTAATCGACGGAAAATTTGACGCTGGCCCGACATCCATACTTAACATCGGCTGCGCCTCATATAGCAGGGGTAACTTTACGCCGGAAAAAGCCTAACGTAAAGCAGCGTACACGCCCCTAGCGGCCAGCGTAAATATGCAGTTAAGATACGACGGTGTAGGCGACTTACGCTGGTCGTATCTTTTATACAAATTCTGGCGTATCTGATTCTTTGAATCAGGCGCCAAGATACGATGCCTCAGACTCAGAGATACGACGGCGTATCTGGAGATACGCCGTCGTATCTCCTATGTGAATCTGGGCCAGAAGGATTTTTATCTTAATGCATATAATTCCGTTAAGATAAAAAACCTTCTGCCTTTACAACTCCTTTACAATATCTTTCTATTATCATTATTACCTACTATTTTTTTATTTATTTTTTTAAAAGAGCGACAATTTTGAAAAAAAACTAAAATTGTTTACCTTAGGTCGAGCGCACCGCCGGCGGCGCGCTCGTGACCCGGTCCTGAGCTCCGTGACCGCGCGCCCACGGGAGCCACGGACCCGATCGCTGCCGGTGTCCCGCGATCGGGTCACAGAGCTGAAAATCGGGGAGAGGTAAGTGTAAACAAACCTTTCCCCGTTCTTCCTACTGTGAGTGTCACTGATCGTCTGTTCCCTGTCATAGGGAACGACGATCAGTGACGTCACACACCAAGGCACGCCCCCACACAGTAAGAATCACTCACCAGGGCGCACTTAACCCCTTCAGCGCCCCTACAGGTTAACCCCTTCACTGTCAGTGTCATTTTCACAGTAATCGGTGCATTTTTTTTAGCACTGATCGCTGTAAATATTACAAGGGTCTCAAGTGTCCGATGTGTCTGCCATAATGTCACAGTCACAGAAAAATTCACTGATCGCCGCCATTACTAGTAAAAAAATAAAAATAAACATGCCATGTCTATTTTGTAGACGCTATAACTTTTGCGCAAACCAATCAATAAACGCTTATTGCGATTTTTATTTTTTTTACCAAAAATATGTAGAAGAATACGTATCGCCCTAAACTGAGGTAAAAAAAAAATTATATATATTTTTAGGGCATATTTATTAAAGTAAACAATATATATATTTATTTTTTTTCCAAAATTGTCGCTCAAAAAAAAAAAAAAATCAAATACCACCAAAAGAAAGCTCTATTTGTGGAAAAAAAAGTATGTAAATTGTGTTTGGGAGCCACGTCGCAATTGTCAGTTAAATTTGCCGAATCGCAAAAAGTGGCCTGGTCCTTTAGCAACAAAATGGTCCGGGGCTTAAGTGGTTACGGAAGCCAATCAGTTTATGCGCTGACAAAAAGCATGCTAATAGAAGGAGAGCAGAGTGACAAAGAGATGAGCTCATCACCTTTCACTGTCCAGTCACAGGCTGGGGGTTGGCCCAAGGCGGCCCGGGCTCAGAGGAAGGGGATTGAATTATGCTGGTCATCAGACTGAGGACATCTAGTGGCAGAAATCATATGATGGGGAAATCTCTGGAATGAAGATGAATCTTGAAACAAAGGTTTTTTTTTCCATGTTCCTTTTAATAGGCTAATCCTTTATTTGTTTTCAATCTTGCCATTGTGGTTGGCATTCTGCTTTAAGTCCCTAGCATTTATATATAACAGGGTTTTGGGTTTGTCTGATATGTTTTTTTATTTTTTATTTTTTTTATAGGTGTTTAATTACTTGGATTTCACACTGTCCCTGCCGGCAAACAGTTCCAAACAGCTGTTCACCAAAGATTATGAAGGCGAAAGTCATTCCGATAGTTTTCCAGTATCAGATAATTTCACTACTTTACTAGTGACTACAGATGGAGCGATCTCTTCGCTTGAAATAAAAGGACCTGATAGTAAGATTAGAATTTTATGATTTATTTATTTATTTATATGTATATACAGTATAAGGGGTCTCTTTTGTTAAAAAAAAGAAAAAAATATATAGAAAAATGCCTTATCCGCAAAAGCATGATATTTGGCCATCTTGTCCAATCAGATTCCATGTTTAATTTCCTGAAAAATACAAGATTAAATAAGACTGGTCACTATGGTGGAGGTCTCTATTATTGACGAAACTACCGGTTTTTTAATTGTTACGTATAATCAATTACTATTATGTGTTTATAGTTAAAGGGCCGGATTCAGATACCTGAGCCGGTCGGCGTAACGTATCTCTGATATGTTACGCCGCTGTAACTTTGGGCACAAGTTCTGTATTCAGAAAGAACTTGCACCCTTATTTATGGCGGCGTAACGTATGTGTTGCAGCGTAATTCAAATGGGCATGTTGGGGGCGTGTTTTATTTAAATTAGGCTTGACCCCGCGTATTTAAGGTTTTTTTTTTTAACGGCGCATGTGCGCATGCTCAAAAATCCGCAGCAAAACGTCATTGCTTTCGACGTGAACGTAAATTACGTCCGGCCGTATTCGCGAACGACTTACGCAAACGACGTAAAAAATTAAAAACTAGACGGCCATACTTAACATAAGATACGCCGCACATACCCCTCATATAGCAGGGGTAACTTTACGCCGGAAAAAGCCGAACGCAAACAACGTAAAAAAAAAGCGCCGGGCGGTCGTTCGTTTCTGAATCAACGTAAATAGTAATTTGCATATTCCTCGCGTAAACAAACGGAAGCGCCACCTAGCGGCCAGCGTGAAATTGCAGCCTAAGATGTGACGGTGTAAGACACTTACACCTGTCGGATCTTACGGATATCTATGCGTAACTTGACTCTATGAATCAGGCGCATAGATACGACCAGCCGGACTCAGAGATACGACGGCGTATCAGGAGATACACCGTCGTATCTCGTATCTGAATCTGGGCCACAGTGTGTGTCTCGCCAAGATTCTTTCGGATAGAGTGAGGAAAGACTTAAAACCCATGTCAGGTTTTTACTGAAATCTGGGGCTCTGTTAGAGAGATTTTTCTCTCACTTCCTGTCCTGCTGACAACATCTTACAGGAAATGAGGGGAACTCTACACCAGAAACACAGACAGAAATTGTTCTACTCCACTTATGGGTTGTATTGAACTGCATAAGGCTATTATTGCCCTGCAGTATGCTGACATCTAGTGGCAGCTTTGGGCCACTACAACTTATTCAATATAGTAATTTTTAGATCTTCCTTCTGTGTTCCTCTTAAAGTGTTTGTTAATCCCCCCAAAAAAAGGATCATGCTCCTTTAACCACTTAAACCCCGGACCATTATGCAGCTAAAGGACCTGGCCCCTTTTTGCGAATCGGCACTGCGTCGCTTTAACTGACAATTGCGCGGTCGTGCGACGTGGCTCCCAAACAAAATTGGTGTCCTTTTTTTCCCCACAAATAGAGCTTTCTTTTGGTGTTATTTGATCACCTCTGCAGTTTTTATTTTTTGCGCTATAAACAAGAATAGAGCGACAATTTTCAAAACAATTCAATATTTTTTACTTTTTGCTATAATAAATATCCACAAAAAAGATATATATAAAAAAAAAATCTTCCCCTCAGTTTAGGCCGATACGTATTCTTCTACATATTTTTGGTAAAAAAAAAATTGCAATAAGCGTTTATTGATTTGTTTGCGCAAAATGTATAGCGTTTACAAAATAGGGGATAGTTTTATTGCATTTTTATTAATATTTTTTTTTTAGTAATGGCTATTGTGACTGACACATTATAGCAGACACTTTTGACACTATTTTGGGACCATTGTCATTTTTACAGCGAGCAGTGCTATAAAAATGCACTGGTTATTGTAAAAATGACACGGCAGTGAAGGGGTTAACCAGGAGGGGGCGCTGGCGGACACGCCCCGCGTATTATTTACGCGCGGACCTCTGTTCGATGGTGTGTACAGCCATCGAACAGAAGTCCCCAGGCAGACATGTCCGATGAAAACGGTCCGCGGACCGGTTTCATCGGACATGTCTGCTCGTGAGTACAAGGCCTAACACTTAAAAAAAAAACTGTCTGTTCCTGCCAGTTTCTCCCACACTGACCACTGTGTATCGTGGCTGCTGAGACCTGACAACATGGTCAGATTACATGCCTCCGTCATCCGATGTGCGTTTTTTCTATTTAAATATAACAATCAAGCAATCCACATAAGCATAGATGAGGAAAAGATGCAATAAAGTCAACCAAAGTGAAATAAAGTCTCCTAACAGTGAAATTTTTTGAGACTTTGATTCACTTTATTGGACCTTTTCCTAATTTATGCTTATGTGGATTGCTTGATTGTTATATTTAAGCAGATGGCGCACTTTTTATGAGTATTGTCACATATATTTTGTATCCATATTTTGTTTGTGTGTAGCTGTGATTTCTTCTATACATTTAGCATGACATTCATGCTTTCATAAAGGTAAAGCACCTTCTGAGTGAAGCTCCCCCACCAGCATACCTAATACTTACCTGAGCCCAATCTTGATCCAGCGATATGCACAAGAGCAGTGGTTCTTCTGGCTCTCTCCATCTTCATTGGCTCGGAGACAGCAGAGGGAGCCATTGGCTCCTGCTGCTGTCAATCACAGCCAGTAAGGAGGGAGCAGGTGGGACTGAGCCACAATTTTTGTTGCGGTCCAGGTCAGCGGGACCGGGGTGGGGGGGCGAGGAGGGGGACCTGTGTTAGTTCACCTTACGGATTTTTCTGTAAAGGTGAACTTACACTTTAAGTAGCCTATAGTGTTTTTTTACACTGGACAATTTTATTTTTTTGCCTCTGATCAGCCTGCGTAGACAAGGCTAGTACTCCCCACATAGGAGTCACGGTTGAATAAAGAACACTCTCTGTTGTGGACAACACTTACCTGTCACCAATAAGTTTCACGCTGAAACAGGCAATATCTACATCTTTACACATTTGTCACAATACTTAGCACAGTGATTTTTTTTTTTAAATAGGGTTTCATGCACATGGATCCGTGGTCGGCACAACGTACAATTCACAATATTTCCTGGCCTGGCAGACACAGGTTCTGCCAACAGCTGTCCATAGAAATCAACCACTGTACACACAGTCCTTGATCAAACTCGAGCATGCACCTAGGGATTTATGTCTGTATGCATGCACATGTTTACGCAATTGTTAGTGTATGCATGTTGTAAAGATTACGCAATTGTTAGTGTATGCATGTTGTAAAGATTACACAATTGTTAGTGTATGCATGTTGTAAAGATTAAGGTCAAGGGTAGAACTTTTATGGATGCAGTCCATTTACCAACATTCATTCATTCTTCTGCCCATGGTTATTAACAAAGTTCCTTACATCAGGTTTTCCCTCGGAGGGTTTATTCCACTATGAATGCCACAAAACGGACATTTTTAGCTTCTCCCCCTCTGGCTTTCTTTGATAGCACTGATGCTCTGGCTCTCCACTTCAGGTCCTTGTCTGATCACCCAGACAGGCTCCTGTGCACACATGCATCAGCTCTAGTTGCTCCCAGTTGTACTGACTTGTACTTGGACTCCTGGACTGAGCTTACTTTCTCCTAGGTGGAGCCCTGAACTTTACTCAGTGTGTATACTATAAAGTAGGGTTGCTACCTTTTCTTCAAGCCAATCCCGAACATTTTAGCGGCATTCCGAGTGCGGGGTTCAGGAGTGTGTTACGTTTAAAAGTGCGTTATGTACAGAATGCAATGTTCAGAAGTGTGTAACATTCAGGAGTGTGTTGTGTACAGAGTGCAGGGTTCAGGAGTGCATTATGTACAGAGTGCGAGGTTCAGGAGTGCGTTACGTTCAGGAGTGCGTTATGTACAGAATGCAAGGTTCAGGAGTGCGTTGTGTACAGAGTGCAGGGTTCAGGAGTGCATTACGTACAAAGTGTGTTATGTTCAGGAGTGCGTTGTGTAAAGAGTGCAAGGTTCACGAGTGCGTTACATACAGAGTACGGGGTTCAGAATTGCCTTACATGCAAAGTGAAGGGTTCAGGATTGCTTACGTACAGAGTGCACGTGTGCATAAATCACAGGCCAGTTTATAACTTCCCTGTACCAAGCTCTGTCCAAATTTCTGCCCCCCCCCCCCCCACAGTGCAAAGCGCCCCTCTCTCTCTTTCTCTCTCTCTCTCTTTTCCCGGCCTTTCTCTTCCTCCCTGTCTAGTGCACAGCACTTATCTACACCACAGAAGAGAAAGAAGAGAAGTACTGTACCCTACCCCATGTCAGGCTGCCAGCACAGGCTTTGGGAGATGATGCAGGTGCGAGGCTGGAGTGTGCATACCCTGCCCCTCCTTCTCCTTCTCTGTTGTAGATGCAGGGAGAGTTGTGTGCATGGCCGGGAGAGAAGCCGCAGCTGGGACAAGCTAGGAAGTGCACTCGGAGCTGGAGTTTGACTTTTTCCTCCCCCTATGCATGCATAACCGAGATCATTGAGGTGGCTGGGGGGGGGGGGAGAAGGCAAAGAGAGGGCAGAGAGCACAGACAGGCGCTGCACAGCCACAAAAGTCGGCACTGGCTAAAATTTATGTAACATAACATAATATAACATATGTGACGGTTAGGTCGGAAGTGTGTCCGGGTTTCCGGCGGAGGTAAACCCGGGCATAAGTGTCTAAACCCGGACTGTCCGGGTCAATCCCGTACAGGTGGCAACCCTACTATAAAGCCTGTGCACACCTGCACAATCAGCAGGTGCTCGTCCCATCAAAAAGTGGGCCTAGAGTTTGAGGCTTCATCCCACCCAAGACTATGCCTCTGGTAGGGTGACCAGACATCCCCGGTTTCTGGGGACAGTCCCCGGATTGAGGACACTGTCCCCGGACCAAGTCTGTCCCCGGTTTTGTCCCCGGATTGGATTTGAACAAGGGCATTCAAATACAAATTTGAACAAATACATTCAAATTTTAAATGTTTCGGGCCCTAATGCCGCATACACACGATCATTTTTCGGCATGAAAAAAACAAAGTTTTTAAAAAATTTCATTTAACATGATCGTGTGTGGGCTTCACTCAATTTTTCGGGTTCTGAAAAACGAAAAAAAAAAAAATCGAACATGCTGCATTTTTTAATGCCGTTTTAAACTATGTTGTTTTTCGGGTTGAAAAAAATGATCGTGTGGGCTAAAACGACGTTAAAAACCTGCGCATGCTGAGAAGCAAGTTATGAGACGGGAGCGCTCGTTCTGGTAAAACTACCATTCGTAATGGAGTAAGCATATTCATCACGCTGTAACAGACAGAAAAGCGCAAATCGTCTTTTACTAACACGGAATCAGCTAAAGCAGCCCCAAGGGTGGCGCCATGCGCATGGAATTTTCCCTTTATAGTGCCGTCGTACGTGTTGTACGTCACCGCGCTTTGCTAGAGCATTTT
This sequence comes from Rana temporaria, assembly GCF_905171775.1. Lineage (NCBI taxonomy): Eukaryota > Metazoa > Chordata > Amphibia > Anura > Ranidae > Rana > Rana temporaria. The sequence continues at coordinate 38,308,335 of NC_053492.1, read as the reverse complement.
TTTTAAAACTATCGTGTGTGGGCAATGTCTTTTTAATGATGAAGTTGGAAAAAATAAAGTTTTTTCTACATGCCGAAAAATGTATTTTTTCATGCCGAAAAATGATTGTGTGTACGTGGCATAAGCTCTTGTGTTCATAAAGCCTAAAATAAAGAATTGTAGTGTCGTCTATAGCAAATGGTCAGATGTGATATTTCATTTTCCCTGTTCATCCTAGAAAAGGCAGTCCAACACCTGATTGGATGCTGTTGGTGATAATGTAGTTATATGATTGGAATTACTTAATCTTGAGGAAAAATACAACAAACCCACTAACTGCAACATGTTAAATGTACAAACAGACACTAATGCTGCATAAAGGCCTTTGGATGGCAAAATGTCTCGTACTTTTATTGAACTCTAATTGAACAATTGTCAATTTTATGAAATAATTTGTAGATTTGCGTTGTAGATTTGTAGCATACCGACACATTGTACTTCTTTCCTTCGACAGCTTCTAAAGAAGATATTAAGAAAACTGTGAACGAGAGTTGGGGTGGCATGTACATTATAAAAGACCCTGCCTTAGGAGACTGGACCATTGAGGTTGAGGGAACTGGCAGATATTCTGTTCGAGTGGAAGGATCCAGTGGTATACACCATGTGTTTTTATTTTATTGTACAAATCCAACATATTGTACAGAGAAATGTAGCCATGAGAGTTTATTCACACATCTGTGCCATGGCAATGCATGGTAAAACTTGTGTTTTACAATGTGTAACATGCAATGCATCCCCAATACATTGTCATTGCAGAGTGTGGCAGCTGATAGGGGGGTACAGACAGTACTCCTGTATCTGGTTCCATTGGGACAGCAAGGGAGCCATGGCCCCTGCCCCGTGTGCTGTTGGTGGCCCTAGTGCAGCACATGGGCATCACTAGAGCTGGTTACCCAGGGAACATGCCCTACATCGTTTTTGGGGTGCCCTGGGGTCCGCAGGGCAACTGTCTGACATTTTTTTGTTTGGTTTTCTGCTGTGCCAATGGCATTAGCACTACAGTGCAACTTCTACCCATCTATAAGCAGAAGTTAAAGCGGTTGTAAACCCTCCTATCTTTTTCAGCCAAGGAAGCTGCCATCTTGGCCTTTGTTCAATCTTCAACTGCCATGAAGCTGCACATGTGATCAGTTATGACACCAGCCATTGGATGGTTTGACAGTTTGGTTGAGAGCACAACCAATGTACAGTTAGCATTCCCGGCATGCCGGGAATGTTAACAGTTTTTTTAAGTGTTACATCGATGGGTTTACAACCGCTTTAAGAGCTGAGGGAGGCTTCTCTTAGCTCCACCTTGGCTTCAGTCACATGACACGGGAGGACTTCCCCTCTCTCTGAACTTCCATTGCTTTTGAGGTCTGATGGGTGGATCCAGGGAGGAAGTGTTGAGGGGAATCTGTGCTAGGAGAAGAAGGCTAAGAAAGAGGATGACTGGAAGGGGGTGGTTGGATAGACCATATGGGGCCCCATTATTTCTAATAGCAGCCCTGATGTAGCAGGTAACACAGCAGCAATGCAACGCACCACAGCACACATTACATGCATTGTTATGCTCTGTTTTATAAAATGGTTTGTGTCTGTCTGATATTTAGTGCATTAAGGTAAGTGTGTGTGTGTGTGTGTGTGTATATATATATATATATATATATATATATATATATATATATATAGAGAGAGATATAGAGATATATATATATATATATATATATATATATATATAGCATTTTCCTCCTATTGGATTATTTTTTGCTGGATGGGGCTAAAACTCCTATTACACTGTGCAGGGACTGCCCTGTCAGATCTCTGCTCTCCTCTATGGGGGGATCGGATGAACACGAACCGTCTGTCCATGTTCAACCGATTCGATCTGCAGACGGATGGGAAAAATAGGCTTTTCCTCCATCTGCAGAAACGGACCATAGCAGGGACCGATGAAATCGGGTGTTAGCGGATATTTATCCGCTGACACCCGCTATCCCATAGGGATACATGTATGTCTGTATTTCATTCGAAAACAGATGGATGAAATATGGACATATGGTCCGCTGGTGTGAAAAGGCTCTAAATACTAGAAGCATGTTTTTTTTTTTTTCTCCCAGAACTGTGTAGTAATCCACAGAGAAACATACAACGTAATACAGACTTGTCACTTCTGCTCTCTTTCCTTCTGCAGAGTGACTGGTCTCGTCTCCGCCCCCCCCCTGTAGTTTTCTGCAGGCAGCTTGTAATTGGTGGGGCCTGTTGGGTCCCTCCCATAGCTCTGCTCTCTGCACAGGCTATGTACAGCATAGTATGTAGAGCACAATCACCAACCTAACATTCCACTACATTTGTTTAATAAAGTTTTAGTTATTGATTTTTCATTTCTTGAATTGCATTATAACTAATTTTATATTTTCTCTTTTTCAGCAACTAATATATCAAGTAAGTGGAAAAAAAATTGAAAATATTGCAACTGTGTAATCTTGCTTTTTAGTAAATGGTACCCAAGATCTCTATCTCTATCTCTATCTCTATCTCTATCTCTATCTCCTTAAGCCACATTCTTATATATAGAATTTGGTAATGTTTGGTTATCCAGAACTAAAACTAATAATGTAGAATAAACTACCTGAGTATCAGTAGAAGAACTGGTGTTACAAGTATATTGGCCTGATACATCTCAGTTTTGGCAGATGAATGTGATCACATCTAATGGAAAATTTGAGCTAATAGCCCCATTTCAAATTATTTAAAATATCTATACTGGTAATTTTTTGCAAAACGTTTATTGGTATGGAATTTTGCAAACTTGATACTTTTATGCAAAGAAACATTAATGAAAGAACATTCATTTGTTTGATCTTTATGTCCCAAACAGCTACTTCAAACGGCTCGAAATGTTGCCCTAATGCTAGCTGTGAAGACCAAACTTCCAAATTAATACAATTGTATAAGATAATTATCTACCAGTGGAAAAACTGCTGATATTAGTCCAGCCTTTCTCAACCTTTTTCACATGGATGAATCATTAAAAAAAACATTCATCTATCAGGGAACCTCTACCAATTGTTATTATATCAACATCCCATGATGCATTAGTGTGATGGTCAGTGAGAAGAATGCCCCTTACATTGGTGGTCAGTGACAAGAATGTCCCTTACATTTAAGCCCCGTACACACGATCGGTTTTCCTGCCAGGAAAACTGCCAAGAGAGCTTTTAGCTGGGAAAACCAGACGTATGTATGCTCCCTGGTAGTTTTCCCATCAGGAAAACAGCCGGGAATCCCGGCGGGAAAATAGAGAACCTGCTCTCTATTTTCCCGTTGGGATTCCCAGTTTTTTTCCCCACCAAATCTATACTTTCCTATGGGAAACACTGCGAGGCAATGCCGATGGAGCATACACATGGCCAGGATTCCAGACCAAAGCTCCATGGCAGTTTTCCTGCCGGGTTCTTGGCTTTCCGCTTGGTTTTCTCGACTGCCTTTTTACCGACGAGAAAACCGAGCATGTGTACAGGGGTTGATGGTCCGCGAGAGGGATATTACTTGCATTGGTGGTCAGTGAGAAGAATGTTCCTTATAATTGTGGTCAGTTTGAAGAATGTTCATTACATTGGTGGCGGTGAGAAGAATGTTCCTTACATTGATGGTCAGTGAGAAGAATGCTCCTTATGTTGGTAGTCAGTGACAGGAATTCCCCTTGTATTTGTGGTCATTGGTAGGAATTCTCCTTACATTGGTGGTAAGTGGGAGGAATCCACATCTTACAGATAGCTAAAACGATCCTTGGTGTGAGTGGTTACATATCTGAGAAGCAGAAATTACTCATTGCTCAGGGAACTCCTACCAACCTTTCGCGGAACCCTTGAGCGACACAGAACTCTGGTTGGGAAAGGCTTAACTAACCTGATAAATTTGACATGTCAAATCTCACTTATAGCACAAAAAATTGCTCATATCTAGATACAAATTTGAGTTGTATCCCCATTAAAATGATTAAGAACTAAACTCATAATTTGTGCAAAAATGTTATTTTATATATTATTGCAAAAAAAAATGTTTAACAGAGAACCATTCATCAAAGAATATTAATCTATTTTATCTTTGTCTTATTCAGCTACTTCAGACTGCTCAAAATGTGACCCTAATGCTACCTGTGAAGACTACTTTGGCTACCTCCAGTGTTCCTGCAAGGAGGGATTTATAGGAGATGGCTTTAGCTGCTCTGATATTGATGAATGTGCCTATTACTGGTCAAATAAATGCGGTTATAACACTTGTGTAAACACATTTGGTTCTTACACCTGTGTGTGTTCATCTGGCTTCTACAATTACAGTGGAGAGGGATGCATTGATATAGATGAGTGTGCGAACTCTGACCTAAACGCCTGCAGTCCAAATGCAACATGCATCAATGCCATTGGCTCATATACATGTGTATGTGCTCCCGGATACTTTGGAGATGGCTTCTCTTGTGAACTGGATGAGTGTGCCCTCAGTGTTTGTGGTTTTGGTGTGGAATGTGTAAAATACTTTGGTTCCTATTCTTGCTATGATCCATGCAATAGTTACACTACCCTTGATGAACCATGGAGAAGCACTTCAAATGAAGGTTATGATTGGAACTGTGACTATGACAAGCGTGGATGGTACCGCTTTGTAGGTGCCGGAGGTGTCAAAATGCCAGAATACTGTGTATCTGGATATAGGTGTGGCACATTGGCTACAATGTGGCTCCAGGGATCACATCCAGGAATTGAAGATGGGACTGTAAATCGTACGGCCTGTGCTTCCTGGGTTGGAGATTGCTGCATGTGGTCAACAACCGTGCAGATTAAATCTTGTCCGGATAATTACTATGTGTACAAATTAAGTGGAACACCCACTTGCAATTTAGCTTACTGTACAGGTAAATTCTAAATCGTACTAATGTGATATATGTACAGCTAGCATTTTTAAACTGCACTCTTACGATGTGAACTTCTTTCCAGATCCCTCCTCTGTCACTGATGTTTGTGCATGTGCAGACACTGAAGTTTGCACCTTTGTTGATGGGAAATATGGCTGTGACTGCAAAGATGAATTTAAAGTGACTGGTAAGTATGAATATGCATCTTGTAATTTGTTGGGTAAACAAAAATTTGTTTTTCTATATCCTGTATACTCAACTTTACTATTAATTAGAGGAGTACAAGAAAGGAACAATGCTAATATTAACCGCTTGCGGACCAGCCGCCACAGCTATACTGCAGAAGGTTGGCTCCTCTGGGCGAAACGTCGTAGCTGTACGTCGGTCACTTTAAGCAATGTTAGCAGGCTGTATCGCGGGAGTGCCGATGCTCATGACCGGTGGTCGCGAGCAATTTCCGGGCACGAGAGACAGAACAGGGAGGTGTGTGTGTAAACACACACACCTCTCTGTTCTGTGAGCTGAGGAAATGCAGATTCTGAGTTCCCAATAGCTAGGAACCACTATCTGTAGTTTCTTCTAGTCAGTCCCATCCCCCCTTCAGTTAGAACACACTATAGGGAGTGAGTGAGTGAGTGAGTAACTTGTATAGCGCAACAAATGCGAACTAAATCGCCTCAAGGCGCTTCCTGTCCAGAGTCGTGCCGGTCCTTCAGAAGAGGTGGGTCTTTAGTTTTTTCCTAAAGGCCTGATGGTTTTCCTCCAAGCGGATTGTAGAAGGTAGAGCATTCCAGTGCCGTGGTCCTTGGACCGAAAGGGAACACATTTAACCCCTTGATCGCCCCCGTAGTGTTAACCCCTTCCCTGCCAGTGATGTTTTTACAGTAATCAGTACATTTTTATAGCACTGATCACTGTATAAATGTCAATGGTCCCAAAAGTGTCCGATGTGTCCGCCATGATGTCGCAGTCCTGATAAAAAGCGCAGATCGCCGCCATTACTAGTAAAACAATAAATAATAATAAAAATACTATAAATCTATCCCTATTTTGACGTTATGGGCTAGATTGACGTAGGGCGGCGTAACTATGTGCGGGCGTAGCGCATCGTATTTGCGCTACGCCGCCGCAACTTAGAAAGGCAAGTGCTGTATTCACAAAGCACTTGCGTCCTAAGTTACGGCGGCGTAGCGTAACTGTGGCGGCGTAAGCGCGCCTAATTCAAATTGTGAAGAGGTGGGTGTGTTTTATGTAAATAAAGCATGACCCCGCGTAAATGACGTTTTGAACGAACGGCGCATGCGCCGTCCGTGGACATATCCCAGTGCGCATGAGTCGGATAGAATGCCTAAGATACGTCGAACACTGGCTACGACATGAACGTAACTTACGCACAGCCCTATTCGTGTACGACTTACGCAAACGACTTAAAAAGATACGCTTGTTCCGACGTCCATACTTTGCATGGGCTGCGCCACCTAGAGACCTGCTTTATCTTTATGCCGGCGTATGTCTTACGTAAACGGCGTAACTAATTGCGACGGGCGTACATACGTGTTTGAATCGGCGTATCTTGCTAATTTACATATTCAACGCGGAAATCAACGGACGCGCCACCTAGCGGCCAGCGTAAATATGCACCCCAAGATACGACGGCGTAGGAGACTTACACCGCTCGTATCTTGGCCAAATCTATGCGTAACTGATTCTATGAATCAGGCGCATAGATATGACGGCGGCCATTCGGACTTTTGATGGCGTATCTGGAGATACGCTGTCGTAAGTCTTTGTGAATCTGGGCCTATAACTTTTGCACAAACCAATCAATATATGCTTATTGTGATTTTTATTACCAAAAATATGTAGAAGAATGCATATCGGCCTAAACTGAGAAAAAAATAATAAAAAAAAAAAAATGGGATATTTATTATAGCAAAAAGTACAAAATATTGTGTTTTTATTTCTTCCAAAATTGTCGCTCTTTTTTTGTTTATAGCGCAAAAAAAATTTTTTTGCACAGATGATAAAATACCACGAAAAGAAAGCTCTATTTGTGGGGAAAAAAGGACGTACATTTTGTTTGGGTGCCACGTCGCACGACCACGCAATTATCAGTTAAAGCGACACAGTGCCGAATCGCAAAAAAATGGCCCGGTCATTGGGCAGCCAAATCTTCCGGGCTGAAGTGGTTAAAATGTCAAACTGCACATCAGCATGTTCAGTTGCCCTCCTATTCATTTTAATAGCAGCTAAAAACACAGTGTAGTCTCTGCCTGCTGCTATGAGTGCTGGCCAGTAAGGAGCCCGCCCACTCTCCAGATAATGGTAGATAAAAGGATATATAGGAGTTATAGGTTATTTCCCCCTTTTTTATTTTTTTTTGGGCCAGATTCAGGTAGATCCGCGTAACTTTTCCCGTGCGTAACGTATTTGATTTACGTTATGCCTCCGCAACTTAGACGGGCAAGTGCTGTATTCTCAAAGCACTTGCTCCGTAAGTTGCGGCAGCGTAGCGTAAATCGGCCGGCGTAAGCCCGCCTAATTCAAATGTGGAACAGGGGGGCGTGTTTTATGTTAATGTTCTGTGACCCGACGTGATTGACGTTTTTCATGCACCGTCCGTGGAAATCTCCCAGTGTGCATTGCTCCAAATACGCCGCACGGACGTATTGGTTTTGATGTGAACGTAAATTACGTCCAGCCCCATTCATGGACGAGTTACGCAAACAACGTCAAATTTTCAAATTTCGTCGCGGGAACGACGGCCATACTTAACATTGGTACGCCGCACTTACGCCACCATATAGCAGGGGTAACTATACGCCGGGAAAAGCCTAACGTAAACGGCGTAACTTTACTGCGTCGGCCGGGCATACGTTCGTGAATTTGCGTATCTAGCTGATTTACATATTTTGACGCGTAAATCAGCGTACATGCCCCTAGTGGCCAGCGTAAATATGCAGTTACGATCCGACGAAGTAAGAGACTTGCGCCAGTCAGATCTAATGGAAATCTATGCGTAACTGATTCTATGAATCAGGAGCATAGATACTACCGGCCGGACTCAGAGATACGACGGCGTATCTCCTCTAAGAATCTGGCCCCTTGTCTTTATGTACTGGATGGAAAGCAGTATAAAAAACACTAATATATAACAGGTACCATATTAATAAAGCTTTTGTGTCTTTCATAGGGGAAAGGGGGGGTTAGGTATTTATATTTTAGCCACAGCACCACATATTTTTGCACTTACTTTATTTACACACAAATTGATTTGAAGGCTGGTCATTCAAGGCTTTTTAGCAATTAGATTCCGTACAGTCACTTTGCCTTTGTACAGTGGGGATTTGTGGTTTTTGCATTGATGTGGGGAACTCTAAGGCCTCGTACAGACGAGGGGACATGTCCGATGAAAACGGTCTGCGGACCGTTTTCATCGGACATGTCCGCTCTGATGGCTGTACACACCGAAATCCCCGCGGTTCTCTATCGCGCGAGTTCAATGCTTCCACGCATGCGTCGAATCAATTCAACGCACGCGCGGGGATTTCGGTCCGTTGGTTAGACGTACTAACCAGCGCACATGTCCGACGGACAGCTCTCCAGCGGACAAGTTTCTTAGCTTGCTAAGAAACTTTTGTCCGCTGGAAATCTGTCCGCTAGCCTGTACACACGATCGGATCTGTCCTCTGAAACTGGTCCGCGGACCAGTTTCAGCGGACATGTCCGGTCGTGTGTACGAGGCCTGACCTCTGTAATAGCTTGCTGGGTGTAGGGCACTAAGGGTAGGCTATGTCTTTGACCCTCTTCCAACTCCGAGTCCCAGGGCAGCTCCAGCCTCCCCTGAATCCAAGCATCATTTGTCTGCCTTTTGAGCTGTGCATGCGCAGTTGCAGAGCCGATCCGTAGGCCATATATATGTCCGCCTGTCAGTTTATTCGGTGGACCTGAACGTTTATGGAGCATTGAAGCATTGGATGTCAGCGGTGACCAGGGCAGCCATGAAATATTTTGGGGCCCCTTGCACAGCTTTAGTAGGCATGGGCCCCCTGGAGTGGAGAAGCCAGGGGGGGGGGGGTTGGATGGAGAGTAAAAAAAGTGTCATCTCACATCTCTCCCACAGCAAGCGGAGAACCGGGGGGGGGGGGGGGATAGATGCTGACAATGTGTAAGTGTCATCTATCTCACATCTCTCCTGCCGCAAGCAGAGAACTGGCCATCTCACCTCTCTCTCCCATCTCGGTGCTGCCGAAAAGGTATCATCTCACATCTCTCCTGCCGCGACATGATTAATGGGGCCATTCGGGCCCCTTACATGCGTAATGCCTGTACCCCCCTGATGGCGGCCCTGGCGGTGACCATGTCCGCTGACATCCGATCCACTAAAATCAGACAGATGGCTATACGTTGCCATCCATCCTGGCGGATCGGATCGGGTGAGATCTGATGAAAACTGACATGCTGTCCATTTTCGTCCACTCTCTCTATAGACAAGCAGTGGCGCTCGACAAGCCCCTCCCCGCTCAGTGAGCAGAGAGGGACCTGTCATCCGCCGAGTCAGCGGAGAGATCTCCTGTTGAGCTGGTGGACGCCGCTGACAGATCCGTCCCCGTGTGGAAGGGACCTTACTGAGATGTTAAAACCATGAATAAAAAACATTCCTTTGTCGCTAATCTCCTCTTTTGTATTTTCTGACTGGAATATCTGAGGTAACAGCTACTAAGCACTGAGCACAGCCATACATCCATGTTCACCTACCCAAGGAGAAAATATATTTTTGCAAACCTAGTGCCCTTTCTGTAAGTTAAAGCGGTGTTCCGCCCAGAAAAAAAAATGGATAAAAACCAGCAGCTACACATACTGCAGCTACTGGCTTTTAATAATAGGACACTTACCTGTCCTGGAATCCAGCGATGTTGGAATGGTGCTTCCGCCGCCATTGCGGGTAAGGGAACCCGGCAGTGTAGCCTTTCGGTGGAGGAGGAGTGAGCCCCGCACTAACGTGACGGGCCGCGGGGCGGACTCCTGGAAGTGGAAAAAGAATACCTGTCAAAAAAAGGTATCCTGTCCCCCATCACATGAGTGGAAGTTCCACTTTTGGGTGGAACTCCGATTTTAATAAAGTTCACTGTTCATTACATTATGCAAAGGCAAAGTTCATGCAGTGCCTCAAATTAAATGTGTACTGTCTCACCATTATATTATTAGATATATGAATATAATAATGTATCATGTTATTGACCTACACTTATTTAAAAATACCATAATTTTTTTTTCTTACTTTTTAAGATATTTCAGAAATACACCCAATACTTACCTGCGGAGCACATGAAATGAAAGCCTCTTTCCAAAAATGTCAGCTAAGAAGTCAAAATATTGATATCAGTAAACTCAATGTTGCAAACATCGACTGTTATCAACTTCAAGATGATATTGTCAATGGAACTTACTCTGTAGCAGTCGCTCTTAAAGATGGGGAATGTGGAGTTCAGCTAATAGTAAGTATTTTGCTTTCAGTAGTTTTTATTGTTTTAAAATGAGTAAGGGTAACAAAAGCACTGTGCAGAGCAGCGAACAATCCTCACTATCTCTATATAGACAAAGGTACATAAGCGGAGGGGAAACAAAACATCTGAAAATCTTGGCCGTGGGTGTTCACTAAGCTCACGTGTGAGTATTTGACCATCATCAGAAGTGAACCGATAACAACATATTTTGTATTGTAACATGGGTAAAAAAACTTAAAAACGATTGTGGTTGCAAGGAAGTGGTCTTCCATACACCCCTTTTTGTCATAGTGTGGGACAACAAGACCCAAGATATCGAGGTCAAGACCATCTTGAATCATAATCCCTGGAAGCTGGCCCAACATTAAGTAAAGCCCACATCCAGCGACCACGCCTCGCATAGTATTACTCGTTGCCAAGCACTGTAATAGTTCCACAAAGGGGCTCCAGAACCCCAAATATGAACATCAAGTGCTTAAATAAGAGGGAATAAGAAAGAAGGAAAAGCTAAAAGAATGTGATGCCGAGGCTGGCCAAAGTGAAGGGAACAAGCAAGAAGAAAAAGGGGCGGAAGAAAAAGTGGAGAAAAAAATAAATGGGTCCGTTCGGGTATCCAGCTTCAACTTATTTGTACTATATGATTCAGTCATTTGGAAACCTGTAAGTAAGCAAGCCAAGGCTACCATATTTTGTCATTCATTTTTTTTTTTTTTTGTAAGACACTTAGTATTTTTTTCATTCAACATGATCCATGTAAGTTTTTGTCTTTTTTAAAAAAAAGTAAGTTATTGAGTCTGGATACTCCGCAAAGTCGTGTTTGGTAAATTGATATTTAGCGCTTCCGATTTATCGTGGTTGACTATAAGCCCAACATTTTTCCAAAATTGTTCAGGAGAGACAATAGGTTTGATATAGTATGGGGGGGGGGGGGCTGATGAACAGCAACAAATCATCTGCGAATAGAGCACATTTATGGCTCCTACCCCCGCTCTCTATACCTAAAATGTCTGGGTTGTGGCATATTTCTATTGCAAGGCTTTCAATAGCTATAACAAACAATATGGGTGATAACGGGCATTCCTGCCTGGTACCTGATGATATCTGTATCAGACCCGATTTATGGCCACGCATAACTATCTGGGCTGTGGGGGTGCTGTGTAGAGAATGTAGTGTAGCGCCTATGTACTTTCAGTACAGGTGCTATTTTAAATTTAAGGGGGATGAGAGAGTTATTTAGCTCTCATCCATTTGATTTGGCTAAATTAGGCCTCTGTTTCAGCTGGGCTGTACTGTCGGTTCATTCTGTGTTCCTGAGGTGCTTTTCCACCCCGGGCGGCAGGTGGCAGCAGTGGAGTCCAGGCCTCTTGCAAGCAGCCAATCAGGAGGGGGTTTTCCCTCGCAGAGCATGCTGGGGGAGGGTACTCCTGGAGCAGATGCCATTAGGCGGGGTCTTGTTCTGGGTGTGGCGCCCACCTTCAGGGTGACCACACATCACGGCCCCCGGTGAGATGGCCTACCAGGCCGGGGTGCGCATGCCACGCGGTGTTCCTGGTTCCGGGACCATGTCAGCCCAGAACATCTGAAGCTGTGGCGGGGGCCCCAGTGATTCGGCTGGGTCCCCAATTCTGAGAGGATCCCAAGCGAGATAGCTGTTCGGTGGGGAGTCTGCCTGAGGAAAGCCAAGAGAGGCGTAGACAATCCATCGGGGATCGAGGTGACCGGACACTGAGAGGTTGGATGTTAGCAACATGTCAGTCGATAACCTGAGGAGAAAACTACCTGAGGGAATTTCAAGCCCAAATTCTACGTTCTAAGTTCTAAGGAGGGTCTGTGGCAGAGACCTGTCCCTCTCAAAGTTCCGAGTGATACCCTGGCTGCCAGGTTGATGTGAGAGGCCTGTCCAGGTACACTATACCCACTCCTGCTGGAGTGGCGTCAAAAGTGAAGTGTCATTGGAGGCAGGACTGCTTCCGTTCTGTTGGGCCTGAATCTGCTAATCCTTCTTTTACCCATCTTTGATCCATCTACCTCAAGTTTTATTGTTTGCTGTGTTGGGCAGAAATAAAAGCACAAGAAAGACACCTGCTGTTTGGACATTCCATCATTGCTGCTCTCATGAAAAATGGGAGGGTGATGAGCGCAAAAATAATAGTACACAAAACAATCTAGCGAATGCTCAATACAGAGCCTATATAGTAATTACAGTGTTCAAAGTGCTGAGCTTGGTAATCAATGATCAAAAGAATACATAAATGACAAAGATCATAGTAAAGTGCTGAGTGCAATCAACAATCAGGAATCCTATTAAGTGATGCCTGGGTATTCAAAAGAGGTGCATGAATGGACAGTTCATACAATGATGCGATGCATATGGCAAATGATGCAATGCATATGGTAGATAATGCTCCAACAGATCTTCCTGGTAATGAGCTCACAGAGCGCTTACCTTAACCAAAAGGAATAGATGCTCAAAGCAGTATGCGACTGGCCTCTCCGGATCAGCGTGGCGACTGTGTGGACATCAGCTGAGCGTTAGGCTGGGCTTCACAAAGGTAGTGGCTCCCAGGCGGATCCGAGCCAGCAGCAAGTCAAAACAGAAAAATGAAAAATTGGATCCAGATAGTGGTGTAGCTTAAAACACGCACTCGGGAACCGACAAACGCCACTTCCGGTCACGTGAGCGGTTCCTAGTTCCTGACGCATATCGTCACGTCACATGACTTCATCAGAGGAATTGCTGCTCTCATCATCTACCCCTAGACGCTCACAGAGGTAACACGCCATCCCTATTCTATCCAGCGGCTCCTTCAGGTGTAAGCGCTACAGTAGCAAGGCCAAAAACTTGGGACCGAAATTCCATCTTGACAACACACCCAAAAAAAAGGAATAGTAATTCTATCTATCTATCAATCTATCTGTCTATTAATTTGCCCCTTGTGGATTTCAATTTAGGCATTTTATAATTTGATATTATACAATCCTCCAGAGTCACAGCCACAGTCGTTAAGGTTTCAATGTCCTTAAATTCAAAAAAAGGTTGGCACGGAAGGCTGTATAAATGGACAACTTTTGTTGCCGTTTTAGGCAATCACATCTGCCCTTTCTCAATGTTAACTGGACCAAACAGCTATACAGTGCTGTGCCATTTCTACAGCCTTTTGTATTTTTTGTTTAACCTTATTTATGTTTTTATTATGATTGCAAGAAAATATAAATCAGGCATGCAAGTCCATCCAAACCAATATGGAAAACTTTCTAATATGTAATGCATACAAAAACAGAAGCACAAAAGGCAAGAGCATATCTCTGAACATAAAACAGACAGCGCAAAGGATGTGTATAAATCAATAAAGGAACTAACAGTGATATATCAGCAAGGCAGAATACAGGTAACCAAAATATAGACAACTAGATGTCGTACTGGGCATGTCAGGGTGGAAAGCAATGATCCTGGAGTGCCTAGGGTAATTTCTGACTTTAATAATCAATAATCCAAGGGTTCCATGTCATTAGATATTTAGGTACCATTAAGTGGGCTTTAGCATAAATGTATTCAAGGAGGAAATGGTAATAAGGGTAGTAAAAATGTATGAAAGAGATGGAAGTATTGGAGACTTCCAGTATTTCACAATGGAGGAGAAAATTGTAATGTATACATGTGAAACAAGCATCTGGAAATCTTTGAGCCAGATGTCCAGCCCCTCCTCAGGTATAAGTTTACACCCTATGTGGGTGACATGGTGGGGATAAATAGTGCAATGTCATACCATAACTTGGTAAAGTGTGGGCAGCCACATCAAATGTGGAAGAGAGTTCTATTGTGACAGCAATTCCTCCAGCACAGTGGGGAGGAAGACTAAAAGATAAACAAGAGCCTTTGGAATGTATTTATGGAATATCTTTTGGACTGTTTTCCAATGAGTTATACAGTGAGAAAATTGTAGTGGTGATTGTTGGAATCAAGTAGTGAGGAATGAGGTGGACGTAGTTGAAGAAGTAAGGCACTTAGGAAAAGCTTTGGAGCCGTTTTTATAAACACGTGTTCTATTTGTAGCACCAGGTCCAGCAAGGTTGGTAGGAATGCAGAGATTGGAACATTTAACTCTTGGAGGTTTCCCTGAATGAGGTTAAGATCGATTGGAATTTAACAAGATGTGTAGTAAGTAGGGATGACCCGAACACCCCCCCAGTTCGGTTCACACCAGAACTTGTGAACAGGCAAAAAATTTGTTCGAACACCATTAAAGTCTGAAGCCTCGTACACACGACCGAGAATCTCGTCGTAAAAGAAAGGTCGTTTTCCTTGACGAGGTTCTTGTCAAGCTTGACGAGGTTCTTGTCAAGCTTTCCTTGCATACACACGGTCAAGACAAAATCTTGTCGTTCTCAAACGCGGTGACGTACAACACGTACGACGGCGCTATAAAGGGGAAGTTCGATTCCACTGGCACAACCCTTGGGGCTGCATTTGCTAATCTCATGTTACTGCATATTAAGTAAAAGTTTGGTAAGACGATTCGCGCTTTTCAGTCTGTCACAGCATGACAAATGTGCTATATCCATTATGATCGTTACTTTTACTGAAGGTGCGCTCCCGTCTCATACTTTATTCTGAGCATGCGCGGGTTTCTAAGCATACACACAAATGTGTTTCTCATCGTAAACCAGCCCGACGAGAAACACGATGAGGAAATTGAGACTCCCGACGAGAAAAAAGAGAACATGTTCTCTTTTTTTCTCGTCGAGATCCACAACAGTTTTCTGGACGAAAAACATACACACGACCGTGTGTACGAGGCCTATGGGACACGAACATGAAAAATCATGTGCTAATTTTAAAGGCTTATATGCAACTTGTTGTCATAAAAAGTGTTTGGGGACCTGGGTCCTGCCCCAGGGGACATGTATCAATGCAAAAAAAAAAAGTTTTAAAAACTGATTTTTCTTTCGAGAGCAGTGATTTTAATAATGCTTAAAGTGAAAAAATGTAATATTCCTTTAAATTTCGTGCCTGGGGGGTGTCTATAGTATGCCTGTCAAGTGGCACATTTTTCCTATGTTTAGAACATTACCACAGCAAAATTAAATTTCTATGTTTACTATCGGTGCATTGAAAAAAAATAAGTCTCAACACAATTTAAGCGTACATTGGTAAGACATATACATATAAAAAAGGGGGAAGTATACATCACATAATATATGGGTAGCAGTAATATAAAAGATAGGGGAACAATCTATGGGATGTATAATAGAATCATTGATAACTTATTGTAGAGGCACAAAAACCTAGAGAGATTGTTTGACGATAAAGGCCAATCACATTATATTGTAGTTCAATGAATCAACAGAGAGAGATCCCAAGGTTTCCATTATCTATCGTATGTGTCCATAGTGTCAAATAGGATGTGATGAATGTGTTCCGATAGCATGATGGCCAGCATGCAATTCATAATTTGGGACCATGGCACAGTAGAAGATCGCCAATTAAGTGCTATGGCCCAGTGAATTGAGCTGAACAACGTGTGTATTAGCCTAGTGTGGGCTATAGGGATATCTGGAATAGGATAGAAAAGGAGGCACATTTTGGGTGTCAGTACAATGCTTCTACCCGTAATTTGTTCTATTTTGTTTTTAGCCTGTTGCCATGTGGTTTTGAGGTGGGTACAATCCCAGAAGGTATGAATAAGTTAGCCCTGGACTGGGCATCCTCTGAAGCATAGGGGAGAGGTTGTTGGATAGAATGAATTAATTCTGTCTGGGGTGAGGTACCACCTTTATTGAAGTTTAATGGCAGATTCTCTGATGGAGGCTGTCTTTGTGCACTTTCGTAAGTTGTTAATCATAGTGTCCCATTGTTCTGTGGAGAAGGACTCATTCAGATCCGATTCCCACTGTGACATTTGACGTGTTTTGTCTGGTGTATTGTGTTCATTTAGGTCCTTATATATTTTGGATATTAAACCCCTATCTCGTGGTGAAGTAAGGCAAATTTGTTCAAATATCGTGAAAGGGGTTTGGAAGGTGAGAGAATAATTATTTTGGTAGAAAAGTTTGATATTGTTGTAGTCAGAGAGTTCGGTACCTGTAAGGTGCAAATCTAAGAATGTACGAAAAGCATTATTTTTAGTGAGTGATTTTAGGTTAGATAGTTTGAGGAGATGTGACAAATACCTATAATGACACCCCAGTGTATAATGTGTCAATATGTGTAAATAAAGCAGCGCATGTAAACAAATAAATAATTAATCACATAAACAATTTAACTGAATAAACAGATGAAGTGATTACCACCTTATATGTGAAAATATATATATATATATAACAGTGCAAATACGATCATAGAACTGCACAAAGACAATAAAAAAAGTCTATGGGTCCATGAATATGAAGAATCCAAATGAAACTGTGATTAGTGCGTAATATCACAAAACAAATCTTCTATTATTCTTCCACCACACCCAAGTTTCGGAAATTGGCAATTAAGTCACTTCTACAAGTCTACCCTGAATTGGTTTACTTATGGGACGTTTTTAGCCAGGACAGGCACCTGATCTGTAAAACATCTGACTCCATTCACCAAAGGGTTGTGAGTACGTGTTTTTGGGCTGCTCTGTGGTCCGCCGTGACCACTGTCATATCTGGAGAAATGTTTTCTGTCCATCACCTTGGCTTTTGTTTGGATTTGTTCACTGCCTGATTTTCAAGTTTGTTTGTGAGTGATATTTTGGAAGATTTGCTTTAGAAGTGTTATTAAAGTTGGTTTACAATATCACACTATTTTGTGCACTTTTCCTTTATTTATGTTAAAACCGCCCTGGATTGCATTGCCTGGAAACGGATACCTACCTGTTTGATCCTTGGGATCCTACCTAAAACGCTCTTGCCAAAACACGAGAGTGTGAGGCAAAGTGTTGCGGTGAGTGCGCAGTCTACAAGGGTGGTGGATTCACTTTCAACACTTGGGTGTGGTGGAAGAATAATAGAAGATTTGTTTTGTGATATTACGCACTAATCACAGTTTCATTTGGATTCTTCATATTCATGGACCCATAGACTTGTTTTATTGTCTTTGTGCAGTTCTATGATCGTATTTGCACTGTTATATATATATATATATATATATTTTTTCACATATAAGGTGGTAATCACTTCATCTGTTTATTCAGTTAAATTGTTTATGTGATTAATTATTTATTTGTTTACATGCGCTGCTTTATTTACACATATTGACACATTATACACTGGGGTGTCATTATAGGTATTGTTTGTCACATTTATATTTTTGCTAAGAGCAGCAGCTATAGCTCACCACTATATGTATTTCATTTATATATTTTGATTCTTTTGTTTATCTCCAGTCGAGCGCAGTGGGGGTGGTTCATAGAGGGCCTTGTTTTTTACCACCATTTTCTCAGTTTGAGGAGATGCCATATAGTATATTGATTTGAGTTTAGGTCTAGGGGGGTAAAAAGGGGGTCCCCTACGAAAGAGGCTAGGGGAGGAATCTCTGAGGAGATGTTAAATTTAAGCTTTTGTCTGTGCTATAATAATAGAACTTGATGTACCACTTTGTTAAGTTGGCCCATTTTTTTAGTTTTGATGGATTTGGACCATAGAAGGCCTTGAAGGTGGTACGGTAGGATAGATTGTTCCTCAAATGATAGCCAAGGTATTTGGCTGGAAGGTGCGTACCATTGAGCAAGTTGTGTATATCTAGCTGAAAGATAATATAGCCATAGGTTGGGTATACTCAGCCCTCCCTTTGATTGGGGTCTGAACATCAGTGCATATCCAAATCTAGATTTTTTATTTTGCCATATAAATTTGTTTATCTCTCTCTGTATAGAATCTAGGGTGTTTTTAGGTACCAAACGGGGAGTGCTCTGAAAAGGTAGCAACTATCCTACCCAAAAAAGAAATATGGTATGTTGACCATGATTTGAGTAAATCTCTGATGTTCTGGAGTAATCTAGGGTAATTCTTGTGGTAAAGGGTCTTGTACGATGGGGTGATATGGATACCTAAATATCTAAACGAGTCCTCACACTATTGAAAAGAGAACTTGTCCTTCAATATAGTAATCAAAACTGGGGGGCAGTTAATTGGAAGGGCAGAACATTTAGATACGTTTATGCTTAACCCTGAGAGGTCATGAAACGTATCCAAAGTCTTGATAAGGTTTGTCAGCGAGATTAATGGTTCAGTGAGAAACAAGAGGATGTCGTCAGCATATAGACTTAGTTTAAATTCTTTCGAACCTTTTGTGTAACCTTTCATGTTAGTGTTGTCGTGGATGGCGCATGCGAGGGGTTCAATAGCTAGAGCAAAAAGGAGAGGGGATAAGGGGCAGCCCTGTCTCGTGCCTTTGCTTAGTGGAAAAAACTCTGAGTTATGGTCAGGGAGTTTGATGTGTGTATGTGGGTTGTGGTATAAGGCTTTGAATCGTGCAGAAACTCATCGCTGATACCGTATCTGGGGAGTAGTGAGTCTAAGTAGGCCCAGCTGACGCTATCGAAGGCTTTATGTATGTCTAAGATAAGTAGTAGTGTGGTTCTGGTGTGTAGGTTGGAGTCTTGTATGATATTTGTTGCTAATCTTATGTTGTCTGTAATTTGTCTATCAGGGATAAAGCCTGATTGATCTGGGTGGATTAGAGGAGGGATAACTGAGGCCAATCTATCTGCCAATATCTTACCAAAAATCTTGAGGTCGTTATCTATAACGGAGATTGGGCGGAAGTTCTGTGGGGTGGGAGTGGTCTTTGTTTGGTTTGGGTAATAGAGACATATTGGCCAGGAGCATTTCAGAGGGGAATTGGTTGCCCTGCAGGATGTGGTTGAATAGTTTAACAAGGTGGGGGATTAAAATTGGAGCACATTTTTTGTAGTATGAGGTTGAAAAGCCATCTGGACCCAGAACTGTGGATGTCTTTAATGAACTTATTATTTTATTTATTTCTGTATCTGAGCAGGGCGCATTTAATGCCTTGCTTTGTTTGGAAGATAGAGTGGGTAGAGGAATTGCATCTAGCCACTGTGTTGAGGATAATTTTGGGGCGTTTTGTGGAGAAGAAAGAAGTTTCTTATAAAAATCCAAGAAAATCTCTATCACTTCTTTGGGATGGGAGACTAAATTGCCTGTAGTATTTCTTAGTTTATAGGTATGGGTATGGGGGGGAGGAGATTTCGCCAATTGGTTCAGTTTCCTGGAAAACATGGTGGATGAAGAGTTACTGTTTAACAAGAATCTTGCCTTGGACCATCTAAGTGCTTTTTCTGTATCTGAAGTTAGTAATGTGTCAATGGCCATACATTTTTCTTGAATTTGTTTTAGTATATCGCTAGAGGGTGATTGACTATGTTTATGGTATAGCTTGTCTAGGTCCCTGGTTAGTGTTTTTATGTCTGTCAGTTTCATCCTATTTTTAGTCGATACCATCTTGATTAGATGACGTCTCATGACAGTCTTGTGGGCTATCCACCGGGATGTGGGAAGAATGTCTGGGGAGGAGTTAAGTGTTAAATATTCCTCCATGTTGGATGTTAACTGTTGGATATTCAGATGGTCTGTTAAAAGTGTGTTGTTTATGCGCCATCTATGTGGTGTGTTGGCGAGACCTATTTTTGAAGTGGTAAACGATACGATCTGGTGATCCGACCAGGGGCAAGAGTGAATGTCTGCTTTTGAGGAATTAGTAACTAGAATTGGGGTGCAGAAAATGTAATCTAATCTAGAGGAGCAATCATGAGAATGTGAATAAAATGTGTAATTTTTGATGCCTACGTTATGTGCTCTCCATGTGTCAATGAGTTGGTGGGTATGTAATGTGCGAATTAATGTTTTAGGGAAAGCCTTGGATGAGGGTGCCACTCTGCTCCTGTCTAAGGTTGAGTGTGCAGCTAAGTTAAAGTCTCCATCTACTATTAAATGGGGGAGGAGTATTTGTCCAGTGTATTAAAGTATGACAAAAAGGAAGCATGGGCTTCATTGGGTGCATATACAGAGGCTATTTTGACCAAATGACCTCCTATGGAACCTTTTACAATCAGAAAGCGACTCTCTGGGTCTTTAAAGATGCTTTGGGTTTCAAACACTACAGAGTTTTTAATAAAGATATCTGTGCCTCTTTTTTTAGAGTCGAATGTTGTATAATAGAATTGACCATATGCTTTGTCAAAGAACTTGGGGTGCTTGGATGCAACAAAGTGTGTCTCCTGCACTAAAATTATGTCAGCCCCCAGTCTTTTATAATGGCGGAAGGCTTTTTTGCTTTTTTGGGGAGAGTTGATGCCGTTGGCATTGTGGGAAATTACTCTAAGGCTGGCTTCACACTGAAGAGTACAGGGCATGATTTTTCATGCGGTATAGCAGCGCTATTTTTAGCGCTGTACCGCATGAAAAACGTCCCAATGTGAAAGGGGCCTTAGGCCCCGTACACACGGGAGGATTTATCCGCGGATACGGTCCAGCGGACCGTTTCCACGGATAAATCCTCTCGAGGATTTGCGCGGATTTTGATGCGATGGAGTGTACTCACCATCGAATCGAAATCCGCGCCGAAATCCTCTGGCGATGACGTGTCGCGCCGTCGCCGCGATGATGACGCGGCGACGTGCGCGACGCAGTCATATAAGGAATTCCACGCATGCGTCGAATCATTACGACGCATGCGGGGGATCCCTTTGGACGGATTGATCCGGTGAGTCTGTACAGACCAGCGGATCAATCCGTTGGGATGGATTCCAGCGGATAGATTTGAAGACATGTCTTCAAATATTTATCTGCTGGAAATCCATCGCATGGGAGAAAAATCCGCGGAAACAGATCCGCTGGATTGTACACACCATAGAATCTATCCGCTGAAACCCATTCGCTGGTATTTTTCAGCGGATGGATTCTATCGTGTGTATGGGACCTAAGTCCCATTTGGAGTGTATAGGTAAATATTGAGGTATAGTGTGAAGTGATAGCTTTCAGATCTTTTTGAGTCCTGAAAGATAAGGGCAAAATTCGAAGAGACGTTGGCTGCATACCAAGCACCCCGATACGTAATCGTAATGCATGTAAGAACCATACGAAAGCGATGTATTGATCTTAACCACTTCCTTACCGCGTCATTGTGAAATGACGGCGGCAGGAACCCCTCCTCGATCCAGGAGGACGTCATATGACGTCCTGGGCTTTGCGGGTGGATATCTGAATGATGCCTGCAGCTAGAGGCATCATTCAGATATCCTTCTCTCCTGCCGGCGATTCTGCACAACGTAAGAACGATCATAGCGGCGATTTCGCCGCTAGATCGTTCTTACAGGCGGCGGGAGGGGATATCTCCCCCCTCCCGGTGCTTCTCCGGGCTCTCCCGTGCCATCGGGGGCCCGGAGAACGAATCATCCGGCGCTGGCAGGAAGCATAGAGATGACTGGTGACCAGATGGTCACCAGTCATCTCTATGACCGTCGGAGGACCCGGGCGCGATGTGATGACGTCACGCCCGGGTCCCCGTAAGTAAACAAAGCCGCAATTGCGGCTGCTAAGCAACCGTAAGCATGAGATCGGTGAATTTTTTTTCACCGATTTCATGCTTTCCAGCCTGGAGGAGAGATGTGCGGTCTTATTGACCCCGCATCTCTCCATAAAGAGGACCTGTCACACACATTCCTATTACAAGGGATGTTTACATTCCTTGTAATAGGAATAAAAGTGATAATAAAAAAAATAAAATAAAAAATAAAAATGTAAAAAAAGAAATAAATATGTAAAAAAAAAAAAGAAATAAAAATATATTTTTTAACGCCCCTGTCCCCAGTAGCTCGTGCGCAGAAGCGAACGCACACGCAAGTCCCGCCGACATATGTAAACGCCGTTAAAACCACATATGTGAGGTATCGCCGCATGCGTTAGAGTGCCAGCAACAATTCTAGCACTAGATCTCCTCTGTAAATCTAAACTGGTAACCTGTAAAAAATTTCAAAGCGTTGCCTATGGAGATTTTTAAGTACCAAAGTTTGGCGCCATTCCATGAGTGTGCGCAATTTTAAAGCGTGACATGTTAGGTATGTATTTACTCGGTGTAACATCATCTTTCATATTTTACAAAAAAAATGGGATAACTTTACTGTTTTGTTATTTTTTTAATTCATGAAACAATTTTTTTCCAAAAAAAAAGGCGTTTGAAAAATTATTGCGCAAATGGCGTGCAAGATAAAACGTTTCAATGACCGTCGTTTTATTCCCTAGGGTGTCTGCTAAAAAAACATATATAATGTTTGGGGGTTCTGTGTAATTTTCTAGCAAAAAAAATATGATTTGTACATGTAGGAAAGAAGTGCCAGAATAGGCCTGGTATGGATGTGTGTATAACTGCCCTGTATGGAAGTGGTTAAATATGACATCTATACCAAAACCGTATCCAATCAATCTGTTACTCATGTGAGACTTGAGTACATAAAAGCACAACAACATAAACCAAAAGAACATTAGTTCAAAGTTTATGGGGTAACTAAATATGTTACCTAATTTGCTATAAAACTGTAAAAATTGAATATAAAGAAATAAGGGGTCGAACTGCAAAAAACAGTCTGACTTACAAACAGTATCCTTTGGACAAAAATGTCCATAACTCACTCTGGTAGTCCTGCCGGAATAGGCAACTAAGAGCAGGACCAGAAGCACCAAAAGGCGTGCCATCGGATCCAACTCTAGACTCCAGATACGCCGTCGTGACTCCGAATGCGGGCCGTCGCAACTCGGCGCCTGATTCATAGAATCAGATATGCCTCACAGTTGCCTAGATACGAGCGGCGTAAGTCTCTTACGCCATCGTATCTAAGTTGCATATTCACGCTGGCCGCTAGGTGGCGCTTCCGTAGATTTACGCGTCGAATATGGTAATGAGCTAGATACGCCGATTCAGAAACGTACGTGCGCCCAGCGCATTTTTTTACGTAAGGCTTTTTTTGCCGTATAGTTACCCCTGCTCTATGAGGCGTAGCCAATGTTAGGTATGGACGTTGGGCCAGCGTCGAATTTTGCGTCGTTTACGTAAGTCGTACGCGAATAGGGCTGTGCGTAAGTTACGTTCACGTCTAAAGCATTGACTATTTGCAGTGTAATTTGGAGCATGCGCACTGGGATATTTTCACGGATGGCGCATGCGCCGTTCGTTAAGAACGTCAATTACGTGGGGTCACGGCTAATTAGCATACAACACGCCCCCTACCTGCCTATTTTGAATAACGCAGGCTTACGCCGGCCAATATACGCTACGCCGCTGTAACTTTAGGCACAAGTTCTTTCTGAATACAGGACTTGCCTCTCAAAGGTACGGCGGCGTAGCGTATATGAGATACGCTACGCCCGCCTAAAGATAGGCAGATGTTTCTGAATCCGGGCCCCTGTGTCCCTACATCAATAACTCCACACCCAGCCCCCCACCCCCAAAAAAGGAAGAGGAAGAGGAAAGGGAGGGAAGGAGAGAATAGAAAAGAAAAAACAACATATTTCTTAGCTTGCAAACGTACAGTAGGTGCACGCGATATTGTGTCAATCTCGCTCCCTTTCTCGGCGAGATTGAGCACCTACGAGCCCCATTGCGGGAGCCAGCGCCGAGCTGGCTTGCCGCGATGGAGACAGAGCCCTCATAGAAGCGACGGGAGATCCGACTTGGATTCCCGCCAATTCTACATGTGTGCGGCGTTTGTTATGAATCCTGAGGGGGAAGTCCCCGCCGGATTTTAAATAAAAATTCGGCATGGGTTCCCCCCTCAGGAGCATACCGGGCCCTTAGGTCTGTTATGGGTTGTAAGGAGAGCCCCCCTACGCCGAAAAAAACGGCGTAGGGGGTCCCCCTACAATCCATACCAGACCCGTATCCAAAGCACGCTACCCGGCCGGTCAGGAAAGGAGTGGGGACGAGCGAGCGCCCCCCCCCTCCTGAGCCGTACCAGGCTGCATGCCCTCAACATGGGGGGTTGGGTGCTCTGGGGCAGGGGGGCGCACTGCGGGGCCCCCCCACCCCAGAGCACCCTGTCCCCATGTTGATGAGGACAGGGCCCCTTCCCGACAACCCTGGCCGTTGGTTGTCGGGGTATGCGGGCGGGAGGCTTATCGGAATCTGGGAACCCCTTTAATAAGGGGGCCCCCAGATACCGCCCCCCCACCCTAAGTGAATGGATATGGGGTACATCGTACCCCTACCCATTCACCTGGAGGCAAAGTGGTAAAAACACAAATAAAAAAACACAGGGTATTAAAATATTTTCTTAGTCTGCTCCGGAGGCTCCCCCTGTCTTCTTTAGCTCTTTTACCAGGGGGAGCTTCTTCTTCCGATTTCCGGGGTCTTCTCCTGCTCTCCGGGGTCTTCACCGCTCTTCTGTGACGTCTTCTCCGCTCCGGGGGGTCTTCTTCTATGTTCGCCGCTCTCCGCTCTTGACTCGGCGCACCCCGGTTCTTCCTCCCGCTGTCCGGTGCCTTCTCCTTCTTCCGCTGTTCTGTGACGTCTTCTCCTCTTCTTCCGCTGTTCTGTGACGTCTTCTACTTCTCCCTTCAGGCCGCTGTGCTGTGACGTCTTCTCTTCTTCTCTTCTCCCGATGTTGACACGCCGGGCTCTTCTTGCTGCAATGACGGGTGCGCGGCTTGCGTCGGACTTATATAGGCCTCACAGTCCCATCATGCTCCGGTAGGTACCACGTGGGTAGGTATCACATGGGTAGGTACCAGAGCATGATGGGACTGTGAGGCCTATATAAATCCGATGCAAGCCACGCACCCGTCATTGCAGCGAGAAGAGGCGACGTGTCAACATCGGGAGAAGAGAAGAAGAGAAGACGTCACAGCACAGCGGCCTGAAGGGAGAAGTAGAAGACGTCACAGAACAGCGGAAGAAGAGGGGAAGACGTCACAGAACAGCGGAAGAAGGAGAAGGCACCGGACAGCGGGAGGAAGAACCGGGGTGCGCCGAGTCAAGAGCGGAGAGCGGCGAACATAGAAGAAGACCCCCCGGAGCGGAGAAGACGTCACAGAAGAGCGGTGAAGACCCCGGAGAGCAGGAGAAGACCCCCGGAAATCGGAAGAAGAAGCTCCCCCTGGTAAAAGAGCTAAAGAAGACAGGGGGAGCCTCCGGAGCAGACTAAGAAAATATTTTAATACCCTGTGTTTTTTATTTGTGTTTTTACCAATTTGCCTCCAGGTGAATGGGTAGGGGTACGATGTACCCCATATCCATTCACTTAGGGTGGGGGGGCGGTATCTGGGGGCCCCCTTATTAAAGGGGGCTCCCAGATTCCGATAAGCCTCCCGCCCGCATACCCCGATAACCAACGACCAGGGTTGTCGGGAAGGGGCCCTGTCCTCATCAACATGGGGACAGGGTGCTCTGGGGTGCAGTGCGCCCCCTGCCCCAGAGCACCCAACCCCCCCATGTTGAGGGCATGCAGCCCGGTACGGCTCGGGAGGGGGGGGGGCGCTCGCTCGTCCGCACTCCTTTCCTGACCGGCCGGGTAGCGTGCTTTGGATACGGGTCTGGTATGGATTGTGGGGGGACCCCCTACGCCATATTTTCGGCGTAGGGGGGCTCTCCTTACAACCCATAACAGACCTAAGGGCCCGGTATGCTCCTGAGGGGAGAACCCATGCCGAATTTTTATTTAAAATCCGGCGGGGACTTCCCCCTCAGGATTCATAACAAACGCCGCACACGTGTAGAATTGGCGGGAATCCAAGTCGGATCTCCCGTCGCTTCTATGACGCGCACGTTGGAATGTGCTGTCACTATTCCAGTGAGTGCGAGATCTCGGCACCATGTCGCCGAGAATCAGCGCGATGCTGTCGTGCTAAAAACACAATATCACAAACACCTACTATAATCGTAATTCTAGTATTGACTAAGCAACCTACGCAACAAAAGAAAGATTCAAATACATGACCTAAAGTGTGGCCAGTGCAAACTCGCGGTAGCAAGAGAACAAGCATCATAGATTTAGTGCGAATTATTTGTAATTACTGATCATATGGGTGAGCGGAAGAAGAAAGAGAAGGGGAGAGAAAAAAAAAGAAAAAGGGGGGTTTGAATTTATTTGAGGTGAGTACACATGATGCTTCTTCTTGATTCGCGAACCGCACGGATGGTACAAAATGTTTAAGACTGTTGAGTGCGATTATTCTAAGTTGAAATACTGCCAAAAAGAACTAGGGTTTTGAAGCACGTCTGTGGCATTTTCCATGGATAGGTAGTACAGGGCAGGGGGAAAGAAGAAAGGAAAAAAAAAAGGACATAGATGTGACTTTCAAAGATTCGCAGAGCGCATCAATGGGTTGAAGAACTTAATCTTAACCATAGTTTTTAATGGCCCGGCAAATCGTGTGGCTGAGATAGGAGGTGATACACTTTGATGAAGTGTCTGTATTCAGTGTCGGAAAAATGCAGAAACGATATAACTGAAATAAATTTGCTTGAGACGTCTTTCATGTGATACCAAGTCGCATCTAATTGAAAAGAGCCTGAATTTGTAAAAAACTTTCTTTGTGAACAATCTTGATTTATGCGACTTTCACGGATCTGTGAATCGCGTAGATGGCCTCATCCTTCTTTGATCACGTCTTGAGGAGGGGGTGGCCCAAATGGGTGAAGGGTGTGGTGTGGAAGGTGCTCTTGGGCCTACTTCTGGTTCCAGCAAACCCAATTTACAACAGAATAGATGGTGCTGTTGTGGGGCACAGTGAGTTTGAATGGAAATCCCCATCTGTACCGGATGTGGGCCGATTGTAGGATCGATGTTATTTCCCTCATCTTGCGCCTTCTTTCAAGGGTGGCCTGTGAGATGTCAGGGTACAATTGAATCCTTGTTCCCTCAAACTCAATGTTATGCGAGTTTCTGGCTGCCCTCAATATATTCTCCTTTGTGATAAAGTCCTTCATACAAAGGATAATGTCACTGTGTGGTTTGTCAATTGGAGGTTTGGGTCGCAGGGCCCTGTGGATTCTATCGCATGTGAAGGACTGTGGAGGGGTGTCTGGAAGAAGAGACTGAAACAGTCTCGAGACAGCAGGCATCAACTCTATCACAGACTCTGGAACCCCTTGTATTCTTAAGTTGTTCCTTCGATTCCTGTTATCTAAATCTTCCACTTGTGTTTGGAGATAGGAATAGTTTTCAGCTAGTAGCTCAAAATCCTTCCTCAGATCATTGTGGGCCAGTGACAACTCATCGTGTTTTGTTTCTAGCATGTCTGTACGCCCTCCCAGGGAGGCTATTTCCTGCTGTAGTGTGCTAGTGGATGCTTTCAGTTCTGAGTGGAATTTATTCGCCAGCTTTTCATACATAATAGTGAGACTGGCATCCAGATCAGACTTGGTGAGCTGTGAGGCCTGTGGAGAGGGATGGGGGCCGTTCTGGGACATCTTGTCCTACACTTTGGAGCGGAGTAAGATGCGGGTTGGTGAGTATTTTGATCGGCGACCTCGGGTCCTGTAGTTTCCAGGCATGCACGGAGAAATTCTGCAGGGGTGATGGTGGTTTTCAGGTGGATTGTATATGACTTAGCCCTGCGGATAAGCTATGTTCCTCTTTGGTCTGCGGAGCTGTTACATAGGGCTGCCATCTTGCATCTCACCTCGCATGCGCTCCCCTTAGAAGGGAATGTAACCTTTAGTTCATTTTGTCATCCTCATCCCAATTTAATTGATCTCTTCTATTACTCTTGTGGAGGTGCATACAGCCCAGTGAGGATGCTGAGGAGTCTTCCCAAAGCAGGGGGGGGGCTGTGGGAATCAGTAATAAAAATGTAAACGTTGCTTATGACTGAGAAGATGGTAGTTAATTAAGGCCTTTACTCCATGGGTCTGAGCTGCCACAGCCACACCACTGTAATGACAAGCAAGCTGGCTGCTGCACCTGGGTGAAGGGATAGGTCCACCTCACAGCAGAAAAGCCCCCACGTTCTACAGTCCGCGCCAACCCATCCTCCTATGAAGGGGTGCCCCACAAGATAGTGTGGTTTTACCTCAGTTATGAGGGGATTAGTAGTTCAACGCCGGGCCCCAGGTGTAGCAAGATGGCGGCCGCTCACCTTCACAAACGGGCCGCCACTCCTCGCCGTAGGTCCCCCACAGCTACCAGGTCTCCTCTGCGTTGTCCTTCCAGTCTGGGCAGCCATCCGGGAGGGGATTCGGCAGTGTCGCCGCTCGTGCCGTGGTAATCGAGCGCGGAGGATCTGGAGGCTTGTTAGGCCTCAATATGGTGGCTGGACAGCAGCAGATGGAGCTGGCCGGGGGCTGAAATTTGATATAAATAGCCTGGCCGCGCTCTCAATTCAGGTAAAATCTACTCCAGGGGGGAGCCAGTGACAGGTGGATCAGCCCTGGATGAACGGTCCCAAGGCTCAGGATGGCTGCAGATTAGGTCCGAGCTTACGGAGCCTAGCCACAGCACGTCTTTCTCCCTAGGCAGCCGGACACGCCCCGCAAAATTACATTTCTAAAGGAAAAAAGTAAAAAAAGTAAAACTGATCGCGGCTGTAATGAATTGTCGGGTCCCGGCAATATACATAAAACGGCATGCCCCCCCCCCAGTCCATTACCAGGTCCTTTGAGTCTGGTATGAATATTAAAATGGAATCCCGAACCAAAAAAAACTAATTGCGTGGGGGTCCCCCCAATATCCATACCAGGCCCTTCAAGTCTGGTATGGATATTAGGGGAACCCTGCACCAAATATAAAAAAATGGTGTAGGGTCCCCCTAAAATCCATACCAGACCCTTATCCGAGCACGCAACCTGGCAGGCCGCAGGAAAAGAGGGGGATGAGAGAGCACCCTCCCTCCTGAACCATACCAGGCCACATGCCCTCAACATGGGGGATGGGTACTTTGGGGCAGGGGGGGCATTTCCATTTTTCTGTTCTTATAATATAGTACATGATATATTTTTATATTTAATTTTTTTTCCCCCACAGAAATCTAAAAATTATGCTACTTATATCAACACACTAGACATCACATTGGAATCCGGTGATGACTCGTTTATACCAAGAGAAGTGGCTGTTCAAATGAAATGTTCTTACCCACTTGACATACAACTTAGCCTTGACACTGCAATTAATCCCATGGTTAGGTAAGTTCTGTTATTTCTTTTTCATAAATTATTTTTACCTATAGAATTATAGAAACCTTTGGAAAGATCCATGCCATTTACTGCGGATTTCACCCCAACACATTGTACAGTAGATGCCAACTTATGTACATTGCAAGACACAACACACATACAGGGCATTGTGGTGCATTAAAAAAAAGGTTCATTCTCTTTTTTGTGTTCATTATACTATGCTGGCAACTCATTCATAATGAATGTTAATGTTCCCCCAACAAGACACAAAACTGCCAATTCAATGATGCTTACCCTCTTTCCTCCACCTCTGTTCACTAGGCATACAGGCTGGTCTTCTCGTGAATGAAGGGTCACTGAGCCCTCCTCACCATGGTGACATTAATCTGTATACCCTTTTACACAGTGGGTACTTTGGGAGGGAAATTCAAACAAAAGGGATACCCCTTTAAAACCACTATCTTTCAGCTGTTAGCCCACCTACCCAAAAACAGGTGACTTCATTGAGCATACAAAAACAACATAGAATATCCAAGCTCAAACTTACCGACCAATCATCAACCAACCAAATTCAACTGTCTAACCGTATGCGTTAAAAACAGAGGTTTAGCTGCACGCATTTGCAAATGCATGTGTAAGCTGCAGGCCCCGTCAAGGCTCTCTGTGTACTGCAGTCCTAACTCACACTCAGTGGAAGCACATGCATGCTGATGGATAGATAAAGAGCAGGTGACTGGAGGTAGCCCAGCCCCCCTTAAAGGGGCAGCACATAGAAGCAAAGGTGCCAGTGCGTTGCCTGACCACAATGACATCAATTCAAAAAACAAATGTCACTGCCCATGCCTATGACTGGTCTATACAGTAAGGCGCACTGGAAAAGGCGCGTATACATACAATTATTGTATTTATATGCGCCGTTTCCAGTGCTCCTTACTGTATAGACCAGTCATAGATAGTGGCAGTGACATTTGTTTTTTGACTTCATTGAGCTTGTATGTGCAATCCTCTTTCCCCCAATGGATACTAATAAAACAAGACCTTTGTACGTCTTGCTAATAGAGTATCACGTTAAAATATAAAACAAAAATACACCTAACCTTAATTTTTACAAAAATTTGTTGAGATAAAAACATTACTGCTTACTTTGTTCACTATTTAATTGATTATACCATACATAAGTCCCAAGGGTTCTTCTGGATTACTTAAGGTGGTGGGTTCCCTTTAGCATTAGAATAACATTTTGTATTAGAATACATTTATTAATTAACACCTGGGGCAAAGCATCAAAAATGTAATACTTTAACCACTTAAGGACCCCTTCACACCGATATACGTTGGCAGAATGGCACGGCTGGGCACATCAACGTACCTGTACGTTGTCCCTTAAGCCCAGCCGCGGGGTCGCGCGCATGCGACCCGGTCCGAAGCTCCGTGACCGCAGCAGCGGGACTCGTCCCCGGAGCTGAAGAACGGGGAGAGCTGTGTGTAATCACAGCTTCCCCGTTCTTCACTGTGGTGCCGTCATCGATCGTGTGTTCCCTTATATAGGGAATCACAATCTATGATGTTACACCTACAGCCACACCCCCCTACAGTAAGAAACACAGATGAGGTCATACATAACCCCATCAGCGCCCCCTTGTAGTTAACTCCCAAACTGCAATTGTCATTTTCACAGTAAACAAATGTGTCAAAATTGTCCGAAGTGTCCACCATAATGTCGCAGTCACGAAAAAAAACGCTGATCGCCGCCATTAGTAGTAAAAAAGTAATAATTAATAAAAATGCAATAAAACTATCCCCTATTTTGTAAACGCTATACATTTTGCGCAAAACAACCGATAAACGCTTATTGCGTTTTTTTTCCCCAAAAATAGGTAGAAGAATACGTATCGGCCTAAACTGAGGAGAAAATGTTTTTTAGATATATTTTTGGGGGATATTTATTATAGCAAAAAGTTAAAAATATAGAATTTTTTTTCAAAATGTTCGCTCTTTTTTTTGTTTATAGCACAAAAAATAAAAACCGCAGAGGTGATAAAATACCACCAAAAGAAAGCTCTAATTGTGGGGAAAAAGGACGCCAATTTTGTTTGGGAGCCACGTCACACGACTGCGCAATTGTCAGTTAAAGCGACGCAGTGCTGAATCGCAAAAACTGGCCAGGTCCCTTAGCTGCCTAAAGGTCCGGGTCTTAAGTGGTTAAATAAATCAAAATAAGGTCCATGCATTTCATGGACAGGTGACTGTAAATAGACTTGTGTCCATTTACACCCGCATACCTCCGAGTTTAATCGGGTCTGCTAAAAAAAAATTGGAGAGGGATCCGACCTCTTCCATTATAGGTGGATCAGATCAGAGGGTAGTTGTATGTAACAAGACAGTGAAGTCTGCTTGTGTCCAGCCACCCATATAGCAAAGATTGCAGAAACTCAGTGGACATGGATGCGCCATCCGCCCTCTCTCCGCCGATCGGCAATGGATCTCTGAGCTGAACGGAATCTTCCCTTAGTATCACGGGCAGACTAGTACTTACTGAGGCCGAGATGCTGAGAGCGGTTCACCCTTGCGACTAAGCGCAGTTCGACCCCTGGAGGTGAGACAGGGAAGGAATGGCACAAAGAGGCACAGGCTACCCAGAAGGTGCAAGTAGACTTGTATCAGGGTCTTCCAAGTGGTCAGGCAGCTGTGTCAAACTGGCAGGTGAGTGGTTTGCTGGAAGAACTTGATCAGAGAGTCCAGAACCAGGCTGAGGGTCAAGCACAGGCAGAAAAGATAGTACCTCCCTCTGCGTTTGAACTGTGTTGGGAACACACAAGGTCAGCCCAGGTCACAGACAAAAGGTCAAGGAGACAAGAGGCAGAGTCCGGGTCACAGGCTGAGGGTCAAACACAAGTGGAGTCCGTAGCACAAGCCGAAGGTCAGGTCCAGGAGAAGATCAGCAGACTCAGAGGCAATCCGGGTCACATCAGGAAATCGAACACAGGATGAATTCACAGATGTATCATTATACAGGGAGGAAAAAAACATCACATTGCTGCTGACTGTAGAGAGCTCTGTGTTGTTTACCAACATGGAGCTCTCTTTTCGGTCATTCACTCAGCCAATCAGTGGGTTTTTGGCCATAAATAATTGGGCGAGACCTGTTGATCAACATGTGCTGTAGTAAATGGCACCACAGCCAGGGTGGCGCATGCCCACCCCCACCCATTAATACTGGATCACATACATGTACATGATCCAACAAAGCAGAGCAGCTCTTCTGCAGTAAATCTGCAGTAAGCACACAGTGCTCACAATATTTGTGAGAAACACATATGAAGCCCTATATAGCAAATTGTCAAAACCTGAATTCCCAGTTGTATATACGACACCAACTTTACAAAGACCCAACAATTGGGAACCCACCATGCAATTTTGCTCTCCACCTGCTCTGAGACATACAATAAATATCAGCTAGTCTTAAAATCAGTTTACTCTATCAGATCAGGCAGTGATTGCGATTTGTTACCAGAGGTTACAGCATATCATTAACACTTACTGACTGGTTTTTAGAGGTTACAGCACACGTTGCGGCTCACTGATTAGTTGCTAGCAATTACAGCACATGATTTCTTCTTGTTGATTTGGTTGCTAGAGATTACTGTACAATAATACTGCTCACTGATTGGTTGCTAGAGGTTACAGCACATCATCTCTTCACTGCAGATGGGCATGATGTACAAATAAATGTTGCCTTTATTTACATATGAATGCTCCCGGGCTCAGCTATTTACATATGAATGTTGTCGCTATTTACATATGAATGCTCATGTTATTTACATATGAATGATGGTTATTTACATGTATACACAGGGGGCCAGATTCAAGAAGCTATTGCGCCCGCGCAACCATAGGTTACGAGGCGCAATAGCTGTTTTGCTCCCGCGTAGCGAATGCCCCTGATTCAGGAACATCGCTACGCGGACTGCAGCCTAGGATATGACAGGCATAAGCCTCCTTATGCCTTCATATCTCAGGCTGCATTCTTGCGTTGTCCGCTAGGGGGCGCGGCCATTGTGATCGGCGTATAGTATGCAAATTGCATACTACCACCGATTCACAAAAGTTGCGCGGGCCCTGCGCACGCAAGGTACGGAGTTTCCGTACGGCGACTTTAGCGCAAGGTTGCTCCTGCTGTAGCAGGGGCAGCCAATGCTAAAGTATAGCCGCCCTTCCCGCTTGTGAAATTTAAATTTCACGTTGTTTACGTAAGTGAATCGTGAATGGCGCTGGACGCCATTCACGTTCACTTAGAAGCAAATGACGTCCTTGCGACGTCATTTGCCGCAATGCACGTCGGGAAAGTTTCCCGACGGAGCATGCGCTGTTCGCTCGGCGCGGGAGCGCGCCTAATTTAAATGATTCCCGCCCCCGGCGGGATCATTTACATTAGGCGCCCTTACGCCCGGCTATTTAGCATAGCGCCCGCGCAATTTACGGAGCTACTGCTCCGTGAATCGCGGGCAAATCAAAATATTTGCGTGGGCGCAGAGCAAAAATCGTTGCCCTTTGCCCACGCAAATATTGCGTGGATCTACCTGAATCTGGCCCAGGGTCTGCAGGTGAGTCATCTGTACACAACAATAGGGCAGAGCAGGGCAGCATTAGTAGCAGCACTTCACACTGAGAAATCAGGACACAGCACAGGACTAAAACTTCAAGGGACAAGGGAATTTAAAATGGGATAGTTGGCAAGTATGAGGCAACTGCTTTGGGCCCTACAACAATGACAGGGCCCAGGGCAGCTTCCCCTTTTGCCCTAAATTAAAGACCGCCCTGCAAAGCCCCAAAATATGTGGAATGTAAAGATGAAAACTTGTCTCATGA
Organism: Rana temporaria; assembly: GCF_905171775.1. Lineage (NCBI taxonomy): Eukaryota > Metazoa > Chordata > Amphibia > Anura > Ranidae > Rana > Rana temporaria. The sequence goes on along the minus strand of NC_053492.1, from coordinate 38,273,927 downwards.
AATGTTTGGGGTTGGCTCTGCACATAGCAGAATATAACAATTACCAGGCTGGGACTGCTGGCCGCTTCATGTGTACAGGTATATTAGTATGCTTGTTCCTGAATAGCCGTGCTTGTCCCAAGAAAACATGACATCGTAAATACAGCCTGAACGATCCAAGCAGTCTTGCTATAACCCTTGGGATAAACTTTATATCTCTGCTAGGTAACAGGCCTGCATCCAGATCCAGTCGGGTGATGTTGTGACTTGCTCTGGTACACCGGCTTATGACCTAATCAACAGGCTGCAGTGCGGACATCAGAAGGGCATAATCTAACCCTAATGATTTGGCCATTGGCTCAACTGAGAGACACCAAGAACAGCATATCTAATGTGCTTCCTCACTCAAAAAACATTAATGTCTCATTAAATATACCGTAATATGTCATGACAAAATAGTATCACATAGGGGTCTTTGGGTCCCCTATGTCAGTGGTCTCCAAACTGCGGCCTGGGGGCCAGATGTGGCCCTTTGCTTGATTTTATCTGGCCCCTGGGGTGCTTTCTTTATTCATTGGCACCAATGATGGGGCAGAATTCCTCCCAATGACACCAATGATGGGGCAGAATTCCTCCCAAATGACAGGGCAGAATTTCTCCCAATGACACCAATGATGGGGCAGAATTCCTCCCAATGATGGGGAAGAATTCCTCCCAATGATGGGACAGAATTCCTCCCAATGACACCAATGATGGGGCAGAATTCCTCCCAATGAGAGGGCAGAATTCCTCCCAATGACGGTGCAGAATTCCTCCCAATGACACCAATGATGGGGCAGAATTCCTCCCAATGAGTGGGCAGAATTCCTCCCAATGAGAGGGCAGAATTCCTCCCAATGATAGGGCAGAATTCCTCCCAATGACGGTGCAGAATTCCTCCCAATGACACCAATGATGGGGCAGAATTCCTCCCAATGATAGGGCAGAATTCCACCCAATGATGCCAATGATGGGGCAGAATTCCTCCCAATGATGCCAATGATGGGGTAGAATTCTTCCCAATGATAGGGCAGAATTCCTCCCAATGACACCAATGATGGGGCAGAATTCCTCCCAATGACACCAATGATGGGGCAGAATTCCTCCCAATGATGGGGCAGAATTCCTCCCAATGATGGGGCAGAATTCCTTCCAATGACACCAATGATGGGGCAGAATTCCTCCCAGTGATGGGACAGTATTCCTCCCAGGGATGGGGCAGAATTTCTCCTAATGACACCAATGATGGGGTCCAATGGCACCAATGATGGGGGATTTTGTACTCCTCATGGCCACAGTCCGGCCCCCTTAAAGTCTGGAGGACAGTAATCCGGCCCTTTGTTTAGAAAGTTTGGAGACCCCTGCCCTATGTGATAAAAACAAAATTTTAGTGAAAAAATAAATACAATAAAAATAAAGTTACACCAAAGCACTTAAAATCCCCCAAAAATTAGAGCACCCCATACACACCCCAGAAGAGGAGGGTCGGGGATGTTCTGCAAAACTATTGCACAAATAAGTATAACATGTTTTTTATTTGAAAAACATATTAAAGATTTAGAATTAGTTTAAACTGCTTTAAGATTATCCTGACCAAAAAGTAACAACACGGAGGTGAGGTTGCATTACAGAACAAGCAGTATTGTCACCATATTCAGGGCTGCTGTTAGAAATCATGGGGCCCCGTACAGCCTACCTGACAGGGCCCCCAGCCCCCCCCCCAAATATATCAAAACAATATTTTCACAAACAAATACACTAAAATCATTATTCACAAACCTGTGTGAATTAGCCCTTTTTTAAAGTTTTGGAAAATCTTTAAACTTTTTTGTTAAAATAATTTTTTAAAGAATGTTAAAATGTATTATAATGTATCTTATTTTACAATTTGTAACCCGTATGAAGCCGAATTTGGCTCGAATCTCTGATGTAAAATCCCTGAAGCGACGTAATGTCACTTACGGTTTACTCGGCTGCCAATGGTGGAGATTTAAAAAAAATACAGCATTCAGAAACGCTGTTTTTTGGGGATCTGAATACTTTTACGTGCAAAGGAGGGATTTGGGGTCTTTTAGATCCCCGATCCCTCCATTACTGTCACAAGGGATGGTTACATTCCTTGTAGCAGCAATAAAAGTGATCAGATTTATTTATTTATTTTTTAAAAGGAACAATGAAAAAAGATAAAACAAGATAAAATAAATAATAATAATAAAAAAAATTTTTTGAAGCGCCACCGTCCCCACGTGCTCGCACAGCAAAGAAAACTTGTATGTAAGTCGCTACCGCAAATGTAAACAGTGTTCAAATCACACATGTGAGGTATCACCGCGATCGTCAGATTGAGATCAATAATTCTAGCACCAGATATTCTCTGTATCTCTAACCTGGCAATTGTTAAGGTTTTTTAAAGCGTCGCCTATGGAGATTTTTAGGTACCGTAGTTTGTCGCCATTCCACGAATGTGGGCAATTTCAAAGCATGACCTATCTATTTACTCAGCGTTACAGCATCTTTCACATTATACAAAAAATTGGGCTAACTTTACTGTTTTTTTTTTTATTCATGAAAGTGTATATTTTCCCCCCAAAAATGTGTTTGAAAGACCGCTGTGCTAATACCATGTGACATAAAATATTGCAATGATCACAATTGTATTCCTTAGGGTCTCTGCTAAAAAAAATATATGTGTGTGTGTATGTATGTATGTATGTATGTATGTATGTGTGTGTGTGTGTGTGTGTATATATATATATATATATATATATATATATATATATATAGTTTGGGGGTTCTAAGTAATTTTCTAGCAAAACATATGGATTTTAACTTGTAAGTCACAAATGTCAGAAATAGGCTTAGACGTGAACAAGTTAAAGTATGTTATAATTATTTTTTTCTTTGCAGTATAATAAACATTGTCGCAGAAGGCACCGGTCAATTTAAGATCTCCATGGCACTTTTCCAAGATGCCAGCTACACTGTTCCCTATGAAGCACCTGAAGTTCAGTTGTCAACCACATCTTATCTATATGTTGGTGTCAATCTCGATGGGCCTGATAGTTCCCCATATGTTGTGTTGATGAAAAATTGTTTTGGCACACCGTCAAATAACATAAATGATACTAAAAGATACTACATCATCAGAGACAGGTTTGTTACAGTTTAAAACTGATTTCACTCTTAATAAATGTCAGTGATGATGAGGACTCATTAGAACAGAAAAAGAGATTGGTCAGGGGGACATTAAATGAGACCAATCTCTATGTAGAGTAAGCATGTGGGATATAAAACAGAGTATTGCTATGGGTTCCGACAAAAAAAAGGGGGGAGTTTGTTAGGGACTTTGAATGACAGATGTATACCAAAAAGCAGTTTTAGCAAAAAAACATTTTAATATGCCTTGACAGATCATGTACAGCATGTTGAATGACAGAAAAATGCATACACACAATTGCCAAAATGCAGAGCATGCCAAAAACCACATATACATATTGATGACATGGTGCTTGGCATATCATGGAGTAAAGACAAGTCCTGCACATCACGAACCACTAAAGGGGTTAGATGGTATTGGAAAATCTTGGCATAAAACAGTATAAAAGACATAAAATCATCTGTATGGACCTCATGCATCTATGTAAGCCCGACGTGTTTCATTGGGGAATACCAACTCTTCAGGGGCGAATGCAATGGTGATGTAAACTGTATACATGTTAACAAAGGATCAGAGCTGCTAGAAATGTGGAGCTTGTCCACGTGTCTCTACCTCAGCTCCCATGCCGGACATTTCTAGCAACTCTGATCCTCTGATCACATCTAATTTGCCGAAGGTCCAGTTCACTTCTAGTCCATTCATAATGTTTTCAATTTCAAGCCTCGATAAAGAGGATGGTTTTGAAGCCCAAAAATGCATTGGCTACTTTTTCGATTGTCCCCTTAATATTTATCTAAAAAAAATAGTATATGGATCTTTTAGCTGTGATGTTGAGCTTCTATTTCCATTTTTGTTATATTGAACAACAGGCTAAACTGTGGGGATCCTGTAGGGCAGTGATGGTGAACCTTGGCACCCCAGATGTTTTGGAACTAGATTTCAAATGCTTAGGCACTCTGCAGTGTAGTTGAGCATCATGGGAAATGTAGTTACAAAACATCTGGGGTGCCAAGGTTTGCCATCACTGCTCTAGGGTCTAGAAGCCTCCTCTCGGGAACAAGATCATCTACATCAACACCAATACCTTAAGATAAGATGGCAATACCAAAAAGATAACCTTATGGGCTGGTGCTATTTTCCCAGTAAAGTTTTTTTTTTTTTTTTTTTAGATTCATACTTATTTAGGTGGATGCAGCATCAGTTCGATGCTGCATCTGCCCCCCCCCCCCCCCCCCCGCTGCCTCTGCACTTTTTCTGTAATCACTGCATGGGCAGAGAGAGGGCTGTGAACTACCTGCTGACAGCTCACATCCCATATGTTAGGGTCGCACCTGGCGCAAATCTGTAGCAGTTTTCTATATGGAAAACTTCAATATTGCCTTTGGTTATCAGGTGCAGGCTGCACTAGTTTCTATTCCACTAGGAAATAGAAACTGGTGCAGCTGGCACAGACAGACCTGAAACACGTCTATCTGCTCACGTGCCACTTCTGACAGTTCCTTGGTCCATTATAATGGAGAAAAAAGCTTTAGTTATGTTCCCGGTTTATTCTTATACCTAGCTTTACACATATTCAAAATATAAATTTTACTTTAAGGCTGAACTCTAGGCAGATATGCATTTTTGATTAGCGGTCTGCTTTAAGTATTCATTGTCTCTAATAAAGTTGTTGTAAAGCCTAAACATTTTTTACCTTATTGCATTCTTTGCATCACAACACAACTAGAAAAGGGATTGGTACTGACATCAACCTAAAGTGGAGCCCCACCCAAAAGGGGAAGTCCAACCTATGTGTGTGATTATATGGCAGTGTTACGTATATACCTGTATTTTTGCGGTCATTCAGGTGCTTATCTAATAGTTTTTTGAAACTATCGATGTCCCCTTGCTCTCCTCCATGTTCTATATTAGCCGCCCTGATTGCACCCTACATTTCTTGTTGCATTCTTTATAAGTTTTGAATGCTGATGATGATCCCTCAACCTTGTATTTTTTGAAGGCCTTCTCTTCTGCTTTTATATGCATTTTTACATTGGCGTTAAGCCATCCAGGACTTTTGTTTACTCTTTTACAGTAAATTTATTACCCAATGGGATGCATAAATGCCCATATTTAATATGCTCTTAAAGCAAACCCATCTCTATTCCGTGTTCTTTGTTCCTAATGCCGCTTACACACGATCTTTTTGGCATGAAAAAAACAACGTTTTTAAAAAATGTCATTTAAAATGATTGTGTGTGGACTTCACAAAATTTTTTGGGGTCTGAAAAACAACAACATTTTTTTTTTAAACATGCTGCATTTTTTAACAACGTTTTAAACAATGTCGTTTTTCTGGTTGTAAAAAATTATCATGTGTGGGCTAAAATGACGTTAAAAACCTGTGCATGCTCAGAAGCAAGTTATGAGATGTGAGCGCTCTTTCTGGTAAAACTAGAGTTCGTAATGGAGTAAGCACATTCATCACGCTGTAACAGACAGAAAAGCGCGAATCGTCTTTCACTAACACAAAATCAGCTAAAGCAGCCCCAAGGGTGGCGTCATCTGCATGGAACTTACCCTTTATAATGCCATCGTACATGTTGCACGTCATGCGCTTTGCTAGAGCGTTTTTTAAAAACGATTGTATGTGGGCAACGTTGTTTTAATGATGAAATCGGAAAAAACAACGTTTTTTCTAGATGCTGAAAAATGTTGTTTTTTAAATGCCGAAAAATGATCGTGTGTACGCGGCATAAGATTTTATCCCAATTTATATCGTCAAGCAAGGTTCGTAGTTTAGGGAAGTTGGCTCTTTTGAAATTCAGTGTCTTTGTATTCCCCTTATGTTTCCTTTTTGTGTGATTCATACTGAAGCCAATTGACCTGTGATCGCTGTTTCCTAAATTGCCCAGTATTTCCACATCCGTCATCGGGTCTGTATTATTGGTAATCAGTAGATCCAGTAACGCTTTATTTCTAGTCGGTACGTCTACCTTCTGACCCATGAAATTGTCCTGCAAGTCATTTAGGAACTGGCAAGCCTTAGACGAATGCGTGGTTCCCTCCGCCCAGTCTATATCTGGATAATTAAAATCCCCCATTTATGAAAACACTTCCCATCCTTGCTGCTAATCCAAATTGTGATAGGAGGTCTGCCTCCCCCTCCTCCCTCAGGTTAGGGGGCCTATAGCATACTCCCAGTATTATTTCCCCCTTGGCTTCATCCCTTTAGAGCTCTACCCATAAGGATTCCATCTCCTCCCTAGTTACTTAACCCCTTCCCGACCGCCGCATGTACATATACGTCGCCAGAATGGCACGTACAGGCACATTGGCGTACCTGTACGTCCCTGCCTAGACGTGGGTCGGGGGTCCGATCGGGACCCCCCCCGCGACTTGCAGCGGTTGGGTCCCCTCGGGGAGCGATCCGGGACGACGGCGTGGCTATTTGTTTCTAGCCGCTCCGTCGCGATCGCTCCCCGGAGCTGAAGAACGGGGAGAGCCGTATGTAAACACGGCTTCCCCGTGCTTCACTATGGCGCTGCATCGATCGAGTGCTCCCTTATATAGGGAGACTCGATCGATGACGTCATTCCTACAGCCACACCCCCCTACAGTTGTAAACACACACACAGTGTACACCAAATCCTACAGCGCCCCCTGTGGTTAACTCCCAAACTGCAACTGTCATTTTCACAATAAAGAATGCAATTTAAATGCATTTTTTGCTGTGAAAATGACAAAAATCCCAAAAATGTGTCAAAATTGTCCGAAGTGTCCGCCATAATGTCGCAGTCACGAAAAAAATCGCTGATCGCCGCCATTAGTAGTAAAAAAAAAAAATAATAAAAATGCAATAAAACTATCCCCTGTTTTGTAAACGCTATAAATTTTGCGCAAACCAATCGATAAACGCTTATTGCGATTTTTTTTACCAAAAATAGGTACAAGAATACGTATCGGCCTAAACTGAGGAAAAAAAAAAATTTATATATGTTTTTGGGGGATATTTATTATAGCAAAAAGTAAAAAATATTGCATTTTTTTCAAAATTGTCGCTCTATTTTTGTTTATAGCGCAAAAAATAAAAACCGCCGAGGTGATCAAATACCACCAAAAGAAAGCTCTATTTGTGGGGAAAAAAGGACGCCAATTTTGTTTGGGAGCCACGTCGCACGACCGCGCAATTGTCTGTTAAAGCGACGCAGTCCCAAACTGTAAAAACACCTTGGGTCTTTGGGCAGCAATATGGTCCGGGGCTTAAGTGGTTAAGTGATGTAATCTCTAACATTCACTTGTACATTATTCTTGATATATTAGGTATAACCCTCCCCATTTTTTAACCTCTCTATCCCTGTGATGAAGGGTATACCCTTGAATGGTTGCCAGCCAATCATGAGAACTGTTGAACCAAGTCTCAGAAATCCCCATAAAAATTCAAATTCTCCTCGTAGATGCACGGATTTTATTTTAGGGTGGACTTCTACTATAAGCAGGCCATTGATAAGTAGAAAAAAAAAACAATTCAGGTAGATAGACCGATAGTTTGATTGTCACATAATTAGTGCCTCTTGCGACATGTGATTTTCGTGCCACCATCAAAACTAAATGATTGAGCATGTTGGAATTTTTTCTTTTTTAGAAAAAAAAATGTTTTCTTATTAATGGGGGACTTGCTCAAGAAAAAAAAATGTGCATGAACAGCTGAAATCGATAAAAAAAATGTATGTATCTGATGCCGCGTACACACGGTCGTTTTTCGGCATGAAAAAAAAATGTTTTTCAGCATGTCCAAAAAACAATGTTTTTCCAACTTCATCATTAAAAACGATGTTGCCCACACACCATCATTTTTGAATAATGATGAACAAATCACGGTGACGTACAACACGTACAACGGCACTCTGAAGGGGAAGTTCTATTCGCCTTTGGGCTGCTTTTAGCTGATTCCTTGTTAGTAAAAGACGATTCACGTTTTTGTCTGTTACAGCGTGATGAATGTGCTTACTCCATTATGAATGGTAGTTTTACCAAAACGAGCGCTCCCGTCTCATAACTCGCTTCTGGGCATGCGTGGGTTTAAAACATCGTTTTAGCCCACACACGATCATTTTTTCCAACCCGAAAAACTACATTTTCAGAAGCCGAAAAACGATGTGAAGCCCACACACGATCATTTTAAATGACGTTTTTAAAAAAGTTGGGTTTTTTTCAATGCTGAAAAATGACCGTGTGTATGCGGCATAAGTATCTAAAAATGGTTGAAAAAATGTTGTAAAATAATTGCACAAATTCCAAACCAATAGGACAATAACATATTAAATTGGACAGAAATTTATTTTTCCATTCAGACAATCATTCATTTTACTATTCATATACAGTATGGCCTGCCTTCGTTAGTCAGAATCTCCTGGTGTCTAGTGTATGCTTCTAGGTAAACCAGTATCAAGTAGTATCAATTAATTCTAAATTCATTAGGCACACTATATTCTGGGTAATTGGCCTAATTTGATATATGTAAAGAACAACAAGGCGACATTATCCATCGCATCCAGACATAATCTTTGCGAAAATTATTTCTTACAGTATATATATCTACTGTGCATTGTTTTTTTTTGAGTTTTAAAAGAGACCCTGACACATAATAAAATACATTCAGGAAAGCACCTACCTGTGTATAAGATGATGACTAATTCCGCCCTCATCCCTTAATGCTCCTCCGTTTTAGAGAACTCCTCCCTTGAAGTTTGCTGGGAAACTGACACCTCCGGGAGTCCATGTTTCCTGCCTCTTTCACTAGTGTAGAACACAGTAGTGACTTTGAGGAACCCTTCTTTACAATGGAACATGTTGAGTGGAAGGAAAATAAGCACTCTTCCTTAAAGTAATGCGTTCCCCTAAAAGTGTATTAACACATGGCCAGGTCTCTTTCAAGGTATTAAAAAAAAAACACAAATGATGTATTATAGCAGTATCATAGTATAATAATGGCTTTTCTTCCTTTTATTTAACAGCTGTCCAGGCAAACAGAGCTCCCCCATCAGCGTTCCCATTAATGGCGTTTCAAAGGAAGGTCGCTTTTCCTTGCAATTATTTAAGTTTATCACTGGTTACAGCAAAATCTACCTTCACTGCCAGATAAATCTCTGCGATCTCTCAACTGGCGCTTGCACTCCTGTGAGTACAACAAATAGAGTTATTATTAAAAAATAGGTAGAAATAATTCCAGGAATCCTAAAAAAAATGCATGCACCACTCATTTATTTTATTTAGTACAGCCTAATAAAATCCTTGCATACAACTCCTAAAATAGATTCTTCATACAGTATAACAGTAAGGCCTCATGCACTCTTGAGTTCAAAAATGCCTGTTTTGTAGGAGTTTGATTTTTTTTCTGCCGCTAAATGTCTCTCCATGTTGGCCTATGTGTCCATGCACACACAGGAGTTAGGAGGAAGGGGAGTTTAAAGTCAGAAAAAAACATCACTTGTGTGTTTAAGAGAGGAGTGTTTTGGACAAAACGAGTCAAATGCGTCTAACTGTACCTAAGCACTAAATTAATATTCTAGCCAATGAAATTAATAAATGCCCAAGTGCTTGACTTGCCTTCACACATTTTCAAAAATGCAGATTAGGCATGTTTTTAACGCTGCTTTTCTCCAGGAGAAAATTTTTACAAAAGCCCCAGCGTTAGGGTTGCCACATCATCCCTTTAAACCCGAACACATATAAATTACAAAGGTTCTGTGGCTGATTAAGGTGGTAATTAAACTCACTCAGTGGCTTATCTGCATCAAATTGGCCTCAGAACCTGTAAAATTCATATGTCTTTGGGTTTAAAGGGATGAGGTGGCAACCCTACCCAGCATGCATTAGGACTATGTAAGTAGGGTCCTGCTCAGATCAATATTAAAAATGCTGTGAGCTTTATGTACTGTAATAACAAGTTCCCATCCCTGCAGCTGCCCAACAGGACCCCTATGAGCTAGAGAAACTATACAAGGTGGGTCTAAAAAGTTTGGTGAATGGTCCATTATCTCAACGGCAACATGGACCAGGTGCTCACTCATGCACATGGTTATCCAAAGACAGGTTGAGAAGCACCACCTAGCGTGGAGTACACATGACCATCAGAGTAAGACGTAGGGTCACAGTGTAATGGAGCAACAAGTGAACATCAAGTTTTGCTATGAATCGGGGAAATATAGTAGGCAATGGTGATGCATGAAATGTTGATGCAAGTGTACGGGACGAAAATTGTGAGCAGAAAATGTGTTTACGACTGGTTCAAATGCTTTCGCGATGGGAAGGACACAACCGAGGGTGAGCTACAGGTCGGCCGTTGACAAGTGGAACCCCACACATAATTGTGCGAGTGCAAAAAATGCCAGCCCGAGATTGCCAACTGACTCTACCATTGATGGTGGAGATCTTGGGCATCAGCAAGGAGCGCACCACCATCGTCTGCAAAGATTTGGGTAAGCGGAAGATCTGTTCTTAGTTTGTGCCACACAAGCTGACAAACAGAAAGCAAAACAGATGGAAACCTCTGGAGATTTCATTACCATGTGTGACCAGGATGTACAATAATGCGCCTGCGCACTGTGCGATCCGTGTGCACCAATTCTTGGCTCAGAATGGCATAGCTGTTCTTGATTCTCCCCTGATCTGGCGCCTGCAGGCTTTTTTCAGTTTCCTCGCCCGAAGAGCATCATTAAAGGCACACTTTTTGCAGATGTGGCAGCAATCCAAGGATGTGTAACAGTGGTTCTGCCATCCATAACTGAAGAAGTCTTTGTAGACAGTTTCCAGTTGCACAATTCTCCCCATCAACACAGACAGTGCTGACAGGAGAATTAGCAATTGTCTTGTCCCGCCGGAGGGACGGGGCGGGCAGAGGAAGCCATGCCCTCCAGGAGAAGACAGCTATTTATTGTTAGTGACTATAGCAGCCACTTGCGATATTAGCAAGATAATCTAGCAGGCTGGTTGTACCCAAGTTGATCAATCAATCAACTTGGGTACATTCAGCCTGCCCAGTAAAGGTTCGAATCTCGGCCGGTACCTACTGAATCGGTAGAGATACAAACACTGTATGGCCGGCTTAAAAGTATACAGTAAGAATCATTCACAAAGACGAAGACAATGCAAATGGCCATTAACATAATGAAACATGGACTGATTTGTTAATTATCCAGCTACAATATGTTGGATGTATGGTAATTGTTTTTTGCTTTACACTTTAGATATAATTATTTTATGTGTTACAGTCATGCTCTGGTGCTGGAAGCAAAGTTGGAAAATCTGCTGATCAGAGCTACAACATCAGTGTGGGACCAGTTACACTTCTGCCGGAGATATCAGGTAATTTATGTCAAAGATAAAGCGTAAACCTTCAAAATCCATTTATTTGTCTTGAATTTAGTATTTTATATACGTATAAAGCTAACGTAAAGGCAAATGTTTAAGCTTTGGAAAGTATAGGGATGGGTTAGAGCCTTTGAGCCTTGGGATGGGTTAGAGCCTTTGAGCCTTGGGATTGGGTTAGAGCCTTTGAGCCTTGGGATGGGTTAGAGCCTTTGAGCCTTGGGATGGGTTTGAGCCTTGGGATGGGTTAGAGCCTTTGAGCTTTGGGATGGGTTAGAGCCTTCGAGCCTTGGGATGGGTTAGAGCCTTCGAGCCTTGGGATGGGTTAGAGCCTTCGAGCCTTGGGATGGGTTAGAGCCTTGATTTACATAAGTCAAATAGGCTGTTCACTCTGCAAGGGAATTGTCCCCAGAGCTTAGTGAAAGTGGTGCAGTTTCACTTTGACAGGAATATCCAATCATGTGTAAGGGAAATGGAAAACTATTTTTTTTGCTTGCACATGATTGGATGATAAAACTCCCTAAGCTTGAAGTGATTGTAAAGGCGGAATTTTTTTTTTTTTTATCTTAATGCATCGGGGCTGATCGGGTGTCAGCGGCCATGTCACCACTGACATCCAACGCTCCATAGAGATACATGGAGCGCCCTTTCCGATCCGCCTGAAAAAAACTGACAGTCGGATCTGAATGGTCCGCAGGTGTGAAAGGGGTCTAACATGTTTACATTATTTAAAAACTAAAACAAAAAAACAAACAAAAAAAAACAAGACTTTGATATGGCATGGGGGAAGTGTGAAAAAAGAAGACAATGCTAGATAGTAGAAGGTCTGGTTATGAGCCCTTTCACACTGTGCGGCACATAGCGTAAGTGGTAAAATAGCAGTAAAACGCCACCATTTTACTGTCGGATTTGCGGCGCATTTTGGCTGCTAGCCGGGTGCTTTTAACCCTCCCTAGCTGTCGAAGGGTTAAAACTGCCCGCAATGCGCCGCTACAGCAGCGTATTGCCGGCGGTACGACAGCGATGTCCATTGATTTCAATGGGCAGGAGCGCATTAGCAGCAGTGAGTTCACCGCTGCTAATGCGCTCCAAAGAAGCTGCTGGCAGGACTTATTCTGATGCCCTGCCAGCGCACCGCTCCAGTGTGAAAGCAGCTGTTTAAGGGCAGATTGCAGGTGCTATTTTTAACGCTATAGCACCTGCAAAACGCCCTCAGTGTTAAGGTAAAAAAAAATACAGATAATTAGAACGTTTTAACATTTCTAGTGATATCCTGTAAGTAATCACTGTAACTGCTTTTTTTATTCTTCACAGCTTACTCCTCCGGCGTTGATGGTAAAATAATTTTCTATAACCTTTCCTGTAGTTTGTTGTCATTTGTAGCACACGAGAATGCTTATAGATCAATAATATCTACCTTATGCTTCTAACTTTCAAATTCTATATACAAACACACAAATGTTGTATCCAAATAGTACATTGCCACATAAATTATAATAACAACCAAATTATGTAATAAAAAAGCACTTTTGTTACAAAAATATATATTTACGATAATATCCTCAGTTTTTGTAGTGTAGTGCTTTATTTGATATATGTACATTAGAAAATATTTTAAATACAAATATATAAATTCATCTATAAAATAATTACGCAAGTGCATAAAAGTCAGTTATTTTAAATGTAATCCACAGTGTGCTTGTTCTATTTTTTCTCATCCACCAATGATAGGACAAGATCTCCTCCAAGATTTGACTCCTCAGTCCTTTAGTAGGTCAGGGTGCTTTTATTAAAACAATTGATATCCTTGCATGGCTGTCTTCATAGGTAAATAAACTGCTCCAAGATTTTCCCAGAACAGACATTTATGGATGAAAGAAACAGGACTTCCTCTTTAACATCTACATCAATGAACTGGCGGTCGCTCTAGAATCCTCCCCAGCACCAGGACTGACTCTACATGACACCGAGGTGAAGTTCCTGCTCTATGCAGATGACCTCCTACTTCTGTCACCAACAGAGAAAGGCCTACAAGACAGCCTGGAAGTTCTGGAGAAATACAGCGCCACATGGGCACTACCAATCAACTCGGGCAAAACAAAAACCATGGTGTTCCAAAAGAAAAATACAAAACAAACAAAGAGCCCTTCCTTCACAATAAACAACTGCACTGTGGATGAAACTAACAGCTACACATACCTCGGCCTAGACATTTCCCAATCAGGAAGCTTCAAGCCAGCCATAGAGGCACTAAAAGACAAGGCATGCAGAGCCTACTATGCCATCAGGAGACGGCTGTACCACCTAAAACCACCCGTGAGAGTCTGGCTTAAAATATTTGATAGCGTCATCGCCCCAATTCTTCTTTATGGCAGTGAAGTTTGGGGTCCTGTCACCTACCCAGACCAATCCAAATGGGATCCCAGCCCAACAGAAATATTCCATCTGGAATTCTGCAAGCACATCCTCCAAGTCCATCGGAGCACCTCCAACAGTGCTTGCCGGTCCGAGCTGGGCAGATTTCCCTTACTCCTCGCAGTACAGAAGAGGGCGCCATCATACTGGGACCACCTACAAAACAGCAGTCCCAACTCCTACCACCATCAAGCCTTACTGGACAGTAAGAACCAGTCCAAGCCGTGTGGCCTGCAACAACTCATCAATACATTGTTTCCCCAAAACTCTCAACAATTCGGCCTGACAAAATCTCAAATAAAAATCATAACTTATAACTCCAAAGAAAAACATGTTGGAGAATGGAGACACAAAATAAAAAACTCCAAAAAACTAACAATTTACCAGTCACTGCAGAGAGACTACAAACTGGCCCCGTACCTGGAGGTGCTACAAGACCCCAAAGAGAGACAGACAATGAGCCTGTACAGACTGAGCGCCCACAGCCTGGAAATGGAATTAGGGCGGCACAGACAGACCTACAAGCCCAGGGAGAGTAGACTGTGCCAGCAATGTAACCAGGGGGTCCCTGAGGATGAGGAACACTTCCTGTTACATTGCGCCAAGTACTCATCAGTGAGGGACACTCACTTCCAGAGACTCTCCGCTCTCATCCCAGACTTCAATTCTGCAGAAGAGAAGAGGAAACTCCAAATTCTACTGGGAGAAGAGGAGCCAATGGTGAAGATAGCTGCCCAATATGTGACAGCGTGTCACAGACTGAGAGGTACATGAGAGACTAAGGACTTTCACAGACTTATGTCCATTCCCCTTTATATTACCCCCCCCCTCCCCTTTATATTACCCCCCCTTCCCCTTTATATTATCCCCTTCCCCTTTTCCTTGCTTTGGCAATGCTAACATGTATTTGGTCCTACCAATAAAGCTTATTTGAATTGAATTGAATTGAATTGAATTGAGAGAGAGAGAGAGAGAGAGAGAGATGGGTTTTAATCTTTCTCCTGAAGGCCAAGTGGTCCGACTCCAGTCGGATGGTGGTTGGTAGTGCATTCCACAGGCGAGGTCCCTGGACTGCAAATCTTCGATCTCCTTTTGGAATTGTATCTGGCTTTGGGTATCTGGAGGAGGTTTTGATTGGTGGATCGCAGAATGGGATTGGGGTTATGGGCTTTTATTTTTTCGCATAGATATTGGGGGGCATTTCCTTGAATACACTTATGTATTAGGCATAGTGCCTTGAAAGTTATTCTGTCTTTTACTGGCAACCAATGAAGGGATCTCAGTGAAGGTGAGATTGATTCCCATGTTTTTTTCCCAGTCACTAGTCGAGCGGCCGTATTTTGAACGACTTGCAGACAAGTGATTTGGTATGTGGGGAGTCATAGATAGAGGGCATTTGCGTAGTCGAGTCTTGAATTGATGATTGTTCCCACCACGACTGTAATGTCCTCTTTCGGGCTAAAGGGCGTGAGTCTGCGTAGTAGGCGCAGCAGATGGTGGGATCCGCTGACTACTGACCCTATTTGTGCATCCATTGTCATGTAGGTATCGAAAATGACTCCGAGACTTTTGACTTTGGTGCTAGGGGTGATAGTTTTACCCAGAATGGTTGGGGGAGTCCATGTTGACGCGGGGTGATTTTTCCGGTTAGCGTGAAACAGGAAAAGTTCTGTTTTCGAACCATTGAGTTTAAGATAACTGTTTGTCATCCAGTTATCTATTAGAGTAAGGCATTTCTCTAGTACAAGAGAATGATCCTTTTTGTTGCAGATGCGGAAATACAGTTGTGTGTCGTCTGCATAGGAGAGGTAAAGTAACTTCTGGTTAGAGAGGGCGAAGATAGATATTAAACAATACGGGCGATAAGGGAGATCCCTGAGGGACTCCGCATGACACTGTACGTTTTTCAGAAGTGAAAGACCCCAGTTTCACTATTTGTGATCGGTTTTCTAAGAAGGAGGAGACCTCACTTAAACTCAATAGCATCAATCAAGTTGTAAAATACATGCATTGTGATGTTTCTGCTTCCTCCTCCCTACATGTATTGTCACAAGGACTTCATCAAGGCTTTTATTTATTTTTTAAAGTAAAAAAAAAAAAAATTCAATGGAGACTTGTGTTTTTTTTTCTATTACTGTGCATTTGGGAACATCTTGGAGTAGTTAAGACAAATATAAAAGGATATTGATTGTTTCTAGTTTATTGACCTAGTCCAGTACTAAAGAGTCACGTCTTGGGTGAGTTCATGACCTATCACGCCGGTTGTGGTAGCTCACTGCAAAAGTGGAACAAGCACATAGAGGATTACATGTATAAGAAAACACTTTTTTATGCACATGATGGTGATTATTTTAGAGACGAATGACCTACTCCATATGACCTCTTCAAGTATTGGAAGGGTCAAATCTTAGTTGAGTTCTCGCCAGATCATTGATTAACGCTCTCTAGTAAATGGTTAATTACTTTTATAAGGAAATTTTTTTTGCACATTAACAGCATTTTGGATTTTATAACTGTGTATATTGTAAGATTTAGCATTAAAAAGGGAACTTTTCAAGGCAAACGGAAAGAGAACGCTCTAGGTTTACCCTCACATGAGCTTGTTGCCACAAATCAACAAGCAACGCCCTGGCTATTTGGTCACCCAGCTTGGTCTGTATAGGATCTTTGCCAGTTCAAGCACCATCTCACTTTCTAGACAGTGCCACTCTGGCATATATGCAATATATCAATTTGGTTAGGGAGTCTTTCTAGAGGGCCAGACAGGCCTGGACATATCAGCACGCCAAGTAGATTCTGAAGCAGGCAAAAAAGCTATGCCAATATTGCTAATATGAAACTTCAGTAAATTTCGGTTTCAGAATCTACTGAGTGTGCTGGTTTTCTCTTCATCACTGGTTTCTGTACAGTACCAGCATCAAGCCATGCAGGGTTGCCTATGTATATCTGTGTGGATATTCACAGCTGACTCTCTAGCACCAGGAGGTGACAGCAGCCCAAAAGCTTCTAGGAACTCTCTTACTGTCTGTACTCACAAAATGTCCTTTTGGTTGCCTCCTTCCAAAATTCATGTGACCCCTTTTTCCTGTGATACCAGACTAGATCCTCAATTGACAGCCCCATAGTCAGATATTTTAGTAAGTTCCAGCTGAGGCTTCACAAACAGTAAACACATGGCAGGATAGCCCATGGCGGAATTCAGCACCCCTTAGTCTGTGTTCCTCTTATACAGGAACCCTTGGACAAAGTAGTGTGCCGCTCAGGCTCAGCTGGTTCGGGGAGTGGTGTGGAAGATGAAAGCATCTGCTGCTATAGGAATGCTGGTGGGGGAGTGGAGCTCATCCTGGCTCCTGTGGTGGCTGGAGAGAGAGACAGAGGAGGAAATCTCCAATACTGCACATCCACATACTGTAGGTGTTCAGTGGTGAAATGACAACCTCAGCCCCTGGGTTGTCATCTCACCACTGAACACCTACATGGATGTGCTGCATCAGGGATTTTCTCCTTGCTCTTTCCTCCCCTACAGGAGAAAACCTGGAAGCTCTGTGTCACATACTGTAGTATTTATACTACTCTCAGCAGCCATCTGGGTCACCCTACCAGGGATTTGCTAGGTCTGTATAAGTATTCATGCCCATTTGCCTTGCTCCACACCTACGCATTTTCTATCTAGAGAGATCCACAGTTCTCCATAAAGCAGATAGAGCAATCAAACCTGCAGCAGGTAAAACTTTGAACAGGCCAGAATAATCAACACCAATACACCGATTTCAGTAAGCACAACTAAATTTGCCTTACAACAAAACAGCAGCTTCACTGGTTACAGTGAGCCAGAACTAAATGTATCTAAACTATCACGTATCTAGGAGCTGGCTATATGCATTTCAAAATTTTACACTTTATAAAGTCATCAAATAAAAAGCAATTAATTTATAACATTTATGTTACTATTTTTATTCTGACACAAATTTATTTTTTTTCAATCTATTTCAGGGCGTCCTTGCGCTGTTCATCTTTTACCAACTATTTTAGTTTTTGGAAGTTTTCTTATGTCATACATATACATATAATCCTACCATGTACAGTCTTCATGTGTTTTGGCAGATTATTATGTAGGACAATGAAGCTGTTGGGTTATGTTGATGTCACAGATCAGTAACAAACTACAGTCACAATTGATTAAAACAGAGATCCTTATGTATAGACATTGTACAACAGTTCCTCCCAGATATTCATATTCACTCCTGGAAATTCACCCTCCTGTCCTATTTGTATGACAACCATACTATACACAGTATATGCAATAGATTTAATTTACCACCTTCAGACTACTTCTCTTGTATACATATAGGCCGCTTTCTTGGTAAACACATTTTACCTTCCCATATCGAAATGGATGTCCACATCTACTGATTCCTCTCTGGTAAGCAATCTACCTCGAATTGGAAATTTTACACTGTAGTTCAGGGGTAGGCAACCTCAGCACTCCATCTGTGGTGAAACGACAAATCCCATCATGCCTCTGCCTCTAGGCCGAGGTTAGCTACCCCTGCCCTAGTCCCTGCTGAACAAAATAATTTGCAACAACATATCATGCCCCGTACACACCATCGGATTGGATGTTTTTTCCGACAGAATTCCGCTCAAGCTTGGCTTGCATACACACGGTCACACAAAAGTTCTCTGAACTTTCATCCATCAAGAACGTGGTGACGTACAACACTACGACGAGCTGAGAAAATTAAGTTCAATGCTTCCGAGCATGCATCGAATTGTTTCCGAGAATGCGTCTGAATTTCTACAGACGATCGGATTTTCCGATAGGAATTTTTTCCGTCGGAAAAATTGAGAACCAGCTCTCAATCTTTTGTTGGTAGAAATTTCGACAGCAAAAGTCCGATGGAGCATACACATGGTCGGAATTTCCGTTCAAAAGCTCACATCTGACTTTTGCTATCAGAAAATCGTATCGTGTGTACAGGGCATCAGGCTTTCCATTGTATCAATCACTGAGAATTGTACCATAAAGAAAATGGTCTTAAGTGGTTATCTATAAGGAATGATAAGAAATTACATGTTGAATTTGAAGAACACGCTCACATTGACAAATAGTTGTAGTGTAATAGAATCAATCTCACAAGTTTTTTTAACTGAACATAACACAGTGCTTTCTAGGCAAAAAAAAAACTATTCTAGGCAAGCGGGCTAAAACGAATGCATAATAATCATATAAGCATTGAAACTTTAGATACATACTAAAACCTAATTGTTCTAAATTCTAAAATCCTTACCAATAAGGTCCTACACCGGTGGTATCTTGCATCCTTTGAAATATTTACACCCTGCTCCCCCCCCCCCCCCCCCCCCCGCCCACACACACACACACACACACTCCTCTACCCTATATGCTGGAGACAATATGGTGATACCGGCTCTTTATGCTTCATATTGGGACCTTAAGTCTACGTTCATAATGCAATGGGATCTTTAAATTGGCCTCTGAAATTGTAGGGATACCTATATCACCTGACCCTGCACTTGCATTATTACATCTTCAGATTGAGCAATTAAAGCCATTCTTGCCCATCTTTTCCTTGCAGCAAAATGTTGTATTGTTAGAATGTGGCACTTCCTGTATCCTCCTGGCATAGTTGATACTCTGCAAATTCTAAACCACCAATGCAACATGGAAAGGCTGCTGCCATCTACACACCAAATTAATACCATCTCCAGAGCCTCTCCCATCCTCTGGACCTCCCTGCCCCGGTATGTCCGATCAGCCTCTAACCTGAAAACTCACTTATTCAGGGAAGCCTATCCCACACCCACCTAACAACTGTTCCGAGCCACCCCCATCAAATCATTCCTCGCATCTATTACCTTTTGTACCACCACCCCCCCCCCCTTTTAGAATGTAAGCTCTATGAGCAGGGCCCTCCTGTCCCTTCTGTATTGAGCTGTACTGTAATTGTGCTGTCCCCCTTCTACATTGTAAAGCAGCCCTGCATAAACTGTTGGCGCTATATAAATCGTGTATAATAATAATAATACTACGTGTATAATAATAATACTCTGAACTATGGTCCTTATGGCTTAATAACCTTAATTGTACAATAACAGATTGTTACCTTTTGATAATCTCTTTAAGCTCTGACAAGCAAAGTTGGCTAACAATTATGATTGACTGGATGTTTTCTTTCTTTGTAGCCTGTTCCCTCCTCTTCCTCCATTCTCTCTTAACCACAGTTTCCTCCCCCCTTCCATTACTCCCACTTTGAGATGAGCTTGTGACATTGGTATGTGATGAAAACAAAATGTTCATATGTGTTTTGTTCTTTAAGTGACCTTTTTATACTGTAGCTGTAAGTACTTTGCCACGCTACACAATATAATCTCTCACCTTTATGTACAACCTCTGTATAATCTTTGTACAATACTCTTTCTCGTTGTTAATAAAGAATTACTGGAAATAAAACAGGGTTTGTCAACCTGGGTTACACAGAACTCTAGAGTTCCCCATAAGGTCCCCAGGGGTTCTGCCATGATCTGCCCATTAGTCACAGGCAACTGATGGGTAGATTACATCCCCTCTGCCAACACTAGGCAGGGAAGTGGCTGTAATAGTGATGGCTGTGGAGCGCTGTTTCCTGTTGCCCCCCCTCTCTCCTGTCCATCTCAGGTGCTTGTATGTGACATCACCTAGGATCTACAGGAGAGGACGAGGGGCCGGCAAGGAGCAGCATGCCAGAAGATGACTTTTTGCCAAGGATTTCTCCAAGGTAAAACAAAGTTGAGAAACCCTGATCTAGAATAGGGGTCTCCAAACTTTCTAAACGAAGGGTCGGTTTACTGTCCTTCAGATTTTAGGGGGCCGGACTGCGGCCGTTGGGAGTAGAAAAGGTCCCAACATCATTGAGAGAAAAATAATGCCCCATTGTTTGTCTCAGTGGGAGGAATAGTGCCCCCTCATAGGTGTCATTGGGAGATATTGTGGCCCATCATTGGTATTAGTGGGAGGAATTGTGCCCCATTGTTGGACTCACTTGGAGGAATTGTCCCCTATTATTGGTGTCATTGAGCCCCATTATTGGTGTCATTGGAAGAAATTGTTCCCCATCGTTGGCGTCATTGGGGGAATTGTGCCCCATCATTGGTGTAATTGGACCCCATTATTGGTGTCATTGGAAGGAATAGGGACCCATCATTTGTTTCACTGGGAGGAATAGTACTCGATCATGGGTGTCATTGGGAGGAATTGTGCCCCATCATTAGTGTCAGTGGCAGGAATTGTGCCCCATCATTGGTGTCATTGGGAGAAACTGTGCCCCATCATAGGGGGGAATAGTGCCCTATCTTTGGTGTGACTTTGAGGAATTGTGTCCTTTCATTGGTGTGAGTGTGGGGGGGGGATTTATGTCCCATTGTTGGTATCCATGGATAAAATCCAGAGAGCCGCATAAAAGCAAGCAGAGGGCCGCATCTGACCCCCGGGCCGCAGTTTGGAGACCCCTGATCTAGAACAAAAAAAATTGTATCCCTGTGTTTTTGAATTTTATTCAAATGTTTTTATTCTACAAGCTTTAGTTAAATGCAATATTTTATCAATAATTATTGACTTTTACATGATTTATCAAGTAAATACCTATTTGGTTAAATGTGTTATATTTACTCACATTATATTATATCATGTAATAAGAAATCAAATCAATAAACTAGCAATTTTTCCAGCAATGTATCCGAGTCTGACTTTTGCATTTGGATCTATGCCCCTGTACTGACATATTATAAAGGACAGTTAACATCAACCCCTTCCTTAGTAATACTGTAAGCTTTGAAGATGCTACATGCTCAAAGTTCTAAGTAGTGATTAGTTCAAATGTCATTCTATCCCAAAGTATAGCAAAAGGTCAAACTTTTTTTCTCATAGTTTTGTATAGAGTGGAGGGGGAATATGTTTTCTGCCATATTTCACATCTTGAGGGCAGTGTCTAGACTACTCAGTCCCACATCTGAAAACACAAGGTCCTTAGGAAGCAAATAAAGTGAAATGCATCGACCTTTGATCTCTTGGGACCCTTGGGGTTTATATATTTAATTGAGTAGTTAATATGTTTTTGCTGGGTTCCTCTTTACAGAGGCCCAAAGTCTAGAAGTAAACTTCTAGTAAACTTTTTTTTTTTAATGATTTGTTTGTCCTATTTGTACCAGTAAAGTCCATTCACATTTTTGGTTTCTGCTGGGATAGAGTTTATGGATGTGGTACATTTTTAGAAGCCAAGCCTTTTGTATTGAATCTTGATAATTAGTCCTACAAATGGACAGAATTTAATAAAAATATATGTGCTCCCCTACAGTCAGGTAAAATGATGTAGTAAGGTCTCAGTTTCTGCTCCCTCTCCTCTGGGCCAGCCGATCTCTGTGTACACATACCCCACTTCTCCAGCCCCGTGATCATGCCTGGGCCCAGTCTGCACTGACACACACAGAGACTTGTGTGGTGGAGAGGAGTAGGGAAGTGTGTACGCCTGTCCGGAAGCAGCGGCTGTCAGTGGGAAATTGAATGGTCGTTCTGAATGGCATTGGCATTACTGCGCTGAGGCCCGCGGGCAGCACTAAGATGGACATTGCTTCTTAGCTTACCCCGTCCAGACCTGTCTGGCATGCCTTGCACTGCTTCCACCATCCGAGTAAGTGGTGGGAAACTGGAAGTGACGGTTCTGCGAAAAGCACCACCTACCGTCCTCTGGACCCGCCAATAAGAAGCAAGCAACCATAGGAATCAATGTAGAGTGGGAGTGTTCCGGACGCATGGCTTGCACCCCAATGACACTCCAAAGACCGTCCAATGAAGCTTTTCATCTGCAATCACCTGATTGCAACAGTCAAGCTTCCCACATATCAGGTCAGTGTCTGGTGCCCGGACGCCCTTAAAGGAACACTTTTTTTTTTCATGTCTAGCTTTGCATTATTTTATATTATTTACATTTTTTTTATTATTTTTATTTTTTAGGAGCCCAGGTAGGAGGCTTTAGTGAAATATCAGGGTTTAAACAGGGGCAATATGCACCACGTGGGGTGATTAGGGTGTGCCCAGGCACACCTGGCATACCCTGTGCTCACGCCTATGGTTGTAAGGCTCCATTCACACTAGTATGATTTCAGATGTGACTAGAGTCGCCAGGTAATGGAAATCACAGTTCCTGTACTACGTTTTGTGATTTTAGCACGATTTTGGCCATAGAGTATGAAAACCATAGACACAGAAAACAAAAACTCCTGTGCACGAGTGGATTGTCCAGTGATCAATGTTCCATGGAATAAATGCCAAAATCAGTAACAGTGGCCTTGCTGCCCTTCATGGATGGGGAATATCCTAGTAGCAGAAAGAAGGGAAGGGAAGAAAAAAGGCACACCGGCCTAGTGTGTTACCGTAGACAATTTAATGAATTAAAAATGTAATAAAAAATACTCACAAAGGATGCAACATAGTAGGCTTGTCGACAACACTGTAGTAGATACCCCTCGAACCGCACTCCAAATAGGGGGAATGAAGGTGTGTCACTGCCGGCTGAAAACCATATCCATATCTCCCAAAATTTTGAAATGGGAATGAGGGACAACTACTACCAAACGTATGTAGGCATAGGACACGCCCCCTGCCACACCCCCTTAAAGGAGAATTAACCCCAAATAGCTTAATTAAATCCACAGGGGCTTTTTTCCCAACTACAACTAATACTGGCTTTTAAAATTTACAAATGCAGCAATTTAGAATTTGGATGAAAGGTTTAGCACTGGGAAACACTTTTTGAAAGATACAATTATATTTTATATACTATATAGATGAGACCAAAATGAGGGACACATGAGGAGGAAAGAGGGACAGAGGGACATTGCTCCAAATCAGGGACAGTTGCATATTGAAGTTGCATCCAAGTTGCACTACATAATCTCACTGAATGTCAAATCAAAATCAGATTGCAGCAGTGTGAACCTAGGCTAACTGTCAAAAGAATGTTTTTGTACTTGATCAAAGTATTCAGATACGTAAATGCCTTTGCCAACAAAAACAGCAGTTTATGTGTCATAAATAGTTTGTAAGGGTTGAAACAGGATAACAATGCTGTTATACTTTCCATAATCAAAGTATGCAAATACATTTATTTTCTGTCACATGCTGCAGTTCACATGTTGTTTTTCCAATTGCTGTCTACCTCCCATTAGTCTGCTCACTTGCATCTGTCATTATTCACTGTTACAATTCTGTCATAAAAAGGGAAGGATGTAGGGGGTTTATTAATAAGAAAAATGTGTTGGATGATTGTGACCACCATTAACCAAGACTTTGACTGTTTTTTTATTTTATTTTTTAATACAGTTATTTCCAATGATCGTGCGTGCCATCCAGTGGCCATAGCACAGACTCCATCCCCTTATGCCCTTAAGGGGTGGACACGCTGAGTCTCAACAAGGGTCTTTATATTACCCTTGTTGAGGGAACCAAAAGAGCAGTGCCAGGCTCCACAAAAGATAATTAGAAGTCAGCATCTATAAATACTGTAGCTGCTGGCTTTTAATATTAGGACACTTACCTGTCCAGGCATCCAGCGGTGTCCTCAAAGGAGTCAATTTTTTTAATTGACAATTATGTGCTGGCACCGCCATTATGAATAAGGGTAACTGACAGTGAAGCCGTGTGGCCGTTTGGGTGGAGCTCCACTTTAAAAGTAACTCAGGCACAACGTATCTTTGGGTTGAACTACCAGAATGGCCACCTACTGGCCTTTATGGTCAAACTTGCAGCTTGACTCTGTACCCTAAGATGTTCAATGCAAATCACACCCTACATACAACGTATAAAGAGATTATGGCTGCATTTTTGCAATTCTTCAGCACCCTTAACAAAATACAGACTCAACATGACCCTGCTGATCTCCTAACCTATTTAGAGCCCCTCGACTTGTACCATCTTACACCTCAGAAGAGCAAGTTTTTAGACTCCTTAAAGGGATTTTAAAAACTCTTAAAAAAAAAAAAAATAAGAAACATGTCATACTCACCTGCTCTATGTGGTGGTTTTGCACAGAGCAGCCCCGATCCTCCTATTCTCTGGTCCCTTGCCGGCACTCTTGGACCCTCCCTCCTGCAAACAGCCCCCATAGATCATTCACGAGCCACAGCTCTGCGTATCCAGTCAGACACAAAGCCACATCTTGACCCCGCCCCCTCTCTCTCTTCATTGGCTCTCTGGCTGTGATTGACAGCAGCTGGAGCCCATGGCGCCCGCTGCTGTCTCAGCCAACAGGTAGGGAGAGTCCACAGAGAGCCTAGGCTCTAGTGCACATCACTGGAGGAATATTGGGCTCAGTTAAGTAGTAGGGGGGCTTGGGGGGTTTCTGCACAGAGGAGTTTTTTTACCTTCATGCCTAGAAAGCATGAAGGTAAAAAAAACTTGAGCCTTTACCACCACTTTAATCACTGTGGAGGGGATCGGACATGCTCTTTTTCTTTGCCCAAAGATTGTTATGTTATATATAAGGATTAGTTGTTCATCTTTCTGTTAGCATTGTATAATGACCTCCTCAAAAAAGAAATCCTCCCTCCCTGATTGCATTAATCTTTAAGTCAAATAAGGATCCTCTCTATTGTGAGTACTTTAGATCAATTTCATTAATTAATACTGATGTTAAGATTCTGGCTACAATATTAGCAGGGAGGCTAAATATATTAATTTTTTGGTAATTTGGACATCAGATCAAGCTGGATTTATTCCAGGCAGATATGAAAATATAAATATTTATAGACTTTTTACAACCCTTTAAAAACCACACGTCCTCTACTCTTCAAGCCTTTTTTTGACTTTAGACACCCAGAAGTCATTTGATTCAGTTGATGGATATATAAATGATGCACATTATCTGTCAAATCTAGTCATACATTTCCAAGGTATGACATAGTTATAAATGCTATGGCGTCTCCTGATACGCCGTCGTATCTCTGTGATCCGCCTGTCCTAACTATGCGGCTGATTCATAGAATCAGTTACGCATAGCTAGCCCTAAGATCCGACAGGTGTAATTGACTTACACTGTCGAATCTTAGGATGCAACTCTATGCCGGCCGCTAGGTGGCGAGGCCATTGCGGTCGGCGTAGAATATGCAAATGACTAGTTACGCTCTAACTTTACATTGTTTCCGTCAAGATACGCGTCGTAAAATTAGGGCTGAGCCCTAGGTGTTTTAAGCCATGTTAAGTATGGCCGTCGTTCCTGCGTCAAAATTTAAAAAATCACGTTGTTTGCGTAAGTCGTTCGTGAATGGCGCTGGACACCATTTACGTTAACGTCTAAACAAATGACGTCCGTGCAACATCATTTAGCGCAATGCACGTTGGGTAATTTTCCAGACGGAGCATGCGCAGTACGTTCGGCGCGGGAACACGCCTAATTTAAATGGTGCCCGCCCCATTTGAATTAGGCGGGCTTGTGCCTAGCAGGTTTACCTTACACCGCCACAAGTTTACAGGTAAGAGCTTTGTGAATCAGGCACTTACGCTTTAAACCTGCGGCGGTGTAACGTAAATGGGATACGTTACGCTGCCGTGGAGCAACGTAAATGTATCTGAATCTGGCCCCCAATACCTAACTACTGCAAAACCAGGCATTCTTATCCCATTTCTACTCAGGGCCAATTTTCAGCTTTTAGTGCTATCGCACTTTTAATGACAATTGCGCAGTCATGCAATACTGTACCAATATAACATATCAATTTTTTTCACACACATAGAGCTGTCTTTTGAGAGTATTTAATCACCATGGGGTGTTTAATTTATTTGCTAAGTAAATGAAAAAAGTCAGACATTCAGAAAAATAAAAAACATTTTTTTTCTTTGCTTCTGTTATAAAAGTAGAAGTAATATTTTACGAAACGGACATAGGGCGGAGCGGCGCGCTGTCGTCTCCCAAGAGCTCCAAACGTTCCCCCAGTGGACGGGTGTCTGGGAATTTGTGTACCGGCCGGCACATCAGATTGGAGACATTTTTTTACTGCATGTTTGCAAGTGCAACGCAACTTTTAATAAATCTTTTTTTACTCATTTAATGCGCTATGTGGAGCTGTTATTGTTTTTTACATGGTGGGCATTGATGTTGGTGAAGTTTGATCACTTGTGGATGAGACCCAATGTTAAGGATCGTATCTGTCTGAGCTGGGAGCGACTACCTAATATATGCTGTTCATGATCCCCTGTCATAAGGGATCATGGCGATTTTGGTAAGGAGCCAATCTATAGTTTGGTGGAGGATACATCACTTTTCTTTGGACACGTTTTCAACTGATTTTGGAATTTGGCACAGAACACGGGCGTTTGGCATTTCATGTGTTAAACATTTATGGACTTTATTGCTACAATTTTTTTTTATTTATATGTCTATACATATTTTTATTTTTGGTTAATATTTATTGATCTAATGATATGATCTAAAAAAAAAATTGATGTTCATTTATCACTGTTTCACTGTTATTGAGGGACTTGAGAGTGCTATTTAGTGCCCTCTAGTAGATATAAACCTCTCTTGTTTTTTGGTATATTAGTGATTTATATATACCATCATACACCACATAGTTTATGATTTATATCAATATATATCACATAGTTTTGTGTGTTTTGTGATTCAAATATTTGTTGCACATGGTTTAGAGGTAGCGCGATTTATATTTTTTCACTGTTTGTTTTTTGTATCTATTGTTTACATGGTAATCACAGCTCTCGGATTGAATAGACTGTGATTTCATTGCAGTTTTTCTTTCTTTCTTTTTTGTTTTTCCATTTGTTATAAAATGTTGCAAATAAATAATCTTTCTTCATAAATTTAGGCCAACTTGTATTCTGCTACATTTCAGTTTCAATAGATTTTATTAAAGTGTTTTACAAAGGTTAAAAGGGTCAACATAAACATACACAAAGAAGGCCTACAATTGGCCTTGCTTGAATCATCAAATAGTAAATAATGTGAAAAACCACGACATAGGCGGCATAAAGTTTTAAATTGGAAATTACAACAATAGTAAAGGAAATGGGTACATACTGACAGTCATAAGATCACCAGTAGGATGTTTGCAAATTTGAAAAAAAAGAAGAGAACCCAAGTTGCGAGTGAAAATATAGGCTATAGGGCCACAAGAACACAAATGCGCGCTATACGCTGACGACCTCCTGCTCTGTCACCTCTCCCCTAACTTCCACCCCAATTATACCTAAGACACTACAGGTTTTCAGTGAGATTTCCGGATTGCAAGTTAATTTGGGCAAATCATTAGCTATGAATATCTCCGTCCCCCCGGATCTGCTTAAACAACTCTCCGGTAATTTCACCTTCACTTGGGCTCCCTCGCAGATTCCATACCTAGGAATCAAACTAACGCCTGATGCCAACGACCTATTCAAAGCGAACTTCCCCCCTATGATCCTTAGATGTAAAGGAGACATTGAACATTGGTCCAAGTGTGGTTTGTACTGGTTGGGCAGAATATATGCGGTTAAAAGGACCCTTCTCGCACGTCTTCTGTATTTATTCTGCGCTCTCCCAATACCAGTAAAGAAACAATTCCTCAGCAAATTCGAATCAGAGATTGTTCGATTTGTCTGGGGGAAAAAGGATATAGATGTCCCTCGGGTATACTGTTTTGCCTAAAAACACAGGGAGGTCTGGGGCTTCCTAACCTATGGGGCTACTATCAAGCTGCACAACTGGCACAACTTTCGACGGTCTTCTCTAGGGGGCAGAAACCTGATTGGCTCGCAATGGAATGACAAGCTATCCCTTTAAATACCATTGATTACCTTCTGGGGTGTGACCCCAAACACAGACCAGCCATATTGTCTCCCACACTCTCCCACTCTGTTGCCCTTTGCTCCAAACTATCTTCCCTACGCACCCTGATTTCCCCCCTGAAGCCCCAAACACATTTATTTCATAATCCTGACTTCCCCCCAGGGTTGGATATCAAGGCATTTTGGTGGTGGATGGATAGAGGCCTATACAGGATAGGACACTTTCTCTCCCCAACGGGCACGCTTTTCCTTTCACACTGCAGGAAAAAACTTGACATGCCCGATGATGAATTTTCCCAAATTTCCCACTTTCTACATTCTATTTGGACGGATAAGTCAGTGCCCCCAACTATAACTCCCTACGAACACTGTTGTTCGAATACAATGGATCGGAGGGGTGAAATCTCCTTGATATATACAGCTCTGATGTCTAAGACGGATAAGCCATCTTATGCATGGGCCTGGGAGAAGGACACGAACGCCTCATGGAACACTGTGGTGTGGTATCGCTCATCAAATCGGGCGTATAAAGGTATTCTCAATATTTGTCTCATAGAAGCAAGTCTTAAAATTATGCTTAGGTGGTATTATGTTCCTTTCAGGCTGGCAATAATGTTTCCAGGGACCTCTCCACTATGTTTTAGGGGATGCGAGCTGGAGGGTTCCCTGTTCCACACTTGGTGGTCATGTCCCCGCATTAGATACTTCTGGAGGAGGGTTTTTCGTACCATTGGTTCCTTGCTGGGGACAGTGGTACCTCCTCAGCCTAGTGTAGCGCTTTTGAACCATTGTATTCATTGGCTTTTCTAAACAATCCCAGAGCCTATCATTTTTCATTTTATTAGGGGCCAAAATAACCTTAGCCAAGTCGCGGAAGAGACCTTCAGTATCCTTCCTGGTATTTAGGAGAGAAGTCTCATGGAGTATGTCGCAAGAGCAAATCTTTGCTAAATGTGCAGACCAATCTGAAAAAATTATGTTTAAAGGTTTTTATTGAAAGTTTTTCCAAATAACAACATGTCATTTATCATTGTTACATGTATAAAATGAGTCAATTCCATCTAACATACTCATGTCGGGAGAAAAACTCCCCTATTCCTACAAAACGTAATCAGTGAACTCCTCAAGAGCAAGCAGATCACAATGTTAAAGCCAGTTGTGTGAGCGCCATTTCAAAGCTCCTTCTAATACATTAGTACCGCCCAAGTCCCTTAACCCATGGCACACCAGACGCCCCTAAAAGGGATCACGCTGCGTCCCGAGTACCAGGGTCAGGGGCCCGGGCCGGTATAGATCAGCCGCACTCTGCCCCCTCAGGGGATGAAGTCTGCCTGCTCCCGAGGTAACCCCTCAAAGTGGGGCATATCCTGAAACTTAATATCCTACCCGACAGCAGAACCTAGCACCAAGGGAGGTGCCTACAGGGGGAGAGAGGGAAAGAGATAGAAAAACGTGGTAAAAAGGAAAGTGACAGAGAAGCCTAGTGAAGATCAGGATGGAGTGTTCCCGCCTCCAGGTGGTACCCCAGGCAGGAGAGACACGTTGCAGAAGGTAGCCCAGGGTTCCCATATGGATCTGAATTTGTCAGTCTGGTCCGCCCGCCTTGCTACTATTTGTTCTTGCGTCATTATCCAGGAGACTTTCCTCCTAAACATCTGGAAAGAAACTGCGGGTTTCTTCCATGCTTTAGCTATGGTCATCCTGGCCCCCAATAATATGAAAAACGATAAAATCCTGGAGTATTTAGGTAGGCCTGGGATGCACTGATTTAGGAGTGCCGTGTTAGGCTGCGGAGGTATCCTTTTCTCTAGCAAGGAGCCCATGGTGCGGAAAACTCTTTTCCAGAAGGATCTAATGCGGGGGCAGGACCACCAAGTGTGTAACATGTTACCTTCCAATTCGCATCCCCGAAAACATAATGGAGAGGACCCTGGGAACATTCTTGCCAGTCTGGAGGGGACGTAATACCACCTAAACATTAGTTTAAGACTAGCTTCTATGAGACATGTATTGAGAATACCTTTATATGCTCGCTCTGTTGCTCGGTGCCATACTGCAGTGCTCCATGATGTGTTCAGTTCCTCCTCCCAGGCCAAAGCGTACGAAGGCTTATCAGACTTAGACATCAGGGTCTTATAAATTAACGAGATCCCACCCTGATCCCTAGAGTTTGCGCACCAGTTTTCATATGGCGTTATCCTGGGGGGGGGGGCCGACTTGTCCTTCCAAATAGTGTGGAGATAGTGGGAAATTTGGGAGAACCTAAAAAATTCATCGGTGGGCATATCCAGATGTTTTTTGCAGTGATATAGTGACAGTGGGCCCTCCATGGCTAGAAAGTGACCTATCCTGTACAGGCCTTTATCCGTACACCACCGGAACGCCTTGATATCCATCCCTGGAGGAAAGTCTGGGTTATGGAATATGTGCGAGAGGGGTTTCAGAGGGGAAATCAGACCGGGACGCGAGAATAGTTTGGAACAGAGGGCTACGGAGTGAGATAACGTGGGCGCTAAAATGGCTGGTCTGCGTTTGGAGTCACACCCCAAGATATAATCAATGGTATGTGATGGGATGGCCTGTCTCTCCATTGCAAGCCAGTCAGGTTTCGATCCCTGGAAGAAGACCGTCGAAAGTTGTGTCAGTTGGGCCGCTTGATAATATCCCCACAAATTAGGAAGCCCCATACCCCCCTGTGTTTTTAAATGATAGAGAACGCCTGATGGACACCTATACCCCTTTTTCCCCCACACAAACCGGATAATCTCTGCTTTGAATTTATTAAGGAAATGTTTCGGTACCGAGATCGGGAGAGCGCGGAATAGGTATAGCAGACATTTTTACCGCGTTCACCCGGCCCAGCCAGGACAGCCCACATTTGGCCCACCTCCCAATATCCCCTCTACACTTACTGATCATCGGGGGGTAGTTCGCTTTAAAGAGGCCTTCGATATGGGGTGTGAGCTTGATGCCTAGGTACGTAATTTGTGAGGGAGCCCATTGGAAGTCGAAGGTATCTGAAAGCTGTTTGAGTAGGTCCGGGGGAACGGAGATATTAATAGCCAGAGATTTGCCCATATTAACCCGCAGGCCAGACACCTCACTGAAAACCCGTAGAGTCTGGAGTATATTTGTCGTGGAAAAAAGGGGGGAAGTGACAAAGAGTAGGAGGTCGTCCGCATACAGGGCACATTTGTGTTCCCTTGGCCCACAGAATACCCCCTTGATGTCAGGATTCGACCTCAGTGCCACAGCCAGCGTTTCGATGGCCACCGCAAACAGGAGCGGGGAGAGAGGGCACCCCTGTCTGGTCCCTCTGCCAATTGGGAAGGATTCAGAGTATCTGCCCATAAGTCACACCTGGGCGGAGGGGCTGGAATAAAGTGACCCAATGAGGCTCAGGAAGTTGGGTCCAAACCCCCACCTTTTCAGAACACCCGTCAAGTACGCCCAGTCTATAGAGTCAAAGGCCTTATGAAGGTCTATAGATAACAAGAAACCCTCCTGCCACGGTCCTCCGTCCCACTGTGATTGAAGAAGGGAGACGATGTCTATAGCCCGTCTGATCTGGTCTGTTCCCTGTCTCCCCGGGATGAAGCCCACCTGGTCTTTGTGTACATATGAGGCTATGAAGCTGGACAGTCTGTTCGCTAGTATTTTTGTCATGATTTTAATATCGTTGTTAATCAGTGAAATGGGGCGGTAATTACACACCTCGCTAGGGTCCTTATCTGGTTTCAGGATGACCGAGATATAGGCAGAGTTTAGGTCTGTCCCCAGTTGGGCTCCATCCCTGAGAGAGTTGAACAGTCGCGTCAGGTGAGGGGCCAGGCATGGTCCAAATTTCCTATAGTATCCGGTGGAGAAGCCATCCGGACCCGGCGATGAGCCCAGCTCGAGGGCCTTAATTGTGGACAGTACTTCCTCTTGAGTGAAAGGGGATTCCATGATGTCCCTATGTTCCCCAGTCAGGGACGGCAATGGGAGATCGTCCAGAAAATCCTTCCCTGCCGGGGAAGGGGGCGTTTGGGCAGGCTTGTATAGCCCCAAATAAAATTGCAAGAATGAGTCCATTATTTTGGTTGGGTTCTGTGTCAGCTCCCCTGTGGGGACCCGTATTTTAGGGAAAGCAAGCGCCCGCTGTTTGGGGCTCAGTTTGGTGGCCAGACGGGAGCCTATCCTGTCAGTTTGGGAGTAAAACTTAGCCCCGGACCACCTGAGGTGCATCTCGGCCGCAGTTGTGAGGGATAGGTTAAGAAGGGCTCTAGCTTCGTCCAGTCGGGCAAGTGAATCAGC
The DNA here is from genome assembly GCF_905171775.1 of Rana temporaria. NCBI lineage: Eukaryota > Metazoa > Chordata > Amphibia > Anura > Ranidae > Rana > Rana temporaria. The sequence goes on along the minus strand of NC_053492.1, from coordinate 38,240,859 downwards.
CGTGGGTTGGCGTTTGTGTGCTTTTTTCAGCTTGTGAAAGGTCTCTGTAAGCCTGATATTGTCAGCCCTATGTTCCTTTTTAAGTTTAGCTGCTACCTGTATCAGTTTTCCCCTGATGACCGTTTTGTGCGCCGCCCAGACCGTGGAAGGGGAGACTTCAGACGTTGCATTGATAAGGAAATATTCCTTAATGTCCTCTTCTAGCAAGGAACATTGAACCGGGTCGCTTAGTAGCGACTCATTCAGGCGCCAGCAAGGCGGATTTCTAGAGCCTGTTGGCCTCCTAGTAAGCAGAGTAACCATAGAGTGGTCTGACAGGGGGGTGTCTACAATCCTGGCGTTACATAGTAACGGAAGTGTTGTGGCGTGGGTGAAAATGTGGTCAATCCTGGCACAGGAGTTGTGGGGGGCAGAAAAGTGGGTGTAATCTTTTGTGCGTGGGTTCACTTCTCGCCAAACATCTATTAACCCTACCGAGTGGAGGAGCTTGGCTATATTGGAGCTCTGTTTGGAGGGGCGTTTAGGTTTAGATGTGCCGTTTGCCGTCTTATCCAGTGAGAAGTCAAACGTCGTATTCGAGTCTCCCCCCAGGAAGACAGTGCCCCTTAAGTGTGGTTGTAGTTTGCGTAATAGTGAGTCAAAGAAGGGTCTTTGACCCTTATTCGGGGTGTAATAGGAGACGAAGGTGTATAGTTCCCCGTCGATATGGCCTGAGACCAGGATATAGTGGCCCAGCGGGTCCACTATCGATTCCATCAGGGAGAGGTTGATGTGTCTGGCGAAACATATGGCCACCCCCTTCGTTTTAGTATCAGCCGAGGCCAGATAAAATTGGGGATAACGGTGGTGGAGGAACGTGGGTCTGTAGGTGGACGGGAAATGCGTCTCCTGCAGCAGAAGGACGTCTGCGTGCATAGAGTGGTATGACTGGAGGAGCTTCCTGCATTTAACGGGAGAATTGAGGCCCTGAGTGTTATGGGAGATGATCTTGAGTGTTGGTGGGGGGGGACATGTGTCAGCCATGGATCAGAGGTTTGGGAGCCCTACTATACCAATGTAGCCTACCTGTGTCCTGTCGAGAGTATTCCCCCCGTAGTTCGGGCTCTCGTAGCGTCGCGAGCCCTGGGTCTGGGTTGAGGGACTGGAATCCACCCTGGAACCGAGGAGCACTCCTAGAGAAATGTGGAGAAGTTGGAAGTAAAAGAGGTGAAACAGAGAAAGAAGGGAGAAGAGAAAACAACATTAGTACATAGCTGCCGCAGAGTAAATGTAATCTCATACTTAGCGAACATTTCTTAACCGTATTCCGGGGGTCCCCTGACCCCCCCACCCCGGGGTGAAGTGGGCGAAACTGCCCCCACCCCAAAAACTTTAGGGCACCGGTATGACCCTAAAACCGGGCTACCGGTAACGGATCTGGCTTCACCAAAGGTGATCCTGATCCAATGGAGGTGCACTGAGTCCACCACAGCCTCGTCACCACTAGACTATCACTTAGGGCTAACCGGGAGCCTATGATACCCAAAAACTGAACGCCCCTTCCGTGCAGGCCAAGGCCCACACAATGTAACTGAGACCCCAACAAAAAACTACCCTGAGGAGGGAGAAAAGAAAACAGGGCCGGTATCCAGTGACTTAACCAGTAATAAGTGCCAGCCTGTGGAGCCAGTGGGCCATGTAAAACCCACCCCTTTTACCGTAGTACGTTAGCCTTAAAAGAACTAAAACCATTCCCCCCTCCCTCGCTCGACATAACTGCGACCTTGACTTTCCCCTAGCCTCCTATGCAAGGCTTAGTTGTGTGTAGATAAACAATCCCTAGCGACCACGTTGAAGAAAATAGCCCCCCCAGGAGCCCCAGAGCTCCCGAAATCGTACCCCCCCCAGAATCCCAGACAAAAGCCCCAGTCCCTATAACATAAAAAAAAGAAAAAACTGCTTATCAGAGTTCCGATAGGCCTCAACAAGGCAACCAGTTCGTGGTATAGGAAAACAGTTCCCACAAGAGCCATCGTTGGGACCGGGGGGAAAACAGGGGCCCCCCATCCCAGTACGGGATGGATAGTTCTTCAGTGGTCCAGACCAGTCAGGACTGGTAGTACTTCAGATGATGATTCTCATGTGAAAGAGTTCTCTTTGGAACGCTTGTGGTTCTGTGTCAGCCAAGTCTTCTGCAGCGGGCTTGCAGGCGGCGGTCTCTTCGTGGATCCAGGTGTCCCCCTGCCGGACTGTGAAGATGGCGGTTCCAGAACAATCAGTCCTAATTGAATTAGCAGGCGTTCCCCCTCTGGGAATGATGAGAAGCCAAAATTTTTGTTTCTGTAGGAAAAATTCACTCGTAGCGGGAAGGACCATCTATAAGTGATTTATTTTCCCATAAGGACCTGCAGCAGCGGTTTGAGTGTGTGCCTCTTCTGCACTGTGTAAGGTGACAGATCCGCAAAGATTTGGATATTGTGGCCGTTTAAAGTGAGATTGTCCGATCTCCTAGCTCTCCTCATCACCTCCTCTTTGACAGCATAGTAGTGCGGTTTCACAATGATATCCCTGGGCAGGCCATCCGATCGGGGGGATTGTAAGGCTCTGTGTGCTCTGTCAAGCTCAAGACGGTGCTCAGCGATATCCGGGATGAGGCTTTTAATCAGGGATTTCACCGCCGCTTGTACCTCCTTGTCCGATTCCGGGAGCCCCCGTACCCTAAAATTATAGCGTCTTGATTGGTTCTCGAGGTCGTCGATCTTAGCAAATGCCGTCTCCAGTTGGTCCTGTACCTCTTGTAACCTAGTGGAATTCTGATTGATACGCGCCACTGCCTGATCCGCCTTTTGTTCTATAGTGTCCATCCTCATCCCCAACTGCAGCAAGTCTGCATGGATGGATGATGTAATTTGTGCTGCGTTCAGTGCCAGGCTCCTGGACAGCATTTGAGAGAAAGCAGCCATCATAGAGGGAAAGTCAGTGGGGACGGGGGCCTCCTCCTGCACCTCACTGACAGTAAGCAGCAGGCCTGTATGTGGATCTAGCATGGGGGTAGTGGGGAATACAGACCCCATCCTGCCCAGCAGTGATTCGGTGGAGGAAGGAGAGGCTGCTGCAGCTAAGGGGGGGAATCCAGTACCTGGAGATTGCGGGGAGGAAAGGTCCTGGTCAGCTATGGAGTCCTCCTTCTGCTCCGTTTCAAGCAGGCCTCGTGGAGCCGCCATCTTGGCATAGCTGAGGGGGCCGGGAGACGCCGCCATCTGGCCTGTTAAGTCCCTCCTGACTGGCGGTAATGACATCCGCGGGTTCGGGGGTGCCTCCCCTACCCGATGGTCCCGGTGAGAGAGCTGTGGGGGCGTTCAATCAGCTCCGGTGAGCAGCGTTAGGCCGTGGTGGAGCGGAGCTTCAGACGCCGGTGGCCATCTTGAAAGCTGCGCGCATGCGCCTCCCCAATCTGAAAAATTTAGAGCCACATGGGAACCCTGGGCTACCTTCTGCAATGTGTCTCTCCTACCTGGGGTCCAGCCTGGAAGCGAGATCACTTTAATCCATTTTTGACAGCGTTTCTCTGATCTTCTTCTCCTTTCCTCCATCCCACGTTTCTCTTTCTTTCTCTCTTCTCGCACCTCTCTTGGTGTTCTGATGTCTTGCTGTGATTGCTGAGTTGTTTTGTGACATGCTCTGTTTGCTGTTTGCACTGCTGTAGACAATCTTGTTTCTGTGTAGGTTGTATACAGCTGGACATTACTGGAGAGGGCTCTGTGGCCTTGACTTCCAGGACGCAGTGTGACCCCTTCAGGGGCGTCTGGGGAGCCGAGACTCGCGGGATCTGAACGGATGTCTTATTGATTCCTGAGGTTTGGTATAACGTTCACAATGATGATTTTATTAGTACTTGTACTACAGTATGGATGACTTAGGTTAGTTTTGTTACTCTAGATTGACACAGCTCTGTACTCTCATGTGTCATTGTCTTTTATCTTTTTGTTATCGTCCAAAAATGTCAATAAAAATCTTTAAACAGGAAAAAAAGAAAAAGAAAATATAAGCTATACAGTGGGGGGAATAAAAGCATCCCTTTAGAGAGAGACCCCTCCTTCTCTCGCCCCCTGCCTGTAGAGGCAGGGAGAGAATAGTAAGTACCAACAAACATAATGTATGGTTGGAGGACCATGTTTTAAAATCAGGGGCAGCCCATTCATTAAGGGCGCACGGGGGCTGTCTCCCCTTTCCATCACCACCGCCACCCCCTATTCATGCGTCCGGCCCCTTTCAGGACGCTGGGCGCATGAATTACAGTGCCAGTTTTTTTTTTAAGAATCTCATTAGAGCCAGAGGCTCTAATAGGCTTCAAAATAGGATGGGCTTTGGATGCAGAGCATTGCGCTTGGAGCCCACCCAGGTGTGTTAGAATAGCAAATTAATATTCACTATTCTAACACACCTTTAAACACCTCCCTGCCAATTAGGAAGTGCGGGTGTGAGACACGTTTCCCGATTGGCCAAAAGGAGAAGTGTTCTGATTGGCCGCTGAGGAAGAGGGAGGAAACGGAAGTTGCCTAGAAGGCTGTCAGGGATCCGTTGCCCGACAACAGCGCGCGCACATGCGCACTGATGCTGCTGCACAAATTTGGCAGCAGCAGCTATCCTTGTCTGCGCATCGGCGCACGCCAAATGCACACGCGCATGCGCCAATGGCGCGTGCATGACGGGTGCACGCTAATATGGGTTTGGCGCCACTTCCCCTTTAAAAAACCACGAGCAGCACTGATGCAGTGCTGTCTGATCTGCAGCTGTATACCTGCATCCTGCATTCCTGTTTACCCTGTACCGACCCAGCTCTGCCTGACTACCCGAACCTCTCCAACCCTTGACCTTTGGCGTGTTTGACCTTGCTCATCTGATTTGCCTATCTGCTGCCAGACCCTTTGCCCGAACCTGTGACTACGCACCAGCCTTTGCATCCACTACCTGATTGCCTGTTGTGACCCGGCCTGTCTGACTCCGCTTCTGCCTGTTTTTCTTAACCCGGCTTGCCTCATCAGCTCCTGTTGCCGCTGTACCAGTGTTCCCAGCTTCTGGTTACTGATCCGCTGCTCCTGCTCCAACCTACCTAGGTTCCAGCCATTCCTGAAGGATCACCATCACTCCGGCACTCCTACCTCCCTGCACTCCTGAGCTTGCTGTCCCCACTTCAGTAAGGCTGGGTTCACACTACAATTTTCCCGTCCGTCAGCCGCATACGATTTCAGTATTGAAAACGTACGGGAAAACGCATACATAGACAATGCATTGCAAATCGTATGCACTCAGATGCATCCGGGTGCGTACGATTTGCTGGCAAAACGTTTTTTAACAGTACGCAAAACCGTGTTCAACCATGGTTTTGCGGCCGTTTTTGAAACCGTATGGCAAACGCATACGTTTTTTTTTTAACATTAAAGTCAATGGAAAACGCACATTTGTGCGGTTCCATATGTTTACGTCCGTTTCAGCCGCATGCGTTTTTTCATATAAATCGTATGCGGCTGACGGACGGGAAAATCGTAGTGTGAACCCAGCCTAACTCGCGAGCCAGGGCTGTAACTAGGCTCTGATTACCAGGTACGTTCGTACATAACACAGGCGAAGGAGATGCCCACTTGTGATGCCTGCAGAGGAGAGCCAGGGAAGCCGCACATGGTTGAGGTAAGTGCACTGACTGACCCAAACTGGGGGGCCACTGATTAAGATTCTGCTACATTTCTTTGGTGAAAATAACCCAAATCAGTGTTTATTATTTAACCTGTAGGAAAGTTATAAAGTTTGCAAACTATGGTATATATATAATAATGGGATCAATCCTGATGTACTGATAACCTATCTAATTTCTTGAGGCCTGAAAATACCAGAATAGTACAAATATCCCTCAAATGGGGTCCTAGACAGTCCTAGGTATTAAGTGGCATGGCAAGTTTTTTGAAGTTGTAATTTTTTTGTCACAATTTTTTTACATACTGCCACCAGTGCAATACAGTATTATCATATAGCAGGTGTGGTGTTGATCCGGGAGACTGACTAGTAACAGTATGTAAAATAATAATACTACTTTAAAAAAATATATTTTTTTATTACATCTTTTTCTATTTTTTTTTTTTTATTATTATTAAAGAATCCATGTGACTCCTCTCAGTTTAGTCTACTTATCTTCACCTTAAAGCGGTGGTTCCCCCTTAAAAACAACTTTTTTTTATTCCACTGGCCCCCCACATTACAATCGAATTAAGGCTCTTATTTTTTTTTTGCTGCTGTACATACCTTGATACAGCATCTTCACCCGTGCATCCGGGTTGCGAGTCCCGCGGGAGTGGGCGTTCCTCACATGTGTTTGATTGACATTTTTCCCAAAAACGAGCTCTCCCCCCGTCGCGTAAGCCGCGTCACGATTGGCGAAAGGAGCCGAACGGCGATGCGCATGCGCAGTATAGCGCCAACTCGCCGTTCGGCTCCTTTCGCCAACCGTGACGCGGCTTACGCGACAGGGGGGAGCTCGTTTTTGGGAAAAATGTCAATCAAACACATGTGAGGAAAGCCCACTCCCGCGGGACTCGCAACCCGGATGCACGGGTGAAGATGCTGTATCAAGGTATGTACAGCAGCAAAAAAAAAATAAGAGCCTTAATTCGATTGTAATGTGGGGGGTCAGTGGAATAAAAAAAAGTTGTTTTTAAGGGGGAACCACCGCTTTAATAACGATTCCTTATCTCAATTCAGCTTAGAATTAAAAGAAATAGTAGACAAAGCATTTTCTGACAAGGTCCTGAACAAGAAAGAATGTCCTAATTTGGCTGCAAAAGAGGAAATGCAGTTTGAAGTTGGGCAATAATGTGTGAACTGTTCTGGTATTTGGCAATACTGCATATGAGGCACATATAATAGTTGAATATTGAGTACATACAATAATACATTTTTGAAACCTATTCAACCATTTAAATAAAGTGACTGGTATTTCTGGTCTAACTTCTTGTGAACATCAGACCCCCCCATCATGAGACTCACAAGGATAATATCCTACCCTGTCCTTTTCGTGTCTGTGCATGACTTTCCATCACAGGTCTGAATTTAATAATGGTATTCACTCAATATAGTGAAAGTGACTCTTTTTATTGGTAATCCTTTTATATGTTAACAAATATCATGCCCTCACAGTACTGTTTTTATAGTTGTTTGTTTTTCTTTAAAACAACCTACAGTATATTTGGTTGTACACAGTTATATGGTAAGGTACAGCATACAAACTCTAACTTTATATGTCTTGTATTTTCCAAACATGTATCTACACGTTATTATTCATAAAATTCATTATAATACAAAAGGAAACTTATGACAAATATAAAGTAGTTGTTATCCCAATTTGTCTGAAAAAGTGGAAATACATTTTAGAGTATACCAACTCTAATTCTATATGTGTTCAATTAAAAAAAAAAAGTATCTGCACTTAATACTATCATTATAAAAAGGTTAAAACAGTTTTGCTTACACTCTAACGTTTAATGTTTAAATAACTGTATATAAATTAAAAGTTTAATAAAAAAATGCAGTTTTGTTGTGTGAACAGAAGCATGTAAGAATATAAAGTAGGTGTTATGCCAATTTGAAACATAGAAAAATAAAAAAGTGACGGCAATAAAAAAAGACCAAGTGGTCCATCAAGTCTGCCTTTTTGTTTTGTTTTTTATACGTTTTGTATTTTATCATGTTTTTTGGGGGGGTGGGTTTATTTTTTTATTTTATTTTTTCATTACATTTTTGGTATAGACCTATGTTTGTCCCAGGCATGTTTAAAACCACTTACTGTTGATTGACTCACTAAATATGCTGGAAGTTTATTCCAAGCATCAACTTTCAGTAAAATAATATTTTCTAAGATGAATTTTGAACTTCCCTCCAGTTAGTTTGAGGTCATGTCCCTGTTTTCTTGATTTTGGTTTCATAAGGAAAATCCTGCCCCCTTGATGTAGTTAAAGGTTTCAGCCATGTCTCCCCTTTCCCTTCTTTCCTCCAGACTGTTGTTCTGATTATGATGAAGAAATAATACATTTTCTAATCCTTCTGGCGGAGGTGTAAAATTCAGTTAGGCCTCAAGACAGATGAACTAAAGGTCTTTGTGACTTCATATGTTTTCCAAGTTTCAATGGATCAACCATTATAAAATTGATAAGCCTTGTGTTGAAACAGAAATGCCTGAACAATATTCACGAAACCAAAGATATTTACCTGTCCTTGTTGGGTAGATTAAAGGATAAACCAAACATAAAAAAAGTTACACATATACGTGACAAGACTGTTATCACATAGAAATCACCCTAGTCCAATGGTTCTCAACCTTTCTAGTGTCGTGACCCCTTGATAAAATTTCCGAATTTGCAGGGACCCCTAACAGAAAAAAAAATTATTGTAGCGTGGTAAGTAATTTGCTCCCCTAACCCCTTCCACTCCAAAATTTAGGATGTACCACTCTCTTTTATCTCTCTATCCTAATTGTTTTTTAACCCTATCCCAAAATCAGGAGATTGGGTCTCCTTCAGCCCCTTCCACTTCACATTCCTCACCAGTCAGCTGACCTCTAGTCTCCCCCCCCCCCCATCCATGCCGTGAACTGAATGGGCAGCTGAAGAGGCTGAGTGGGCGGTTGCGGGCTCCAGGAACAGCCCCGTTGGGCGGCAGCGAAAACGCTGGTAAAGAGGCGTGGGGTTCAGGAACAGCCTGGGATTTGGTGACCCCTGGCAAATCATCATTAGACTCCCAGGTTGAGAACCACTGCCCTAGTCTAACAAAACCCATTGTGTTAGGAATTGTGGTTACAGCTAAACCATCTCTAAATATTCATTGAGTCTGTTCAAAGTTAATTGTAAAACATGTTATGAAGAGAATTGAATTTTGTGCAGTCAGTATTATGTTGAAAATACAGATGTTTGATTATAAGTCACTCAAATGATATATTATGTTCCAGGTCACAGATACAATTATGATTTTAGTATTTACTGACCCAATGATAAGGTAAAAATACATGTTTTTGATGTAGAACAAATTTGAATTAGAAGAATTGTTTTAAGATGCCAATCAGTGTTATGAAAGACATATGAATCGTGACTATAACTGGATAAAAATATACATATAGCATAGGTGTGTGCAGGGGGTGTGCCGGGTGTGCCTAGGCACACCCTCATGCCCAGGCACACGCCAGTTTTTTTTCACCCCTGCTAATAGGGATGAGCTTTATGTTCGACTCGAACATTGGCTGATTGGGGCAAATTCAAACATTTTGTGGTGTTCGCGGCAAGTTCGAAAGCCACGGAACACCCTTTAAAAGTCTATAGGAGAAATCAAAAGTGCTAATTTTAAAGGTTAATATGCAAGTTATTGTCATAAAAACTGTTTGGGGACCTGGGTCCTGCCCCAAGGAACATGTATCAATGCAAATTTTTTTAAAAAATTGCAATTTTTTCAGGAGCAGTAATTTTAATAACCATGCTCGGATAAGGGTCTGGTATGGATTTTGAGGGGGACCCCTTACGCCATTTAAAAAACAAATGGCACAGGGTTCCCCTTAATAGCCATACCAGACCTGAAGGGCCTGATTTGGGGGGGGGGGACCCCCTTTTTTTTGGTTTGGGGTTTCCCTTAATATTCATACCAGACCCAAAGGGCCTGGTAATGGACTAAGGGGGGAAGCCATGCAATTTGTTTTCAATGACTTTTATTTGTATTGTCGGGACCCAACAATTCATTAATAATTGCATTGATACATGTCCCCTGGGGCAGGACCCAGGTCCCCAAACACTTTTTATGACAATAACTTGCATATTAACCTATCATGTTCTGCTGTGAACCGAACCGGGGGGTGTTCGGCTCATCCCTACCTGCTAATAGCGCTGCCAGTGTGGCTATTTATCAGCGGAATGTACAATTCCTGTCAGAACTGCAGCCACTGGCAGCGGAGTGAGCAAGCAGGCAGCCACATTTTCTGATACTGTCTCTGTAGTCCCGGCTACAGCATCCCTGACAGCTGAATATCACTCCACCACCTGCTATCAGGGATGCTTTATCCGGGACTACAGAGGCAGCATGGGATAATTCCTGCCTGTTTACTCCACAGCTGGTGGCTGCAGTCCTCACAAGAGTTAGTAGTTACCAGATCCCACCATCCTATGCTTCCTGTTGCCACAAAAACAGCTTACAACTGAAAACTGTCTTTCCTCTGTACTCGTTTTTATGGCTGAGTTGGGCCTTTCACAGCTCCCAGTACAGGTGGGCGGAGCAGGAAGTGATCATCACAGTGCACCCCAGAGCACTGCTTCCTGCCCTGCACACAGCTCTCCCTGAGGGAAGACTGAAGTTCTCAGAGGAATTATGGCAGCCTGCATCTTCTGTACATGTGAGTCCTGACCTTCTCTGCTTTTTACACTATACTGAGCTGTGCTGTAAACCTGTCCTGCGCCTTGCAGGGAAGGTTTACTGAAAGAAAAGTGACATTCTTGAACAGGTTAGGAATTACTTGGACTTCTACATACAGTATCTCACAAAAGTGAGTACACCCTTCACGTTTTTGTAAATTCAGTATGTTATTATATCTTTTCATGTGACAACAATGAAGAAATTACACTTTGCTACAATGTAAAGTAGTGAGTGTACAGCTTGTATAACTTGATGTCCCCTCAAAATAACTCAACACACAGCCAATAATGTCTAAACCGCTGGCAATAAAAGTGAGTACACCCCTAAGTGAAAATTTCCTAATTGGGACCAGTTAGCCATTTTCCCTCCCCGGTGTCATGTGACTCGTTGGTGTTACAAGGTCTCAATGTGAATGGGGAGCAGGTGTGTTAAATTTGGTGTGATTGCTCTCATACTGGTCACTGGAAGTTCAACGTGGCAGCTCATGGCAAAGAACTCTCTGAGGATCTGAAAAAAAGAATTGTTTCTCTACATAAAGATGGCCTAGGCTATAAGAAGATTGCCAACATCCTGAAACTGAGCTGCAGCACAGTGGCCAAGACGATACAGTGGTTTAACAAGACAGGTTCCACTCAGAACTTACTGTTAGACAGGTTAATTGGTTGTTCTGCGAGCTGGTCGGTAAGTAGGCTTGGTTTTTCCCTGGGCATTCCCCAGACTTTGTTGTTACCTATTTTAGTCTTCCAATGCTACTGACTGTGATGGCCAGCTATAGATGGGGGTGGTGGAAACATTTATGTTTCACCTGTGGTGCGTGTATTGGTCCAGCAGCGCACCAACACCTTTGCAGCCATTGTGCTATATGCTGGGTGTTTGGTGTGCTCCTGTACCTTTAAGGAGGGGTGGCTCCCCTTCAGTCCACCTGCCCTCATCTATCCATCAGAATGCATGTGTCTCCATTGTGGGGACACTCACAGTTTAGTGTTAGGACCACAGATTCCAGGGTGCCTTGGCGTGGTTCTGTGGCTCACGCATGTGTTTGCAAATGCGTGCGGACAAAACCCGTTTTTAACGCATACTGTTAGACAGGTTAATTGGTTGTTCTGCGAGCTGGTCGGTAAGTAGGCTTGGTTTTTCCCTGGGCATTCCCCAGGCTTTGTTGTTACCACTCAGAACAGGCCTTGTTATGGTCGACCAAAGAAATTGAGTGCACGTGCTCATCGTCATATCCAGAGGTTGTCTTTGGGGAAATAGACATATGAGTGCTGCCAGCATTGCTGCAGAGGTTGAAGTGGTGGGGGGTCAGCCTGTCTGTGCTCAGACCATACACCGCACACTGCATCAAATTGGTCTACATGGCTATTGTCCCTAAAAGAAGCCTCTTCTAAAGATGATGCATAAGAAAGCCCGCAAACAGTTTCTTGAAGACAAGCAGACGTTGGACACGGATTACTGGAACCATGTCCTGTGGTCTGATGAGACCAAGATAAACTTAATTGGTTCAGATGGTGTCAAGCGTGTGTGGCAGCAACCAGGTCAGGAGTATAAAGACAAGTGTGCCTTGCCTACAGTCAAGCATGGTGGTGGGAGTGTCATGGTCTGGGGCTGCATGAGTGCTGCGGCACTGGGGAGCTACAGTTCATTGAGGGAACCATGAATGCCAACATGTACTGTGACATACTGAAGCACAGCATGATCCCCTCCCTTCAGAGACTTTGGCCGCAGGGCAGTATTCCAACATAATGACCCCAAACACACCTCCAAGACCACCTCTGCCTTGTTAAAAAAGCTGAGGGTAAAGGTGATGGACCGGCCAAGCATGTCTCCAGACCTAAACCCTATTGAGTATCTGTGGGGCATCCTTAAATGAAAGGTGGAGGAGCGCAAGGTCTCTAACATCCATCAGCTCCGTGATGTCATCATGGGGAGGAGTGGAAGAGGATTTCAGTGACAACCTGTGAAGCTCTGGTGAACTCCATTGAGTGTTGAGTTATTTTGAGGGGACAGCAAATTTACACTGTTATACAATCTGTGCACTCACTACTTTTTATTGTAGCAAAGTGTAATTTCTTCAGTGTTGTCACATAAAAAGATAGAATAAAATATTTACAAAAAATGTGAGGGGTGTTCTCACTTTTGTGAGATACTGTAGATGTATTCAACATACACAATATATCGAAATAAAATCATTATTTTTTAATAAGACATTATGTGTATGTTAAAGACATTGAATAGGGATTGGATTTTGGACCCCGAACCAAAAACCAAACAAAAAGGGGGGGTTAGGGCAGTTGGACTATTGCGGTACAATAAACAAGTGTAAAGGAGAATATATATTTTATTAACACAGACAATAAGATACAAACAAAAATACAAATTAAAATAGTGACGATCCATGTGTATCACCACAGTAGTCAACCCCTGAGGGGGGAAGGTCACAATGGGAATAGGGGTCACTAGGGGAGTCTCTAGTTTTGCGGCCATTGCCTAGGGCTGTCTGTATAACCGCTGGTTTGATGTATCACACACCTCACTGTTTTATGAATGGATTCTGTATATGCTTAGTTCATTAACCACTTGCCGACCACGCACCGCCAAAATACGTCCACAAGGTGGCTCTCCTAGGCGAGAGCACGTAATATGACGTCCTGTCTCTCTGCCGCCACTAGGGGCGCGCGCCGCCGGAGGCGCGCGCCCCCCGCTCGCCCCCGACTCCCGTGCGTGTGCCCGGCGGGCGCGATCGCCGCCGGGCACACACGATCGCTCGGTACAGAGCGGGGAACGGGAGCTGTGTGTGTAAACACACAGCTCTCGTTCCTGTCAGCAGGGGAAATGCTGATCTTCGGTTCATACAATGTATGAACCGAGGATCAGTGTTTCCCCTAGTGAGGCCACCCCCCCCCCCACAGTAAGAACACACTCAGGCATACTTAACCCCTTCCCCGCCCCCTAGTGTTAACCCCTTCACTGCCAGTGGCATTTTTATAGTAATCCAATGCATTTTTATAGCACTGATCGCTATAAAAATGCCAATGGTCCCAAAAATGTGTAAAAAATTTCCAAAGTGTCCGCCATAATGTCGCAATACCGAAAAAAAATCGCTGATCGCCGCCATTACTAGTAAAAAAAAATATTAATAAAAATGCCATAAAAATACCCCCTATTTTGTAAACGCTATAACTTTTGCGCAAACCAATCAATAAACGCTTATTGCGATTTTTTTTATGAAAAATATGTAGAAGAATACGTATCGGCCTAAACTGAGGAAATTTTTTTTTTTTATATATTTTTGGGGGATATTTATTACAGCAAAAAGTAAAAAATATTCATTTTTTTCAAAATTGTCGTTCTATTTTTGTTTATAGCGCAAAAAATAAAAAACGCAGAGGTGATCAAATACCACCAAAAGAAAGCTCTATTTGTGGGAAAAAAAGGACGCCAATTTTGTTTGGGAGCCACGTCGCACGACCGCGCAATTGTCTGTTAAAGCGACGCAGTCCCGAATCGCAAAAAGTACTCTGGTCTTTGGGCAGCAATATGGTCCGGGGGGTAAGTGGTTAATAAAACTTAAAAAAAAAAAAAAGAAAGAAACAGTCCATACTTGCGTGTGTGTGTGTGTGTGCGGGGGGGGGGTATCCTCTTTCACTTACCTGATTCCAAGCTCTTTTTCTTCACTCAAAGCCGTTACATCATCTCATACTATAGAACAGAATTAATGGCCTGTACACACGATCCGAAAATCGGACGACTGATCGCGTTACTTTTTTTCCTTACTAGTCGCAAGTAGAAATTGAAGAGGTTACGAAAATTCTCGTACCACAGAAAAATTGGAAGTGATGTCGTGTTGTAGTGTTTTTGTAATGTGTTTTCGGACTACAACTGTACTGACTAAACGAAAATCGCACGATCTGGTATCGTACGAGGAACATTTCTGTGCTTGTCCGATCAAATAATATCGGATAAATTGTCGTGATTAGCTCTCGAAAGCTCTGTACTAACGATCCAATTATAATTTTCGGATCGTCTTTAGGGCCTTAAAGGGGTTGTAAAGCTTCGTGTTTTTTTCACCTTAATGCATCTTCTGCTTCCTGCTGGTGATCCCTCTAATGATATAAAGATATATATAGAAGAATCAGGACCTCCTTCCTCCTGCTGGTGATCCCTCTAATTATGCATCATAGAATTCTATTTACCTTTACCACTTCCTGGTCACATTGTTTGCTCATTTTTCAATCATCTGAAATAAGTACCCCCAAATATTTTTCCTCTGTAGTGATGGTCAACACTGTACCCCAATGTTGTACTCTTTCAGGGCAATCTTTTTCTCTAGGTGCATTATTTTACATTTAGAAACATTGAACTGCAGTTTCCACTGCTTTGACCAATCTTCCAGCAATGCCAATTTGCCAAATACTGTTTCCTATTACAGACTCCTCCAGGGATGTCAACTCTATTACACACCTTTGTGTCATCAGCAAAAAGACATACCTTGCCCAAAAAATATATCACTATATAACATATAGATTAGATAGAACAGGACATCTTGTGGTACACCACCTCTCTGTTCTGAGTGAACCCACTTTAAAACCACACTCTGGTATATATTCTTTAGCCAACCGCATATCCATGGGTGTCCGCTCCATAGGGCAAGGGAGGGCGCTTGCCCTCCCTAGAAACCAGTGCCATGATCCTCGGGGAGATAAACAGCGGGCAGGAAGCAAGGCGGCGGCACGACGAATCCAATTAGAGCCGCTCTCTTCTAGCTCCAGCTGACAGAGGGGGAGGGGGGCGATCAGGGGAGATATACAGTACAGCCAGCTTGGGGGGGCCCTTCATTTTTTATGATATTGTTGTTCAAAATTGCTAGTTGCTTGATAGTTGCATTAGGTTTCTCAAACCTTTGCATGCCTGCGCTTTATGTGATAATGACTAAGCCCCTCCCCTTCATGACATTGTCAAAAAGGGACCGAGCATGGATGACCTTAAAAATGCCCCCCCCTGAAAAAAGTTCAGCGGACGCCCATGCGCATATCCACTGAACCACACATGGGTTAAGTCTTAGCTTGTACATCTTTTGTATTGGATCATTATGTGGAATTTGGCTGCAAAAGTGGAAATATACTGGAAATACGCTTTAATGTTTGCCATTAGGGTGTAAACTGTTGTTCTGGTATGTTGCAATGCTCCAAATGAAGCAAATCAAATATTTAAATAGTGAACATATGATAATTGTTCAAATCTATTTAACCATTAAAAAATGTGACATGTCCTGTATGCAAAGTAGGGGTGGCTGTTTCCTGGGATCATTTAAAAACAGAGGTGTTTCCTTGTTTTATTTATATTTTGCATTGGGGTTCCTAGTTTTTAGTTACTAGTGTTTTCAATTATTTTGAATTGCATGTTTTGATTGTGCTTATATTTTCCAAGTTTCTGCAGAACTCTGGAAACCGTTAGAAATATGGGGAATATAAATCTGCAGTTTCTGGCATTCATTTTGCTAATCATCTGCAAATCCTGTACTTTGGCTTCAGGTAAGTTCTTTTTCCTTTATTCCCCTTTTCTCCCCTTTTTTCTTCCCTTTTCCATCAGAAATCTTGGTGGAAATCTGTAATTCAGAAAATGAAAAAGAAAACAAATTTTTTTTTTGTTTAAATTTTGTCTCCTTGTTTATTACTTGACCTCCTAGCATTTTTTGCTATTCAGCACTGCGCCAATTAAACTAGCTTTTGCTTGGTCATGCAACGTTGTACCCAAACAAAATTTATATAATTAGTTTCATACAAATAGAGCTTTCTTTTGGTGGTATTAAATTACAACTTTTTTTTTGATATATGAATAATAAAAAAAAAAAAAAACATCAAAACTTGAAAAATATATATTCTGGTTTACAATTTTGTAAATTAAGACCCAAATGTAGTCTGCTACATTTCTTTGGTAAAAATAACTCAAATCAGTGTTTAATATTTAGCACATGTGAAAGTCTACAAACTATTGTATACAGTATATGAACAATTGATATGTTTGATCAATTCTGTTGTACTGATGGCCTATCTCATTCCTTGAGGCCTTAAAATGTCAGGACAGTACAAATACCACTTTTTGAAAAATAGACAGTCCAAGGTATTTAATAAGAGGCATGGAGAGTTTTATGTAGTTGTAATTGTTTGTCACAATATTTGGAATTAAATTTGGTCCTTTTTTTTTTTGTTAAATCTTTTTTATAAATTTTCATTAACATACAAAATTAGCCCACGCAGGGACAAAACCTTTGCCCACGCATGGGCAGTTCTTCTTATGCGGCAACATACCGCAACAGGGCACAACATACATCATAAACAAACTTATACTATAACCCCAATGTGGGGAGAGGTTCAGTTCAGGAGAATCTGTGCTCAAATTGGTACCAACAGAATAATGCAACATGAGAATAGTTGGGTCAATATACTAACAGACTAGAGATATAGGGCCAGATTCAGGTAGCTCGGCGCATCTTTGTGCCGGCGTAGAGCATCTCATATGCGCTACGCCGATGTAACTCTGAGAGGCAAGAGCAGTATTCACAAAGCACTTGCTCCCTTTGTTGCGCCAGCGTAACGTAAATTGGCCGGCGTAAGCCCGCCTAATTCAAAGTAGGAAGGTAGTGGGTGTGATCTATTAAAATGAACTGTGACCCCATGCAAATGATGGTCCGAACGAACGGCGCATGCGCCGTACCATGGACGCATCCAAGTGCGCATGCTCAGAATCACGTCTAAAATACTCCATAAGATACCTCGAATCACTGCATACGACGTGACGTAAGCTACGCCCAGCCCTATTCACATAGTCCTACGTAAACGACGTAAAATTCGATCGTCCATACCTTTGCATGGCCTGCGCCTCCTATAGGTGGAATAACTTTACGCCGGATGTACGCCTTACGTAAACGGCGTAGATTACAGCGACGGGCGCAAGTACGTTCGTGAATCGGCGTATCTCGGTCATTTGCATATTCAACGCGTAAATCAACGGAAGCGCCCCTTGCGGCCAGCGTAAATATGCGCCCAGGCTCCGACGGCGTAGGAAACTTATGTCGGTCGGATGAAGCCACAATTCAGGTGTATCTAGCTTTGAGAATCAGGCGCATAGATACAACAGCGCATCCGTTCACTTATGCGGCGCATCAGTAGATACGTTGGCGTAAGTGCTTTATGAATCTGGCCCATCGTGTTAATCTAGGAATTGGTTACTGCATCAGTTGCTGTGGTATTGTCATCTAGCCAACAGGTCCTTAGCTTTTCAATTTTTTGTGGACAACCCCTACCTGAGTAGGTGGCTTTATACAGGGGTGAACTGGCATTCACTAGGCTTTTCCAGAATCTGAGAGACGATTGTTTCCTGTTCATCGTAATGGCCTTAAGAGCATAGTACAATAGCAGGGATATGAGTATTTTACTGGCTCTGAGCATTGACAGTTGTTCCACCAGCCCCAGCAGACCATATTTAGGAGCATAAGGAACACGAGTCTTCGTGACCTTAGCAATCACCTGGAGTACTTATTTCCAATAATGTTTGATTGCTGGGCAAACCCAAAAAATGTGGAAAAAGTCACACGATTGGTAGGAGCAACACAAGCGAAAACAGGAAGCGTACGCACGCTGCTACAGCACTTCCAAGAGCATTTACCACGCCTGACTTGTTTTTATGTATTGTGAGTACCCAGCGTTTTTTATTTAATAAACATTAGACTTTTAAAACGGTATCACACTATTTGGGCATCCTCTTTCCTTCTCTTGAATGGTCTTTGGAACCAAGCCATATATAGGGGGATAATCAAAGATTTGCCAGAGCGCTGCACAGGGCAGAAACTGTGGATGCTTGTTACCCCAGGAGGGGGTCCTGATCTGGTGAGTGTGGGATATATCTGAGCACGGAGGGTGCACTGAGTGAATCACCAGAATACCTCATCTCGAGTGGCATGCAGCACTTTTGCACGGATTATCCAGCACTTTATATTGCAGCACAATTTTTTTTTAGAAATTAATCATTCAGCATGTTAAAGACAAATGGACTATATTGTTTAATATCAGATTTCATATGTGACACATTTTTATTATCAACCATTTTATATATGCAATTTTGGTAGCATCTTTTAAGCATTTCCAATTTGATTTATTTAATCAATTATATTTTCACTATATATTTATTATCACCAGAACACTTATACCAGCATTTACGTGCACTACACATGTTTATGATCCACACAGAAGGCGCCACCACCTACTATCTCCCTCCCTCATATCTATATTCCACCTAGGTGGGGTACAATTGTAGGGGCAGCCACTGTAACTGACATCCCTTTTAGGCAGTTCTTTGTACATTTTTCACCGTCCTTCCTGCAGCCTATATTTTAGGGGTTTTCCGTGGCGCGGATTCACACCACTCCCCCCCCCCCCCCTATATAAAATTTGTGTCCATCCTGTATTTTAAACCAGACGGTGTATAGGCAGTGCACTCACCACCGCGAAAACCACAGCCTCCTACCAGATCTTTAGACCCCAAATTATAAAATTATAGGTGATCCAACAAGGCATGAAGCTGCATAGATCTTGCTTCAAGGATCTTATGGCATAGGAAACACAGGCGTTATTCCAATGTGAGACTCCAATTCAGTCGTTCTTCCTACCCTGTGTTAAAACTTGGCTAGTGAAAAACTAGACTCTTTGGCCCCTTTCACACGGACTTTCCAATCAAGTCCACCTGTCAGTTTTTCAGGTGGAACTGATGTCCGCAGTGACATGTCCACTGACACCCACTGCTATCCAATCTGATCCTGTCTGTGAAATCCAGACGGCTAGTGACCCTATTTTCCATTCATCTGGCAGATCGGATCGGATGGGTTTGGTTAATATTCATCCTATCTCTCCATAGACCCTAATGCCGCGTACAGACGGTCGTTTTTTGTGATGAAAAAAAACGAAGTTTTTGAAAACGTCATTTAAAATGACTGTGTGTGGGGAAAACGTTGTTTTATGTCTTCTGAAAAACGACAAAAATTTTTTTCGAACATGCTCGAATTTTTTGTGTCGTTTTTCAAAACGTTGTTTTTTGTGTCAATGAAAATGATAGTGTGTGGGCAAAACGACGTTTTTAAACCCGCGCATGCTCAGAAGCAAGTTATGAAGCTAGCTTCAATGTAAAAGAGTGCCGTCGTACGTGCTGAACGTAACCGCGCTTTGCTAGGGCATTTAAAAAAATGATGGTGTGTAGGCGACGTCGTTTTTGAAAATGAAGTTTCAAAAACGTCGTTTTATTTCATGATTCAAAACGTCGTTTTTTTTATCACAAAAAACGACCGTCTGTACGTGGCATAATAGTGTAATACCATCAAATGTTTAATTAAAAAAAACACCTAAAAACTACTTACAAAACTTCAGAGGAGTAAGCTCATAAACCATTAAGAATGGGTATGGTGCCGGATCCAAACAGGTGTGGGTGACGTCAGCACAATCCCTGCCTCGCCTGGATGTACGTTTTTTCTCAATAGACATTGTTAAGGGGATCGGTGAGATGTGAGACAGTCACATTACATTAAACTTGTTCATTTAATGAGATATTTTTTACATGCAGCATGGGCATACTAGAACTTCACACAAAACCTGTTATTTTGCTCCTCCTGAGTATGGGCATATCACATGTGTGAAGCTTTTTCAAAGCTCAGTCTGATTGTAATACCGTACATTGTATAACACAAAAATCAACCAATTATATCAAAACAGTACTGCAATGGTTCCCTCTACAAGTGGTCAGGGAATAAAGTTTAGTGTGTTGTCACCATCTTAGCATAAATGTGCTGGCATGTGCAATTGTGGAAACTCAACCACGGTTTCCTTGACTTAACACTTCTGACTTGTCTGGTGACACAGACCCCATTATTATGGTTACACTGTGACTGGTGCGATGGTGATTAGGGACACTGGTACATACAGAGATATCAAAGCATCAACCAATGCACATGATCACTGACAGAGGAGTACAATGTTACCATAGTGACACTACATTGCTCTTGTGTCAGTGCAGTGTTACTATGGTGACATTGTACTGCTGTGACTATTGACCAGAGACACTGGCCACTACAATGGCACACAGTGTCATCAGTACAGCCAGTGTCTCTGGTCACCAGACAGCAGAGCAGTACAATGTAACCACAGTGACATTGTACTTCTTGGGAGGGGTGGCTTTTTTTTGACACCTTGAGTGTTCATTACAGTGTCCATCACTGTAAGAGGAAATGGCATCATGCAGCATTTGTTTACAAGTGGGATCACTGTGATTGGTCTCGGTGATTACATAGTACAGGGTCAATTTAATTGGCCTTGTACCCCAATATGTGATCCAGTGTATCCGACACACCGATCACAGCACGTGCTGCTACTACAAAAAGCCACTATCAGTCCAATTATCTGCATTGGACAGGCAAGAGGAGGTTAAAGAAAAGAAACAACTCTATTTATACAGTTGCATTGTATCATAGTTATAATGGTTTTAACAGTTCCAAGCTTGATTTTGAATGGTGAAAAATCCAACAATCAAAATAAGTACCGTATTTATCGGCGCACAACACACACTTTTTCCCTCTTAAAATAGGGGGAAACTCGTGTGTGCGTGTTATATCCAATATAGGGCTGCCTTGGAGGAGAAAGAGGGAACGGGCACTGACGAAATACAGAGCCGTGTTCTCCTGTGTACTCGACTCGGTGGGCGGCACTAGGCGTGACTGTGAGCTGAGCACACATAATTGTTTATTGTTTATTGCTTATTGCTTGTATAGCGTAGAATCACCCGAAGGTATCGAAACGCTTCCAGACCTTAACAATTCACAACAAGACCGAGTGTTACAGGCATAAATTAACATAATAACAATATAAAATATGTACCACAGTTAAAATCAACTAATAAAACAACAATATAACACCATAAAACCAAAACAGTACAAAAACCATAGAAATCACATAAGACCAAGGAGAGACAACACACAATTCCCCACACAAACAGATCTAGCAGTGCTTCCCTCCAGAATGACCCTAACCTCACTCTTCCTATCAATCTGCCTCTGCCCACAGATAGGTTTTTAGATCCCTCCTGAATGTGGGTAGGTCAGGACTCTGTCTAAGACTTAGGGGAAGTAGATTCCATTCTCTCGGGCCAAGGACAGAAAAAGCCCTGCCCCCCCATTTTTTCAGCCGACTCTGTGGCTGTTCCAAACGGAATTAGCAGCTCCATCTAAGGGAGCGTCCAGTAACATGTCTATTCAATTTCTCACAGAGATAGGAGGGTCCTAGCCTGTAAAATGCTTTAAAAACAAGTGTTAGAATTTTAAAGCGCACCCTCTGACCAACTGGCAGCCAATGCAGGGCAGCCTGATGTCTCGCGGTGGGGCAGTGGCCTCTGAGATTTAATGCAAGACTTAGCGCCTGATTCTGGACTTTTTGAAATCTCCTAATCTGGACTTGAGGCAGTCCAGCCAGGAGACCATTACAATAGTCCAGATGGGGAAGGACCAGAGCGCGCACTACCGAGATCCCTTCCAGGTCTGACAGAAGAGGCAAAATGCGATAAAGAAGCCGCATCTTAAAATGGCAGGTCTTGACAACCTGACCAACATAGGGGATGAGCGTCAAGTCGCTGTCAATTAGGACCCCTAGTGTCCCCACCGTGTCGGCCGTCCGCGGGCACACCCCTGCCCCATCAGGCCATGATAACACCCAGTGTCCCCCAGGAATATTGCCTGATCTCAGAACCTCGGTTTTGGCCTGGTTTAGCTGCAGGTAATTAGATGCCATCCAGCTTTTTATGATCTCTAAACCTGCAACCAACTTGGCCTCCGTCTCTGGCTCATTGGTCGAGATTCTGGAGAACAACTGGGTGTCATCCGCATAGGACTGAAATCGAAGTCCCAGATTTGCGATCACCGCCAGCAGAGGGCGACGATAGATTTTAAAGAGAGGAGGGGAAAGCGGGGACCCCTGTGGCACCCCACAAGTCACCTTGATAGGCTCCGAGTAGAAGTCCCCTAGTTTCACCCTATACTCCCTCTCCTCTAAAAACTACTTAAACCATTTCAAGGCCTGGTCACTCACCCTCGCCACCTCCTGAAGCCGTGTCAGCAAGATCTGGTGATTTACTGTGTCGAATGCGGCTGACAGGTCCAGGAGGATGAGGATTGAGTGGGCCCCCCGGTCCGCGTCGACCAGTAGATGGTCCATGACATCTAGCAACGCCGTCTCCGTCCCATATTTGGGCCGGAAACTGGACTGCCACTTATCGAACAGATTGCCCTCCTCCATGAAAAGCTGCAGCTGACCACAGACAACCTTCTCCATTATCTTGGCTGGAAAGGATAGCCCTGTGATAGGCCTGGACTTCTCCGGGTCAGAGGGATCGGTACCACCTTTTTTTAAGATAGGAGTAACAATTGCCTGTTTAAAAAATCTAGGAACGGTACCGTCCACTAGAGAGCAATTGATAAGATCAGCTAAAACTGGGGCTAAAATCACAAGGGCTTCTTTAAACACCTGGCCTGGACACGGGTCGGAAGGAGGTGCTGAAGCCTTAGATTTCTCAATTAAATCCAAGACTTCTACGGCTGAAACTGGCCTAAAATCAAATTCTGAAACCAGAAGATCCGGCTCTGTATTTTGGCAGGGCTCGTTCCCTTCTTCCCCTTCAAGATAGCGCTATCCAGCTCTGTCTTTCCCTGGGAGGAACTGGGCGTGACTACGAGCCGAGCACACAGAAGGTCAGGCTTTGTATTTTGGCAGGGCTCGTTCCCTTCTTCCCCTTCAAGATAGCCCTATCCGGCTCTGTCTTCCCTTGGGCAGAACTGGGCGATCCGGAAATGACAAGGCTGTAGATGGGCACTGATTAGGTTGTAATGATGGGCAAGGCGGTAGATGGGCACTGATTAGGCTGCAATGATGAGCAGATGGGCACTGATTAGGCTGCAATGATGGGCATATGGGCACTGATTAGGCCGCAATGATGGGCATTGATTAGGCCACAATGATGGGCACTGATTAGTCTGCAATGATGGGCACTGATCAGTGCCTGTCTGCCCATCATTGCAGCCTAATCAGTGCCCATCTGCCCATCATTGCAGCCTAATTAGGCTGAAATGATGGGCACTGATTAGGCTGTAAGGATGGACAAGGCTGCAGATGGGCGCTGATTATGCTGCAATGATGGGCAAGGTTGCCATGATGGGCACCAATCAGACTGCAGTTATGAGCAATGGCGAGGCTGCATTGATGGGCACTGACCCTTATTTTGCTTTAAAATTGTATTTATTTAAAATGTACGTTTTTTTTTTCCTGAAACTTCCCTATTAAAATTAAGGTGCGTGTTATACTCCGATCAATACAGTCATTTCTATTTAGCATGACAGACAATTAGGCATATCTGGTCTGTACAGTACTGTACATATGGTCCTGAAATTCAGATTAACGTTATCTAGAATAGATAGCAGAAACATACAGTATACACTGTTGTTATAATTAGCATATGTTTTGCACTTTTAAAATGAAATAATTGACCCTCTGTACTATATTATCACCTACCTCAGATTTTTCCACAACCATTATGCCGCGGTCTACAGGGAGTCCAGAATGTGCTGAAAACAAAGGTAAAAGTGCATGTTTTTTTATACTATATATCTCAATAATGTAGTAGTTTGCAGTTTGCTTGTGAAAATCGATTTACATTCACAAACAATACCATCACTTAAAGCCTAAGTTTAGGTATTTTTCTTTAAAACCTCAGCACAAGGGACAGTACTTGTATTTAAAAGGAAGTGCCCCTTGTGCTAATGCCAGCGTTGAAAGCGGAAGACACCCCCTACAACTCTGGGTGCTATGGAGCCTAATATAAGAACTGCACCTGTCACAGGTAATTATCAGTAATGCTAAATACAGTATGTCCACACTTTTCACCCATTACCCCTGTTTATAGAAGCTGCACTATACTGTACCTTCTATAAATTATAAGAGCTCAATGAATGGAGGATGCAGACCTTTTATTCATTTGACCCTCCTCTATTTATAGCTTACTTTTCATTAATGAAAGTTATAGTACAGATTCTATAAATATAAGAGTTGGGCAGAAAGGGCGGGCATAGTTGGCACACTTGACAAGTGTCTTTGCCAGGTTCAGCACTCCTATTAATCCCTGCAGCATGAAAAGAATACAGCTGCGGGGTGGTCAGACGGCTTTAGATTTTAACTAGGATTGCCGACATCAGCACAAGAGACCCTTCTCAATAAATTGAAGTATCATCCTTTGTTCTGTTTTTTGTTTTCTTTGTTTTTTTATTTCCTAAACTTAGGCTTTAAAGCTCCCCGCAATAGATAATCCTCTCTGGGAAGCTCTCTCCTGAGAGGGTAAGCTTGCGGGCGCACTCCCTGTTATACACTCTGCGTCCATAGACACAGAGTGTATGACTCGGTCCCTCTGGATTTGGATTTGATTGACAGCAGCAGGAGCCAATGGTCAATCTATCCAATCAACACCGAGACTCTGTGGAGAAGAGGATGCCGGGGGACGTGCACAGCAGGTGAACTGGCTCAGGTAAGTAAAACGAGGGAAGTGTTTTTTCACCATAATGCATACGATGCATTAAGGTGAAACACAAACCTTTATGTGACAAACCCAGGACTATGTCCGCCGTCAATGCTTTCTTTGTCCAGAATCAGCACTATCCAAGACTCTTTAACTAGAGATGCACCGATACCAATACTAGTATCGGCGCCGATACTAGCCACTTTCGTGAGTATCGATACTCGCGAAAATGCTCCGATACCGGAAGTGACGTTGCGTGGACAGAGCCAATTTCCAGCGGCCCCAGCCCCTTACTCCTGCGGCGACTTCTCGGCTCTTGCGGGCACAGCACTTGCTTCTTTGCCTGTGTGGAGGCCGGGAGCGACAGGCGCGCAATGACTTCCTGTTTCAGGAGAAAAAAAGCAAGGTAACTGGCGTAGGCTAAGCCTAATGTTCCTCCTACCCTCCTCTGCATGGCCGGCATCATCTTCTCCCCCAGGCCAGGAGCGGGGGTCTGTGACCAGTGACGTGACTCGTGAGGAGAAGAGACAAGTGTCATGAGAAAAAGAAGAGGAACCCTACCCTCCTCTGCGCGGCCGACATCATATCCCCCAGGCCAGGAGCGGGGGTCTGTGACGTCACCACCAGAAAAAGAAGGGGAACCCCCAGGCAGCAGCAGCCAGCAGGGATTAGCACTGAGTGCAGCCTAGCAGGTATGTACTCTTGAAGATTGTGCATGTGTGTGTGTGCCACTGTGCCAGGCCCAAGCAGAAGCAAGCAGCCAGTTAAATATAGTGCTAAATATGGATTATATAAATATGCATAGCAGCCAGAGATATCACAAATAAAGTGACATGCATATTTATATAATCCATATTTGGCACTATATTTAACTGGCTGCTTGCTTCTGCTTGGGCCTGGCACACGCGAACAATCGCACACGATGATAACTACTTAAAGTCATCATCATGTGTGATTGTGCGTGTGTGCCAAGCAGAAGCAGCCAATCAAATATAGTGCTCCTCTCATCTCCCCTGAGAGACACCTGTACCCTGCCTGCAGTCCTTAACTGTCTCCTGTACCATGCCTGCAGTCCCTGACTGTCTCTTGTACCATGCCTGCAGTCTCTAACTGTCTCCTGTACCATGCCTGCAGTCACTTTCACCCCACCTTCAACTACCGCCACCTCCCAAACCACCCCTCTTCCTAGGCGATAGGTATCTTGGTATCTGCAATTTTCTGCAAGTACTCTTACTTAAGTACGGGTATTTTACTTAAGTACGGGTATTTTTTAAGTACTCAGTGTTAAAAAAGTGGCATCAGTGCATCCCTATCTTTAACCCACCCAGTCACCAGACAAACAACTTGGAGTACATCAGAAATAGCCTTTTTATTTGTGATCTCACACAAATATATACACAAGGATGACAATACAAACTGTAACCAGAAACCTAATTAACATGAGCTAATTACCAATCCTTTAGACCAGTGGTTTTCAACCTGGGGTTCAAATGATGATTTTTCAGGGGTCACCAAATCCTGGGCTGTTCCTGAAGCCTGCACCCTTCTCCATACTTTTTGCGGCCACCCAGAAGGGCTGTCCCTGGAGCCTGCGGCCGCCCACTCAGCTTCTTTGCAGCTGCCCATTCAGTTCACAACATGGCTGGGGGGCAGAGACTAGAGGTCAGCTGACTGGTGAGGAATATGAAGTGGGAGGGGCTGGACCCTATCTCCTGATTTCAGCATAGGTGTCACTGCTATGAGACACCACAAAGTCAGAGATTGTGACATGATAAGTATGTGCTGGAGAGGATTGCTGAGGGTATTACACTGGGCAGTATTTGTAGAAAAGGAGTTTGGAGGGCATAATGGCAGGCAGTATTTGGAGGACAGCAGTGTGAAGGGTATGACAGTGGGCATTTTTTGGAAGAAAGGCATGTGTAGACTGGAGAGTATGACAGTGGGCAGTATTTTGGGGGGGAGCAGTGTGGAAGGTATGACCATCGGCAGTATTGGAAGTTAGAAATGCAGAAGGTATACAAGTGGGCAGTATGTGCAGGGCAAGAGTTTGGTTGGTACAAAAGGGACAGAACACTGATGGTGGAGAGAAAAATGCTGCTCACCCCGGTGTATACAATAGAGACATGTTCCCATTTGTTTTTTTTGGCAGCTCAGATAGACAAGAAATGATTTCAATGTAGTAAAAATTGGTATTTATTCACATATATAAAATTCCTTGGTCAAAAAGTGGGGCAAAAAATAGATTACATAGTAGAAAATAAGTTGCGGCATGGCACAGAGACAAGGTTTACATGTAATGTATAAACGGTGCACAACATTGCATTTATACGGCTAATAAATGATGTTGCAGTATAAACTGTTTCTAACGCGTTTCGACCTTACAGGTCTTCTTCAGAGGATTTATTGTGTTGTGACTGGAAAGGAACACACAAGGATTAAACATCTCATAACATTTAATTTGGCTTTTTGATTACAAGAAGTACACCTTTAAAACCACCCACCATTACATTCATATAGAAAACCTTGAAATAAAGGAGACATGGGTGGAAAAAGGGGAAAAAACATGATAATATGCATGTACAAAATGAGGAAGTGGTTAAATGTATTATTAAACTTGGTAAAAATGTAAGGAACGTCTCGATGTGAGTGTTCTATGCTGGATGGGGGTATCCGAAAGTCCTCCCAGGGATGCTCCGAAACTCGGATATCATACTCAAGCGTCCGCACCGGAGGGCCCCGCTCAACACAACAGAGGGTCACCCCCTATGGATGGAACCAGCGTGGATTGGACCGACAATGGGGGGAAGGGAGACAAAGCAAGGAAAAGATTGGACTGCGAACAGAATGATGTATATTACAGATCTGAGGCTTTGTATGTGTATGCATACAAGGTGTGTACCTATGAGTAGATAAAGGTGCTACGAGATATAGGTCCTGAAGGTAATAGGGGTAGAGAAATAATGAGTGGGATGTGGCAAAGAAAATGCCTCCCTAAAAGACCAGGTATGGAACACAATACACTCCCAAAGGGGGGGAAAGAAAGGACAGGGGGAGGGGAAAGGGGTGAGGAAATGGGGGGAAAATTGGGAAATTGGGGAACAAGGGGGGGGGAGAGGTGGAAATGAGGGGAGAGATGGAAGGTTATTAAAGTGAGGGTTGGTAGATAAAGGGGAAATCATAGTGTCCGTGAAGGAGGGGTGAAAGAAAGAGGAGTGAGGGGATGAGAAAATATAAAGGAAAGAGAAAGGACAGGGAAAGGAGAGTTATTGAAGGAGGAAGTGTAGGGCATAAAAGGAGGAAAAAATGCAAAAATTGAAAAGAGGGGGAAGGAAAGAGGAGAAACAAGAATATAAAAAAAAAAGGGAAAACAAATAAAATAATAAAATTAGATAAAAAAGTGAAGCTTCAAATTAGTGCCAGTATAGGGTGGAAAAGAGGAATAGGTAGTGACTGTGAAAGACAAGGGAAATGTGAGGAAAAGTTGACCAAGGAGGGGGACATGTGAGGAGGTGAAGGGGGAAAGAGAGAAGAAAGAAGAAAAGGGGGAGAAGAAAAGGGAGAAAAGAAAAAAAAGAGGGGGCGAGGGGAGGGAAAAGAATAAAAAGGAAAAGGGGGGAACGAGGGGGATGGGGGGAGTAAAGGGGAAAGGATAGGGGAGAAGGGAAGGAAAAGGGGAGGGAGGGAGGTAAAAGCATGAGTGAGGATGGACTAGTGATAAGAATAAGTGATGAATAAAAAGTGACAAGTGAATTGAATGGTGAAAAGGGAAGGGATTGTGTGGGATGAGGGAAAAAAGTAAGGGGACCGATGGGGGGCTGGGACATGTGAAAAAATGGGAACCGTGGTAGGCTGACATAATGAGGGGGGGGGGAGAAAAGGAAAAAAGGGGGGGAGGGGAGGGGTGGCATAGGAATGAGGGGGGGGGGGGGGGAAAGGAGGGGAGAAAAAGGAAAGGAGAAGGAAAGGTTGAAGGTGGTGAGGAAAACAGTGGTGTCCAAGAGGAAGGTGAGAAAGGGGGAAGTGGGGGTATAGGAAAGTGATGGGGAATGGGAGGGTGAGGGGAAGGGGAAGGGGGGGGTTTGAATTGGGAGGGAAAAACGTGGGGGACATA
Organism: Rana temporaria; assembly: GCF_905171775.1. Lineage (NCBI taxonomy): Eukaryota > Metazoa > Chordata > Amphibia > Anura > Ranidae > Rana > Rana temporaria. The sequence continues at coordinate 38,211,740 of NC_053492.1, read as the reverse complement.
TAAACAGGAAGTCAGTAAAAAGAGGGGAGGGGGAAAAGGGGAGATGGTCAAGTATAAGGGAAAAAGGTGGGGACCGGGTGGGACTGGGACAAGTGAGAGTGGCGAAACAAGGGGCAGTGATGGGCTGACAGAATGGAAATGAGGGGAAAAAAGAGCGCTAAATAGAAAAGAGCAACAGACCAAATGGGGGGCAAAAGGGGACCAATTACCTTGTAAATGGGAAAATGTATTTTTAAAAATGTACAAACATCCAAAGCAGGGATCAAGCTCTCTGGTAGAAAGACCGCTGGTGCTATAGGAAACAGCACTTGTTAGCGTGGTTCCCTCTGTGGGAATAGAGTGAGTACAATTGTTGAAATTGATCACAAAGAAAGAGGGCAACAAGAGGCCCCCTAAGGACAGGATGGGTAAAATAATTAATTATAGGCTTACCCAGAACGGGGAAAGAAACAGCGTGCTAGTCCTGGAGGTTTAGCAGTGATCCTCCAGGAGTAGCAGGTGGGATGGCGGTATATATAGTGCACCTGTTGGCCAAAGGGGGGGGTAAGGAAACAGACCCACCCCCATTCCAAATCAAGCGTATGGGACCTGACCCTCCCAAGTCGATCAGGGGTCCAAGGTGTGCACATGGCAAAGGAGCGAGGTGCATAATGGGGGTGGCCACCTTGGCGTGTGGAAGCGCAATCAGCGTCGGCGGCAGTCGCCGCTTCCGGCACGCTAAAGTGACGGCGTGATGTCACCGCGTGCGTGCGGACCAGCCGCGCACGCGCGGTGCACGCCACAAGGTGCAGGAGCGGTTTCACATGCCGCCAGCAGGGGGAGAGTGCATCCTCCGCAATAGACGGCCGTGCACTGTCGCCATCATGCGGGGGATGCTAGAGCATACAAGTACGTTGTATTCTCACCCTGCTGGGCGGTGAACAGGAAACCAAACGGCGAGGGCTGCTGCGATGAAACCAAAGGGGACATCCGTAGAGGACCATCAAGAAAAACTCCCAGGCAGCAAAAAAAGGAGAGAGCATACACATGTAAAATAGAAAAAGACAAAATAATTACATAATGGTAAAAAAAGCTCCATAATCACATTACAAGAATTACATGAATGAGAATGAACATGCAACAACATTAGTGTGTATGATCTAAAAAACAGCAATAATTTTCACCCATTATACATATGTGACTACATGAATGTAGTTGTATTGAGTATTGTTCTAAAAGGGCTTAAGGCATAGCAAGGGAAGGAACCTCAAGTGGCATTTCTAACATAGGCACATTAGTCCGGTCAATATGTGGAGTAATTGTATCACATGGCTAAAGACAATCTAAAGTGACAGATATTAAGTGGGATGATCATGGTGAGATACGCCATGGGATAGAGAGGATAGTGGCTCTATGTAAAGAGTCAAGAATAGTCATGGAGAGGGGAGTTTGTTTTAAATGACGTATAAGTTATTGTGTTTTCCCAGATACAAAGCCCTTAAGGAAGGGGGCAAAAGCAGGGCCGGATTAACAATGGGGCTGATGGAGCTGCAGCTCCAGGCCCCTGTCTCAAGATAGGCCCATTTGCCCAAAAAAAAAAAAAAAAAAAAATTTTTTTTTTTTTTTTTTTTTTAAGAATTTTTTTTTTCTAAGATCGAATTTGGGGGGTTGTAGCTCGATGACCAGAGGTCACAGAAACCCCACATTTGGGGGTAGGCATGGGAAGAGCTACCCCACAACTGGTTAAAATATGGGACGGTTATCATTTATGGTTCCGGAGATACGGGCCTGCTTGCACAGCCTGTCAGAAGCTACATTCAGAGCGGCCAATATAAATACAAGCTGACACACTGCAGCAGACTGTAAGGATCACAGTGCTTAGAATAATTATTTGTATATTACTCATGGTAATTAACCCCTTGCCACCCAGGCCAATTCTGACACTTATATACTACATGTAAAAATCATCATTTGTTTTTTGCTAGAAAATGACTCTATGGTGGTCTTTGCACTTTTTATGTTGCAGGGTACAGAGCTGCACGATTCTGGCTAAAATGAGAATTGCAATTTTTTTGCTTAGAAGATAGATCACGATTCTCTCACGATTGTTGCGGCGTAACATCATCTTTCACATTAAAACAAAAAAAAAAAAAAAAATGGGCTAACTTCACTGTTTTGTTTTTATGGTTTTTATTATTCATTGAAGTGGGAAAATGCAGTGTGACATAACATATGGCAGCAATCGCCATTGTATTCCCTAGAGTCTCTGCTAAAATATATATAATGTTTGGCAGTTCCAAGTAATTTTCTAGCAAATAATATTGCTTTCTAACTTAAGAAACAAGTGTTGGACTTTAAGTGGTTAAATTTAGTTACAATGTTAGTTAGTTACAATGTTTCATTTTGTTTACAAACTTCGCAGACTGCCCAGATTTGTTCTTTACACACAGAAGTGTATCCCTTTTATCTAAGAAGGAAGCGTCAGTTACAATGTTTCCTGATAAAAACTTGGCAGACTGCCCAGATATTTTCTTTTGACAGCTGAAAGTCTCTCCACTTGTTATATGAAAGAATCAGCAAACTCTGCATTGGAGATCGTCAGGGGGGTTGAATAGAGATCACGATTTTTTTAACGATTAATTGTGCAGCTCTAGCACGGTATTTGCGCATCAATTTTTCAAACATGTTTTTTTGGAAAAAAATGTTTCATTCATTAAAAAAACAGTTAGTTAAGTTAGCACAATTTTTTTTGGTATCCTAAGCGATGCTTTACATTTTTTTAGGTTACATGTTTAGAGTTACAGAGGAGGTCTAGTACTAGAATTATTGTTCTCACTCTAACGATCGTGGCATATGTAACCTGTGTGTATCTGGCTCTGATACTACCAGTGCCTACCCAGCCACTGACTAGTATCTCTCCCCAGCCTGTCCCCACACACCCTCTCACCTGCTGACCTGTGGATGGGGGAATCACTCCTGCAGTGTTATTGTGTTCTGCCAGTGCGTACAATGATCAGTGTTGCTAACTTTAGCTGGCAGCACTGATTGTTTTAAGAAAAAAAAAAACAGGCTGGTTGTACTCAAGTTGATTAATAGATTGACTTGTGTAAAACCAGCTAGCCCATACATAGATTGACTATGGCTGGTCTCTGCATAATTGGCGTAATATCAATCCATGTATGACCCGCTTAACCACTACTCAGTCCCTAAATATCCTTCCACTCCTGTACATAGTGCTCACTGTCATACCCTACACACTCCTCTCCTGTACATAGTGCCCACTGTCATACCCTCCACACTCCTCTCCTATACATAGCGCCCACTGTCATACCCTTCACACTCCTCTCCTGTACATAGTGCCTGCTGTCATACACTTCTCTCCTGTACTTAGTGCCCACTGTCGCACCCTCCACACTCATCTCCTGTACATACTGCTCACTGTCATACCCTCCACACTCCTCTCCTATACATAGTGTCCACTGTCATACCCTCCACACTCCTCTCCTATACACAGTGTTCACTGTCATACCCTCCACACTCCTCTCCTATACATAGAGCCCACTATCATACCGTCTACATTCCTCTCCTGTACATACTGCCCACTGTCATACCCTCCACACTCCTCTCCTGTACATACTGCCCCATCATACCCTCCACACTTCTCTCTGGTACGTACTACCCTCTGTCATACCCCCTCACTCTTCCTGTACATACTGCCCATTGTCATACCCTTCACACTCTTCTCCTGTACATAGTGCTTTTTTCCGTACCCTTTGTACTCCTCTCCTGTACATAGTGCCCACTGTTAGACCCTCCACATTCCTCCCCCTCACCTGCACATACTTCCCACTTATATACCGTCCATACTCCTTCCCTATGTCGCTTACCCACAAAAACAGTTCTTTAAAATTATACTGAATATCCTCAATGTTACCAGCTCTAGAATGGATACACTTTTGTTAGTTCAACTAAAGGAAATATCAGTTCTCATATTTGTTCTGCCCCATTATTAGTACTCTTTTAATTTTGTGATTACTACTATGATGTATAGAGGAACATCGGGGGATCTCAGCTACTCTAAATATAGCACTTATATAAAAAAGTGGCCCTGAAAATATTTTTTAAATGTTGGCAACTGTGCACTTAGGCACTGCCCAAGGGCCACCGTCCACCGGGTCAGTAGGGGGCCCCATGAAAGGCTCCTGGGATCCTGTGATAATAAAGCGGTAGTAAACTTTCCTGACATTACTACTTTTTAGAGGCCCTGGGGTAGGTTATGCCACAACGTACAAGTATGCACAGCATATTAGCAAATTTGTGTACACTTACATTTTCAGACTGAGCCCTCCAGTGCTGCGCTGTGATGAATCAGGCGGGGCCTGGACACTTCCATCTTCACCCGGTCTTCCTTCTGGGTTCTGTGCCTTTGGTCACTTGCCTTGGCTGGGCTGCGTTCATGTCATTCCCACGCATTTATTTATTATTTATTACACCCCATTCACACCTCCGCGACAAAACGCCCGACGCCGGCCGCTCGTGCCGCTGGAGGGGAGAATTCCCATTGCTGTCTATGAGATGGTTCACATCTCATAGACGCCGTTCACCTGCGGCATGAAAAAAAGTCCCGGACCCTTTTTTTCAGGCGGCATTGGCGTTCGGCCATACAAAGCAATAGGAAGGATTTGTAAAAAAAAAGTTACACTATTCGCGGCAAAATACGCCGCATACGCGGCGTTACTTGTCGCGGTGGTGTGAATGCAGCCTAAAAGGCCCCACCAAAATCCTCAGCACCAGGCCCATGATGTTCTTAATCTGGCCCTGGGCAAAAGAAACTGATTTGTTTAAGCCTGGCGGGGATGTAGCTTGTAATCTGAAAATCCAACGCTGCTCATGTTGGAGCAGAATTTTGTTCCAGTCACCGCCTCTATCTGGAATGTGAATTCTATAGAGCGCGGTGAAGGAAACTTTGGGTACAGTATAGTTATGCTGGGATACTGCATGTCTCCCAATGGGAAGATATAAATTGCCAATCTCCATGCTATAGATGTGTTTAGCTATTCTTCACCAAAACTCTTGTTTGGTCTTTCCGATATGAAAGGCACCGCATTCACACTCCATCAAATAAACGATACCCTGGGTCTGACAATTGGTGAAATGTGATGGTTTGAAAAGGTCACCATTGGGAAGTCGAAAGATCTTTTCCTTCTTAATGAGTGGACAGTGTGAGCAGTGACCACATGGAAAAGTACCACGTACAGGGCAATGTTAATTTTTCTTAACAACATCCTTATACTCACTTTGTACTAAGCGATCCTTGATCGAAGTAGCACGTTTGAAAGTGATGGAAGGGTGGTCAGCAATAAGTGGTTTAATTTTTGGATCATCTGTTAGAATGGTCCAATTCTTAGAGAAGATTTGTTGAATCGATTTGTGTTAACGGGAAAACCGTAGGATAATTCTGGTGACATCTGAATCGGAACTAGACACTAGACTTATTTTTATATAGAAGTGTATGTCTAGGGGAAAGATAGGTTTTGTTATAGGACTTCCGTAAACAGTTACGGCTATAACCTCGAGAGAGAAGTCTGTTCTGAAGTTTGCCAGCTTCCTCGAAGTAAAGTGCATCACTGGAACAATTGTGACGCAGTCGCAGATACTGTCCAAAAGGTATAGAATTCTTCAGAGGAAGTGGATGAGAACTGTCAGCGTGGAGTACTGTGTTTCAGGCTGTGCTCTTCCGGTATAAGGTGCTACAAAGATGTCTACTGGCATCTACATATAGTCTAACATCCAAAAAAGTAATGCTACTTTTATCATAGGTCATTGTAAATTTTAAATTGTAGGCATTACGATTAAGACAGTTGAAAAATTGTAATAGTGAGGTCTCAGGGCCCTCCCATATGACCAGGATGTCGTCGATGTATCTTCGCCACATTTTAATGTGGCTCAGACAATCAACGAGGGCTTCGTCACATGGGAGGGATTGCTCCCACTCCCCCAGGTACAAATTGGCGTAGGATGGGGCACAATAAGTCCCCATCGCTACGCCTTGTACCTGGAGGTAGTGGGAGCAGTTAAAAGAAAAACAATTGTATTGTAGTATATATCTGAGAGAGTCTACTAGGAATTCATCTAAGGTATGATCATGGAGGTAGCCATGGGTCAGACATTTGTGTATAGTTTGGATCCCCTTGTCATGGGGTATACTACTATACAAAGCCTCGACATCAATGGCGACCAGGATGGAGTCATCAGAAATGAGGACTTCATCTTGTGATCTGTAGAAGATGGATGGTGTCTTTAACAAAAGAGGGCAATAGTGCAACATATGGCTAAAGGTAACTATCCACAACACGGCTAAGATTCTCAGATATAGATCCATTGCCGGAAACTATGGGTCTTCTCGGGGGAGGGTTTTTGAGTTTGTGAATTTTCGGAAGACAGTAGAATGTCGCAATTTTTGGATACTTGGTGCGGATAAAATCATACATATATCTTGAGATAGTATGATCGGCAAAAGCCTTGTCCACAAGTATATAAAAATTAGCAAAATATTGATGAATGGAGAGCACGGAAATCCGTTTGTACCACTCTACATTGGCCAAAATGGTTTCACACATAGTTATGTAATCACAATTATCCATAAGGACGATATTGCCCCCCTTGTCAGAGGGTTTAACTGTAAATGTGGCGTTGTCCGCAAGAGCGGACAGTGCCTCATTCTCGCTGGGAGATAAATTCCGAGGTTCTAGCTTGTGAAGAGGTAGTTTGTTAAGATCCCTAATGGTCTGCTTTACAAAAGTTGATACATTGGCGTTGATGTTAAGAGGAGGACAGGTCTGTGAGGGTTTTTTGAAAAAGTTGGGTGGGTTGACAGATGATTTTTCCACCTCATCGAGTAAGGTGTCCAAATCCAGTTGGTCAATTAGGTCAATACAATGATTTTCTTCATGTAGGAGAGTCAGGTCTCGAAGGGGCTTGAACTCCCGCATGCTAAAACCAGACCAGTCAATTTTGTCCACCTCATTATCAGCTTTAGAATGTATTATTCTAAGTAGAAGCTTCCTAGCAAATAGATGTAAATCAGTAATGACTTCAAAGAGATTGAAATTTTCATCCGGACAGAAAGTCAAACCTCGGGAAAGAACCTGAATCTCAGCGTCAGTCAGCACATGGGAGGAAAGGTTGATCACATTGGAATGTTGGATGTAATTCGTACCACAAAAGGGTCCAGGCCCCTCCCACTTCTGGTTATTGGGGGGGAGCCAGAGCCCCGTGGGGGTATGACAGTGGGGAGTAGGTTCAGGAGAGAGTTGGAGGGTATGACATGGGGCAGTATGTTCAGAAGAGGCATACCAGAGATTGTGACATAAGTATGTGCTGGAGAGGATTGCTGAGGGTATGACACTGGGCAGTATGTGTAGGAAAGGAGTTTTTAGGGCATAATGGCAGGTAGTATTTGGAGGACAGCAGTGTGAAGGGTATGACAGTGGGCATTTTTTGGAAGAAAGGCATGTGTAGACTGGAGAGTATGACAGTGGGCAGTATTTTGGGGGGGGAGCAGTGTGGAAGGTATGACCATCGGCAGTATTGGAAGTTAGAAATGCAGAAGGCATACAAGTGGGCAGTATGTGCAGGGCAAGAGTTTGGTTGGTATAAACAAGGTAAACAAAAATTGTAATTATTCGTTTTTTCTATTAATGTTGAAAGGTACTCTTTATGGTGACTCCAGAGATGACAAATACAGTATATGTATACCATTTGTCAGGGCTGTCCTAATGCATGGGTCCTACTGGGCACTGACAAAAAAAAATGGGTAGTGGCGCTGCTAAATAGTACAGTGGGGGCTGGTTCACAAATTATTTGGGACTGTGCCCATTAAATGCCCATTAAATGCTGCCACTGTGCCCATCAAACGCAGCCACTGTGCCCATCAAACGCAGCCACTGTGCCCATCAAACACAGCCACTTTGCCCATCAAATGCTGCCACTGTGCCCCAAGTGCTGCCACTGTGCCACAAATGTTGCCATTGTGCCCAAAGTGCTGCCACTTTTCCCCAAGTGCTGCCACTGTGACCCAAATGTTACCACTGTGCCCCAAGTGCTGCCACTGTGCCCCCCATCTGCCTGGCCCATACCTTGTCTCGGATGGGCAGTGGGTGACGGCGGCGAGCGGTGTCCTTTATTTTTTCCTTGATGTATTCTCTTCTCCCGCCCAATCACAGCGCCTGTCGTTTCAGCCAATCAGGTGACAGGTAACACAGACCCAGTGCACTTGATTGGCTGAGAGGCGGGTCAGTGTTAGCAAAGCAAATTCCTTTGCTTTGCTAACACACAGCTGAGTGAATAGTGAACGCACAGCGAACGACTTCGCGAACGACTTACGCAAACGATGTAACATTTTCAAAATTGTACGCGGGAACGACGACCATACTTAACATTGAGTACGCCTCATAACAGCACCTTTAACTATACGCCAGAAAAACCCGAAAGAAAACGACGTAAAAAAAATGCGACGGCCGGAAATACGTTCATGGATCGCCGTAAATAGCTAATTTACATACTCAACGTGGAAATCGACTAAAACGCCACCTAGCGGCCGCCGAAATCTTGCATATAAGATCCAACGGCGTACTAAGACGTACGCCTGTCGGATCGATCCCAGATGCCGTTGTATCTTGTTTTGTAGATACAAAACAAAGATACGACACAGGAATTTTAAAATTACGCCAGCGTATCAATAGATATGACGGCGTAATCCTTTTGTGGATCTGCCCCTTTGTCTTTACAATCCCAGTTTTTAACATTTATTATAATAAACTGATTATAATGACCATTTCTTTCAGGATCTTTAGGATCTTCTCTCACCTATCTTGTGGACACAACAGGATCAATGTCGGATGATATGTATCAGCTGAAGTTGGTGAATAATTGGCTTCTAGATCGTATAATTGCAAGATTCCCCTGTGGTATCAGACAATACACTATGGTGGAATACAACGACCCATGTAATAACCATTTTAATACATAAAGCTGTCTTTTGTAATTGGGGTTGGGCTTGATAGGTACAGTGATTGAAGTCTTTTTTTTTTTTTTTTTTATAATGTAAGTGATACTTTTCAACAAACTCAGGTCAACAGCACCCAGTAAAAACAAAATAAAACATTTATTTTAAATGGAATGCTTCTTGAAAAAATGTTCCTTTCCACTTAGACTTGAACATTTAATGGAAATACCCAGGGAATAGATTGTAGGTCAAGGATTGCCAACTCCTCCCATCAAAATCTCTCTACACTCCAATTATAATAACCCATCATACATTGCACTTATCTTAAAAGTACAGTTCAAAGTTGAACTCCCCGGCACAAAGCATTTCATTTAAATATACAGTTGTGCAAAATATACATACCCTGGCAAAATACCCTGGCAAAATATATGATTTATTGGTCATTTTTCAGAGAATATGATTGATAACACAAAAGCTTTTCTTTCAGCATTGGTTAGTGTTTGGCAGAAGCCATTTATTATCAATCAACTGTATTTACTCTTTTTAAATCCTAATCACAACAGAAACTACCCAAATGACCCTGATAAACAGTTCTCATACCCTAGTTCCTAATACCGTGTATTGCCCCCTTTAATATCAATGACAGCTTGAAGTCTTTGTGGTATTTGTGGATGAGGCTTTTTATCTTCTCAGATGGTAAAGCTGCCCATTCCTCTTGACACAAAGCCTCCAGTTCCTGTAAATGCTTGGGCTGTTTTGCATGAACTGCACGTTTGAGACCTCCTCAGAGTGTCTCAATGATATTGAGGTCAGGAGACTGAGATGGCCACTCCAGAACCTTCACTTTATTCTGCTGTATCCAATGACAGGTCAATGTGGCCTTGTGTTTTGGATCATTGTCATGTTGGAATGTCCAAGTACGTCCCATGCGCAGCTTCCTGGCTGATGAATGCAAATGTTCCTCCGGTATTTTTTGATAACATACTGCAATCATCTTGCCATAAATTTTGACCAAATTTCTTGTGCCTTTGTAGCTCACACATTCCCAAAACATCAGTGATCCACCTCCGTGTTTCACAGTAGGTATGGTGTACCTTTTATCATGGGCCTTGTTGACTCCTCTCCAAATGTAGGGTTTATGGTTGTGGCCAAAAAGCTCAATTTTGGTCTCATCACTCCCAATGACTTTTGTGCCAGAAGGTTTGAGGGTTGTCTTTGTGCTGATTGACATATTGTAAGCGGGATACTTTGTGGCATTCTGACCATGCAGCCCATTTTCTTCAAGTGCCTCCTTATTGTGTATCTTGAAACAGCCACACCACATGTTTTCAGAGAGTCCTGTATTTCACCTGAAGTTATTTGTGGGTTTTTCTTTGAATCCCGAACATTTTTCCTGGCAGTTGTGGCTGAAATTTTAGTTGGTCTACCTGACCGTGGTTTGGTTTCAACACAACCCCTCATTTTCCACTTCTTGATTAGCATTTGAACACTGCTGATTGGCATTCTCAATTCCTTGGAAATCTTTTTATATCCCTTTCCTGTTTTATATAGTTCAACTGGCTTTTTCCCACAGATCATTTGACAATTATTTTGCTTTCCCCATGACTCAGAATCCAGAAACGTCAGTGCAGCACTGAATGAAAGATGCAAGGGTCTGTCAGGAGTCCAGAAACGTATTGACTTTTTATACACACACACTAATTACAAGTGAACAGATGTCAGGGCTCCATTCCCGGCTCCATTGAGCTCCCGCGCATGCGCGGGGCGACTGGGCACGGGCGCACGTCCGGGCGCAATATGTGCGGTACAGCGGCGCGCCGTGTGCGTGGACGCGCGCACGGCCATGCACGTGACAGCTCTGTGGCCAATCAGAGGACTGACTCTCCTATTTAAACTGGCCTCATCCCCTGAACAAGTTGCTGGCTTGTCTTCAGCTCCTATGTGTTTACCTGTTGCCGTACCTGCCTGTTTTGACCCGGAATTCCTGACGACTCTCCTCTCACCTGGAACCTCTGACCCTTTGGCTAACGTTACCTGGATTGCTGTTGTCTCCTGCCCCTTGACCTTGGCTTGCTCTTATGGACTCCCTCTGAACTCTCCTGCTCTTGACCCTCGGCCTGTGACTCGGATTTTCCTTCATCTCCTGTGGACCCTACCAGACTTACCTACCAGTTCCTGCCCGACCAACGCTTGTCTCCAGTCTTCTGCACCTGCCCTGCTTCTGTCAGCTGCACCAAGTCCGCCTACCAGCTCCCGGCACCGGTGCCTCCTTGTGCCGTCCCTCCTCTGTCCCAACTCCAGGGAGTGGTCCGCACAGGGTCGCAAAGGTGAGCCGCCCTCAGCATCTCGGTCTCGGTGAGTACAGGTTCTGACAGTACAAGCCAGCCAGATGTCTGAGACCGACAGGGCGCGCTCACCCTTTGAGACGCTGTGCCAACAGGTCTCCGCCTTAACAGAGGCAGTCCAGAAGCTTCAGGAAGGCTACCTGCAGATTGATGGCCGCCTCCAACAACTGGCCGGTTCCCCAGGTCCATCCGCTGCAGCCCTAGCCTCTTCACCCGGACCTTCTGCTGCCCAAGCTCCTGCAAACCCTGCTATGATGGGGAGTAATCCCGAACCCCGGGTCTCCATGCCCGAACGATTCTCAGGCGACCGCCGGAAATACCGGGCTTTCAAGAATGCCTGTTCCCTTTACCTGGCCTTGCAACCTAGAACTTTTGCGACCGAAGCTGTTAAGGTTGGATTCGTAATCTCTCTCCTTTCTGAGGAGCCTCAAGCATGGGCACACTCCTTAATGGAACAACGCAGTCCAATACTTGACTCTATTGACACCTTCTTCACCCACATGGGGAAATTATACGACGATCCTCTACGTGCAGCCACAGCAGAGGGTACTCTGCACACCTTGAATCAAGGGAGACGGCCGGTGGAAGACTACACCGCCGAATTTAGAAAGTGGTCTGCTGACACAGGCTGGAATGAGTTGGCCCTCAGGTACCAATACCGCCAGGGCCTCTCTGAGAACCCAAAGGATGAGCTTGCAAGGTCGGCACCCCCTGCCTCTCTGGAGGATTTAATCCAAACCGCCACTCAGCTGGATAGGCGCCTTCGAGAACGTCGTTCGGAGAGGTTCCAGTCCAACCGGCCTAACTGGGTTCCACCAAGATATGCTCCAGTACCTCCGCCTCACCCAGCTCCACCAAACACCTCATTACCCGACCCAGAGCCGATGCAGCTTGGTATAGTACGGGCCCCTCTGACTCCAGAAGAGAGACTCCGGAGGCGTCAATCTAACCTCTGTCTGTACTGCGGAGCCGCCGGACACTTTTTGCGCACTTGCCCAGTAAGGCCTTGTAAGTCGAAACCTCCATCTGCTATCAATTTCCCTGTTACCAGTTTGCCTCAGACTTATGTTATCCTCTTTCTTTCCCTACAGCTCCCGGAAGGGGCAACACGTCTGCCGGCGATAATTGATTCCAGGGCCTGCAGCTGCTTCTTGGACTCATCCTTGGCCCAAAAGCTGCGTATCCCCTGCCGTACCAAGGATTTTCAGCTGCAAGTTCATCTGGCTGACGGCTCTCTCCCCCGTTCCGGATTGATTACCCAGGAAACCCTTCCTCTTTGTGCCATCTCAGATTCTGGGCACCGGGAGTTCCTCTGTTTGGACTTGATTCCGTCCCCCATGTTCCCTATCATTCTGGGTCTCCCTTGGCTACAAGTTCATCTGCCCTGCATTGATTGGCTCAAGAAAGAAGTCAGCTTTCCTTCCACCTACTGTTCCCAGCACTGTCTCGCACCCGTTTCAGTCTCCTGCTCCACGTTAGCTACTCCACCTGAAGACCTACAGCATGTTCCTCCAGCCTACCTAGACTTCAAGGATGTCTTTGACAAAAAACAAGCCGATTGTCTCCCACCACATCGGTCATATGACTGCCCCATTGACCTCTTGCCCGGATCTGAAATTCCCTTTGGGCGCATATTCCCCTTGTCAGAGACTGAGTTGAAGACCCTCAAGGCCTATATTGAAGAAAATTTAAGAAAGAAGTTCATCCGTCCCTCCTCCTCGCCAGCGGGGGCGGGGATCTTCTTTGTCGAGAAAAAAGATGGATCGCTTAGACCCTGCATTGATTATAGGGAGTTAAACAAAATTACCATCAAGAACCGGTACCCGCTGCCTCTAATCCCCGAGCTCTTTCAAAGGTTCCGATCAGCTCAGGTTTTTTCTAAATTGGACCTCCGGGGCGCCTACAATTTGGTCCGAATAAGGGCAGGAGATGAGTGGAAGACTGCGTTCAGGTCCAGATTCGATCACTTCGAGTATCTGGTCATGCCCTTTGGGCTTTGTAATGCGCCCACCACTTTCCAGCATCTAGTCAATGACATTTTTCGACAATTTTTAGATGACTTCCTCGTAGTCTACTTGGACGATATTCTCATCTTTTCGGCCACAAAAGAATTACATCGGCAACATGTCAGGCAGGTTCTCACCATCTTGAGACAACACCGGCTTTATCTCAAATCAGAAAAATGCGAGTTCGAAAAGACATCAGTGCAATTTTTAGGATTCATCATTTCTGTGAATGGGGTAGCCATGGATCCCCAGAAAATCAGTGCTATCCAGGAGTAGACACCTCCAACAGACAAAAAGGGCGTTCAGCGCTTCATTGGCTTCGCCAATTTTTATAGACGATTCATCATCGGTTTTTCATCAATTGTTTCTCCCATCACCAAGTTGACCCGCCAGGGGCACCGCTTCCAGTGGCCACAAGAGGCTCAGGAGGCCTTTATCAAACTCAAAGCGGCCTTTACCTCGGCACCTGTACTTTGTCATCCGGATTCTACGCTACCTTTTGTTCTAGAAGTGGACGCCTCGGAATCTGCTACAGGCGCTATTCTTTCCCAGAGACAGGGACCGAAGTCGCTTCTTCACCCAGTAGCCTACGCCTCTCGGAAACTAAGTCCTCCTGAGCGCAATTACGACGTAGGCGATAGAGAACTACTGGCCATAAAATTTGCACTGGAGGAGTGGAGGTACCTGCTGGAGGGGGCAGCGCATCCCATTATCATTTTCACGGACCACAGGAACCTGGAATACTTACGGTCTGCAAAACGCCTTAGGCCCAGGCAAGCCCGTTGGGCTCTTTTTTTTGTCCGCTTCAATTTCCATATTACCTATCGTCCTGGCGCAAAAAATGGAAAAGCTGATGCCCTCTCGAGGATGTTTCCGGAGACGCCCGATACTTCCGAGCCCAGCACTATCTTGTCACCTCAAAATTTTTTGCTTCTCCCTCAAACAGATTTGTTGACTGCTCTAAAGACCGCATGCCAACGGTGCCCTGATCATGAGGTTTCCTCCTTGGAGAAAAAGGACGACCTGCTGTGGTCTCGTGGGAAGATTTTTGTTCCAACAGAGGCAAGACAGTTAATCCTCAGCACCTTCCATGATCGTAAATTGGCTGGCCATTTTGGTACCCGTAAAACTTCCGAACTGATCTCTCGCTCCTTCTGGTGGCCTAAATGGAGGTCCGACTGCAAGGATTATGTCTCTTCCTGCATTCACTGCCAGCGGAGTAAGGGGCCAAACACGAAGACCTGGGGGCTGCTGAAACCCCTTCCTATCCCAGAACGGCCCTGGATTGACATCTCCATGGACTTTATTGTCGATTTGCCTCCTTCAGCCGGGTTTACCACGATCCTAGTCGTGGTGGACCGTCTGTCCAAGATGGCGCATTTCTTGCCCATGGTGGGTACGCCCTCCGTGGCAGACACAGCCAAAATCTTTTTTAAAGAGATTATCAAGCTCCATGGAGTGCCCAAAAGCATAGTATCTGACAGAGGTACTCAATTCACATCCAAATTTTGGAAGGAACTTTGCAGAGCTTTGGAAGTGAAGATCTGTCTGTCCTCGGCCTATCACCCTCAAAGTAATGGCCAGACAGAGCGCACTAATCAAACGCTAGAACAGTATCTACGATGCTTTTGCTCAGTCTCCCAAGACGATTGGTCCTCCTTGTTATCTACAGCCGAGTTCG
This sequence comes from Rana temporaria, assembly GCF_905171775.1. Taxonomy (NCBI): domain Eukaryota; kingdom Metazoa; phylum Chordata; class Amphibia; order Anura; family Ranidae; genus Rana; species Rana temporaria. The sequence goes on along the minus strand of NC_053492.1, from coordinate 38,196,722 downwards.
CTTACAATAATTCCATACATTCTTCCACAAACCAAACCCCGTTCTGGGCTAACTTCGGTTTCCACCCTTCCTTTTTGCCGGACTCCATCCCGGAAACATCGGTGCCAGCGGTCCAGGAACGTGTGACCTGCATCCAGCAAAACTTTCAGAAGTTACAGGAAAGCATGCAGCAAGCTCAGCAGGACTATAAGAGGTTCCATGACAAGGGGAGGAAGGATTGCCCTGTCTTCAAAGTGGGTGAGAAGGTCTGGCTATCCGCCATCAACCTCAAGTTACCTATTCCCTCTCGGAAGCTGGGTCCAAGGTTCATCGGGCCATTTGAGATCAGGCGAGAAATCAACCCAGTAGCTTTTGAGTTGGCTTTACCCAGGTCCTACAAGATCCACCCTGTGTTTCACGCCTCCCTGCTTAAGCCCGTTGTGTCTGACCCCTTCAACGGTAGAGAAGAACTGCCGCCACCACCAGTGGAGATTGAGGGGGAAAAGGAATTTGAGGTGGAGGCCATCTTGAATTGTAGGAAGAGAGGAAGACAATTACAATACCTCATCAAATGGAAGGGGTATCCCCCTGAAGACAACTCCTGGGAGCCTTCCCGAAATCTCCATGCCCCTCGTCTGATTCGGGCCTTTCATGCGGAGCACCCTGAGGTGATGGACAGTTTGGCCGTCCAGAGTCCGCCCCTTGGGAGGGGGCACTGTCAGGGCTCCATTCCCGGCTCCATTAAGCTCCCGCGCATGCGCGGGCGACTGGGCACGGGCGCACGTCCGGGCGCAATATGTGCGCGCGCATGCGCGGTACAGCGGCGCGCCGTGTGCGTGGACGCACGCACGGCCGTGCACGTGACAGCTCTGTGGCCAATCAGAGGACAGACTCTCCTATTTAAACTGGCCTCATCCCCTGAACAAGTTGCTGGCTTGTCTTCAGCTCCTATGTGTTTACCTGTTGCCGTACCTGCCTGTTTTGACCCGGAATTCCTGACGACTCTCCTCTCACCTGGAACCTCTGACCCTTTGGCTAACGTTACCTGGATTGCTGTTGTCTCCTGCCCCTTGACCTTGGCTTGCTCTTATGGACTCCCTCTGAACTCTCCTGCTCTTGACCCTCGGCCTGTGACTCGGATTTGCCTTCATCTCCTGTGGACCCTACCAGACTTACCTACCAGTTCCTGCCCGACCAACGCTTGTCTCCAGTCTTCTGCACCTGCCCTGCTTCTGTCAGCTGCACCAAGTCCGCCTACCAGCTCCCGGCACCGGTGCCTCCTTGTGCCGTCCCTCCTCTGTCCCAACTCCAGGGAGTGGTCCGCACAGGGTCGCAAAGGTGAGCCGCCCTCAGCATCTCGGTCTCGGTGAGTACAGGTTCTGACAACAGATCACAGGTGAGGATGGTTACCTTTAATAGCTATTCAAACCCCTTTGTGTCAACTTGTGTGCATTTTATCAGGCCAAAACCTCCAGGGTATGTAAACTTTTGATCAGGGTCATTTGGGTAGTTTCTGTTGTAATTATGATTTAAAAAGAGTAAACACAGTTGATTGATAATAATTGGCTTCACCCAAACACTAACTATGAGTGAAAGAAAGGTTTTTGTGTTATCATTCATATTCTCTGAAAAATGGCCAAGAAATAAAAAATTCTGCCAGGGTATGTAAACTTATGAGCACAACTGTATTTTTCTATAACCCCAAGGGATATAAATTCACTCTGTATGCACTAAGTTGAATCCATGCTGCATCCACCTAGGTAAGTATATTATTTTTTTTCTTTGGGATGGGGGAATATGGGTGAGGAATCTGCAGAATGCAGCTCAGTCTGTAATGTTCTGTGCTGTGTCTGTCACAGACTCGCCACAGAACAGTTAGCAGATCATTCCAAATTACCAAAGGAACATGTGCCTCTTATGTTATTTTGAAGCAGCATCTGCTCCATTTTCAAAATTTAGAAGAGTGATATTAGCATTATGTTTGCACCACTTTTTGTTAAATGCCCCATTCTCTTTTCAAACTTGGACATTACCTTTAACCATTTCAGCTCCGGAAGGATTTGTCCCCTTAATGACCAGGCCATTTTTTTGCAATACAGTACTGCATCGCTTTAATTGACGTTGTGCGACGTTGTACACAAACACAATTTATGTCCTTATTTTCCCCACAAACAGAGCTTTCTTTTACTAGTATTTGATCACCTCTGCGTTTTTTTTTTGCACTATAAACAAAAAGACCAAAAATGTTGAAAAAAAAAATACATATTTTTAACTTTTTGCTATAATAAATATCCCCCACAAAAAAAGAAAATAACAAATTTCTTCAACAGTTTAGGCAAATATGTATTGTACATATTTTTGTTAAAAATCACAATTAGCGTATATTGATTGGTTTGCACAAAAGTTATAGCCTCTAAAAAATAGGGGATACATATATGGAATCTGTATTTATTTTTAATTTCTTTTTACTGGAAATGGCGGCGAAATTTACTATTTTTAGCGGGACTGCAACTTTGCGATGGACAGATCTGACACTTTTGCCAAATTTTTAGGACCAGTGACACCTATGCTGTCAAAAGAGAAGTTCAATTTACCAAAATTGTATTTAAAAAACAAATCTATTTTTTTTAACCATATATTGTATTTCTTTCATAGTGGTTGGCCCTGTCAGGGTAACATATTCCAAAGATGAGTTTGCTAATTTCTTCAATAGCCTTGTGGCCAGTGGAGGGGGTGACTGTCCAGAACTGGCTATGGAAGGACTGAAGCTGGCTTTGGAGAACTCGCCAAAGAAATCTTTCATTTTGGTATTAACAGACGCATCTGCCAAAGATTATGATAACACTACTTTAGTAAATGAAGTATTCAGTCTTTTAAATGAAACCCAGTCACAGGTAAGAAGAATGCCAAACTAATTTGCTTAAAAGCTTTTAAATAAACCTTTTTTTTTTTTCTAATTACTGTATGTTTTAGAGACATATGCTGGGGAATTCACACTACGCAAGAAAAAAAGCAAAATTTTTGATAATTTTAACCACTTGAAGATCAGGTTTTTTCTGGCACTTTTTGTGTACAAGTTTAAATTAGTATTTTGATTAACCCCAAACCATTATATATATATATATAGTTTTAGCAGAGACCCTAGGGAATCAAATGTCGATCTTTGCAATTTTTAATGTCACACAATATTTGCTCAGTGGTTTGTAAACGCAACTTTTTTTAGAAAAAATACATTTTAATGAATTAAAAAAAAGAAAAACACAATGTATACCCCAACAATATGAGTAAATAGATACCTAACATGTCATGCTTTAAAATTGTGCACACTGGTAGAATGACAATAAACTACGGAACTTAAACATCTCCATAGGCTACATTTAAACGGTCTGCGTGCGGGGGTTTATCGGAATCTGGAAGCCCCCTTTAACAAAGGGGACCCCCAGATGCCAGCCCCCCATGTGAATTGGTAAGGGGGTACATTGTACCCCTACCATTTTACCCACACACACACAGCTTGGGACAAGTCCTTTAATAAAAAAATGAAAATACAATTCCAGCACTGTAATCCTTCTACGACCTGCGCCATGAATGATACAGCCTCCATAGGAGGTGCGACTCGTCTGACAGCTCTTAAAAACCCGAGGGGGGGGGGCCATCTGTGACGTGGATGGGTGATCCCGCCCCCCACTGATGCAACAGGGTTTCTGGCAGTTTCCCCATGGCGTCACGGAAGACCACGACCCCTCTGACACAACGGGTTGTTTTTTTGACCTTTTTTGTCACTTTTTTCAGTGAAATGGTAGGTACCCCGTTACCAATTCACATGAGGTGGCATCTGGGGGTTCTCTTTGTTAAAGGAGGCTTCCAGATTCCGATAAGCCCCCCCACCCACAGACCCCCACAACCACCAGGGCAAGAGTTGTGGGGATGAGGCCCTTGTCCCCCATCAACATGGTGACATCCTCTCCATGTTGAGGGCATGTGGCCTGATATGGTTTAGGAGGGGAGGGGGAGCTCTCTCATCCCCCCTCTTTTCCTGCGGCCTGCCAGGTTGCATGCTCGGATAAGGGTCTGGTATGTATTTTTGGGGGGAAACCTCCTACATTTTTTTTTGGCACAGGGTTCCCCTTAAAATCCATACCTGACCCAAAGGGCCTGGTAATGCACTGGTGGGAACTCATGTTGTTTTTTTCAATTACTTTTATCTGTATTGCTGGGACCTGACAATTCATTATAGCTGCTTGTAGTTTTAAATTACTTTTTTTCCTTTAGAAATGTCATTTTGCGCAGGGACTTTTCTAAGCACGGGAAACATGCACTACTTTACAGGCATACTATAGACACCATGTAAAAAATAAGGTACAGCGCTGAAGTGAAAATTTGAATAAAAAAATTATTGTATACAAAGATGCAAATAAAAAAATATATAATTATTTTTTTCCCAAAATTATTTTATTGTTTTTTTTAAACAGTACAATAAATACGACATAAAATCAACATACAAACTAACAACATACCTGGTCTCAAATAGTACCCCTTACACATATAAAGATAATTAAAATATCAGAGGACATGTCTTCAGCCAGTACTACTTCTGGGATATTCCTTCCCATTTTGCCTCCAAGTCTAATATTCCCAATATATTCTCCATAAGGGACATTGGGGGACCGGGCTCGAATACCCCCAATGGAAGGAGGAGGGGAGAGGTGGGGGAGATGGGGGAGAAAGAGAGAGAGAGAAAAAAAAGGGATTCCTAAATATTAAGGAGGAGGAACAGAAGAAGCAGTTCCCCTATATTGTGAACACTAAGACAAAAAAAAATGATATATGGGGGATAATTCCCCTTATTGTGTATCCTCTAATATAACAAAATAAAAAAAAAGAGATTCCTAAATATTAAGAAGGAGGAACTAAAGAAGCAGTTCCCCTATATTGTGAACACTAAGGCCCCGTACACACGATAGAATCCATCCGCTGAAAAATCCCAGCAAATGGGTTTCAGCGCATAGATCCTATGGTGTGTACACTCCAGCGGATCTGTTTCCGCGGATATTTCTCCCCTGGGATGGATTCCAGCAGATCGAATATTTGCTGACATGCCAAACAAATCCTTCTGCTGGAATCCATCCCAACGGATAGATCCGCTGGTCTGTATAGACTCACCGGATCCATCCGTCTGAAGGGATCCCCCGAATGCGTCGTAATGATTAGACGCATGCGTGGAATTCCTTATATGACAGCGTCGCGCACGTCGCCGCGTCATAATCGTGGCGACGGCGCGACACGTCATCGCCAGAGGATTTCGGCGCGGATTTCAATGCGATGATGAGTACACTCCATCGCATTAAAATCTGCTGAAATCCTCGAGAGGATTTATCCGCGGAAACGGTCCGCTGGACCGTATCTGCGGATAAATCCTCCCGTGTGTATGGGGCCTTAGACAAAAAAAAAATTTGATATATGGGGGATAATTCCCCTTGTTATGTATCCTCTAATATAACAAGAAAAAAAAAAAAGACACGGTGAGTGATGGGAGAGACCAATTCTAGTATATGTGATAAATATTCCCTCATTGTGGATACTGTTAATATTGTAAAAGTGCAAACACACAAAAAATACGAAAAAAAGAATTACTATATATTAAGAAGGGGGAACAAAAAGACAGTTCCCCTATATTGTGAACACTTAGACAAAAGAAAAAAATAATATATGGGGGATAATTCCCCTTGTTGTGTATCCTCTAATATACCAAAAAAAAAAAGCCTAAGAGAGAGGCCAGACTACCCATCTCCTCTATTCCCCTCCGACCCCCCCCCCATCACCTCCCCCGGTCCTATATTCCCTCCATCTCCTCCAGATCACTTCATATCTTGGTCTGGAGTCCACATGAGAGGACCACAATTCCTCCATCAATTTCATTTTATCAATTTCTAGAAACCATTCTCCAATCGAGGGTACTTCTTTTTTCCTCCAGTTCCTAGGTAAAAAATATATAATTAAATATATAAAAAACAGGTGTGTGATGAATATTTAGGTGAAAATAAACTTTTCAGGAAACAAGCAACCGTGAAGACAGAAGTTTCAAAAAAAAGTTCATAAATGGCGATTCATATCAAATGAAAGTTGAGCGAATAAATCTTCTTCCACCAAAGGAAAAACACCCAGTGAGTGAGATGTAGTCTCCTTACCGAAAATATATGACCGTCATTACAGCGGTCTACAGTATGTAAACACAGGGATAATTAAAGTCTTCCCAAGCAGACTTGCTTCAAAGTGTACAGGAAAATGACTCCAAAGAACTTTCTCCGCAGGATAAAATAGATGCTTCAATCACTCATGAAATGAGAAACAAAAGGGGAACCCATAGTGTAATATTGTTTGAAAGTGGGTTTATTAGGTTAATACAAGTTGCACTTACAGTTGAGTTGGTAAACACGTGCGATGAATACAAGCGTGGAAGGAATGCGGCGTCTCCTCGGGTCCTCTCCTGTTTGCAGTTCCGAAATTTCATAATTTCACTTTTATTGTTTCACTTTAAGCATTATTAAAACCACTGCTCCCGAAAAAAATGCAGTTTTTAAAACTTTTTTTGCATTGATACATGTCCCCTGGGGCAGGACCCAGGTCCCCAAACACTTTTTATGACAAAAACTTGCATATTAACTGCTTGCCGACTAGCCGCAGTTATACGGCGGCAGGTCGGCTCGGCTGCGCAAGATCACGTAGATATACGTCATCTCGCAAAACAGCCAATAGGGGCGTGCGCCCCCTGCTCACCCCTGGTTCCTAAGTGCGCGATCACCGCCAGGCACACGCGTTTGCTCGTTACAGAGCGAGAACCGGGAGCTGTGTGTGTAAACACACAGCTCCCGGTCCTGTCAGGGGGAGAAATGCCTGATCGTCTGTTCATACAATGTATGAACAGAGATCAGTCATTTCCCCTAGTCAGTCCCACCCCCACTTCAGTTAGAACACACCCAGGGAACATGATTAATCCCTTCCTCGCCCCCTAGTGTTAACCCCTTCCCTGCCAGTGGCATTTTTATAGTAATCAATGCATCTTTATAGCACTGATCGCTATAAAAATGCCAATGGTCCCAAAAATGTGTCAAAAGTGTCTGAAGTGTCCGCCATAATGTCGCAGGACCGATAAAAATCGCTGATCACCGCCATTACTAGTAAAACAAAATATATTAATAAAAATGCCATAAAACTATCCCCTATTTTGTAAACGCTATAACTTTTGCGAAAACCAATCAATAAACACTGATTGCGATTTTTTTTTTATAAAAAATATGTAGAAGAATACGTATCAGCCTAAACTGAGGAAAGAAATCGTTTTTTTATATATTTTTGGGGATATTTATTACAGCAAAAAGTAAAAAATATTCTTTTTTTTTTTCAAAATTGTCGCTCTATTTTTGTTTATAGCGCAAAAAATAAAAACCGCAGAGGTGATCAAATACAGTACCACCAAAAGAAAGCTCTATTTGTGGGAAAAAAGGGACGCCAATTTTGTTTGGGAGCCACGTCGCAAGGCCACTCAATTGTCCGTTAAAGCGACGCAGTGCCGAATCGCAAAAAGTGGCACGGTCATTGACCAGCAATATGGTCAGGGGCTGAAGTGGTTAACCTTTAAAATTAGCACTTTTGATTTCTCCCATGGACTTTTAAAGGGTGTTCCGTGGCTTTCGAATTTGCTGTGAACACCCCAAATTGTTCGCTATTCGGTGAACGGGTGAACAGCCAATGTTTGACCCAAACATAAAGCTCATCCCTAATGGAGAAGCACATCACATTTCTCAATGCATTTCATGAACTTTACTTCTCTCTAGGGTTGTCCCGATACCGATACAGAGCATTTGCGCGAGTACCTGTACTCGCGCAAATGCTCCCGATGCTTCCCGATACTTTTTTTGTTGTGGCCGGAGAGGAGTCAGTGTCTGGGGAAGTGCAGGCGGAGTTTGGCTGTAGAGGGGGCAGGCAGCACACACTGGGGGGTGTCGGGCCGGTTCTCCCCTTCCGCGACTGAAGAGGACAGCGTGGAGACAGCGGGCGGCATGGCGGTGACAGGGAGGCAGTGACACACAGGCTGAAGCCTGGCTTTGCAGGGGGGGTCCGTCGTTACACTCGGGACCCAGCCGCGGCTCTGACAAATCTCGTCTGTGACTGTCTCATAGTCACACAGCCGAGCAGACCTCAGCCACTTCCCCCTCCTCTGTGTATAATACAAGTGCTGCACTTGTAGTATACACAGAGGAGGGGGAGGCGGCTGCGGTCTGCTCGGCTGTGTGACTGTGAAACAGTCACAGCCGAGATTTGTCGAGCCGCGGCTGGGTCCCGGGTGTGACAACGGACCCCCCCCCCCCCGCAAAGCCAGGCTTCAGCATGTGTGTCACTGCCTCCCTGTCACCGCCATGCCGCCCGCTGCCGAGGTGCACAGCATTATGGGTGAGTACTTGGAAAAAAGTATCGGTACTTGTACTTGGTCTTAAAAAAGTGGTATCAGGACAACCCTACTTCTCTCCATGAGGAGTACATGCTTTTGGCAGTATATGAATCAGCTGAATAAAAAAAAACATGAACTTCCGGGAAGGACAACACCACCAAAGTAGGTCTACCCTGGGAGCTGTGATGGGGACCAGATCCGTCAAAGAGAGGCAAGGGAGGTGCAAACATTGAATAAATACACCACCACAGAAGAGCTACCGATAGATATAATTGGTCCTGACAGTGCTCCTGGTCTGTATCCAAACCCTGCTTAATTGGACATGGTAGCATGGTCAGAACCATTTATCTCTGTTTTCTGACAACAACTAAGAAGCAGATTCTATCTGTAGCTCTTCTGTTCACATGCAGGTATTCAATCTTTACTCCTCCCCTTCCTATCTCTTTAGATATGGACTTGCCATTGGGACTACAGAAAGTTTCCCGGTGGGCCGATGGCTCAGTGGTCCGGCTTCAGTGACAGCGGACTGCCACCCCCCTACGCTCCTCCGTCTCTCCCTCCCCGCAGCACTCATCTGGGGGGAACAAAGAAGCAGGGGGAGGACCAGAGGAGCAGGGGGTACGACAGAGGAGCATGGGGGGAGGGGCCAGACAGCTGACTCAACAGCTATGGCCTGGGAGTTTCTCACTTCTGCCTAATCTTGTCCCATAAGGGGGGCACCGAACTGATTCTTTGCCCCGGGTGAAATAATGTCTAGCTTCCCCACTGGTACTGCCTATAAGAGTACCAGTACCAGCCGTTCTACTCTAATAAAGTAGAACGGCTAGTGGCTAGTGAAGGGGGAGAGGGGGCTTGGGTGGCCGGGGGAAAGACCTGTCAAAGTGGGCCAGTCTGGATGAAGTCCAGGGGCAAATTTCTGTCCCAGTCCAACCCTGGCTGCCGGGGTAGACTTACTTTGGTGTTGCTGTCCATCCTGGAAATTCATGGTTTTAATTCATACTCTGTCAACAGCATCTACTCCTGATGAAAAGTTCATGAAACACTTTGAAAAAAGTGGCGTGTTTCCTCATCTGTTGTAATTGTATGAAAACATCTTCTAGACCCATTCTGGGCAAATAATAATAATGACATTTTAATATGTCTTTTGTACTGATTAACATGGTTGTCAAATGAATGGTGATATACTGTACGCTTAACAGTCTCATAGGTAATGCTTTGTATTAATGTTGTTTAACCACTTAAGACCCGGACCTTTAGGCAGCTAAAGGACCCGGACAGTTTTTGTGATTCGGCACTGTGTCGCTTTAACTGACAATTGCGCGGACGTGCGACGTGGCTCCCAAACAAAATTGGCGTCCTTTATTTCCCACAAATAGAGATTTCTTTTGGTGGTATTTGATCACCTCTGCGGTTTTTATTTTTTGCGCTATAAACAAAAATAGAGCGAAAATTTTTAAAAAAATGCAATATTTTTTACTTTTTGCTATAATAAATATCCCCCAAAAATATATTAAAAAAAATGTTTTTCCTCAGTTTAGGCCGATATGTATTCTACCTATTTTTGGTAATAAAAATCGCAATAAGCGTTTATCGGTTGGTTTGCACAAAATTTATAGCGTTTACAAAATAGGGGATAGTTTTATTGCATTTTTATTAATTATTTTATTTTTTTTACTACTAATGGCGGCGATTAGTGATTTTTTTTTCGTGACTGCGATATTATGGCGGACACTTCGGAACAATTTTGACACATTTTTGGGACCATTGTCATTTTCACAGCAAAAAATGCATTTAAAATGCATTGTTTATTGTGAAAATGACAATTGCAGTTTGGGAGTTAACCACAAGGGGGAGCTGATGGGGTTATGTGTGACCTCATGTCTGTTTCTAACTGTAGGGGGGGTGTGTGGCTGTAGGTGTGACGTCATCGATTGTGATTCCCTATATAAGGGAACACACGATCGATCACGGTGCCACAGTGATGAACGGGGAAGCTGTGTTTACACACAGCTCTCCCCGTTCTTCAGCTCCGGGGACTGATCGCGGGACTCCAGCGGCGATCGGGTCCACGAGTCCCGCGGCTGTGGTCACGGAGCTTTGGACCGGGTCGCGTGCACGTGCCTGCGGCCCCGCGGCTGGGCTTAAAGGGCAACGTACATATACGTTGATGTGCCCAGCCGTGCCATTCTGCCGACGTAAATCGGCGTGAAGGGGTCCTTTAAATGGTCAATTTCAGAGATTATGGTACATCACTATATGTGCCAGATCACTATAAAACAATGTTAGTATTTACCGTATTTTTTGGCATATAACACGCACCCTAACTTTAAGAGGGAAGTTTCAGAAAAAAAACTTTCCACAGCCCCCTGCGTATAACACGCAGGCACAGTTTACCCTCTATTTTCAGGGTAAAAAAGTGAGTGTTATATGCCAATAAATACAGTATATAACTTTTGGTTATTCTGGTTCACGGGACTGCCCACCCAATGGAACCGTCATAAACAATGGCTATTCTAACAAAGAGTGGTGGTATGACTAGACACGTGTGAGTCATTTAGTTATGAAATGAAATTCAGAGAAAATTTTCGTTATTTGGATGTATCTGAACTTCCGAATCACAGTAGTAAGGAATTTCAATGAATCTGAAACAATTTATAACTAAATGAATTATTCTAATTTGAAAATAAATTTGAATTTGAAATGGAAACACCTTGCAATAAATACATTTAGGTATTAAAGTAAAATAAAAAAAAAGATTCCTACTTAGGCTGCTGAATATACTATAATAAAATAGAAAATAAAATAAAACAGGATAAAAAATAAATAAAAGAATGGAATAGAATATATAAGAATAGAATAAAAAACAGATTAGAATAGAAAAGAATATAATAGAAACGACTAGAATAAAAAATAAAAGAATAGCAGAAAAAAAGAATAGGAATTAAAAGCATAGAATAGTAAAAAAAAAAAAGAGTAGAATAGAACAAAAGCCTTTTTTCCAAAATCCCAAGACTAGCTTTCCTTACAGTTTTTCTTTGACGGCCTTCATCATTTGTCCACTGTTGATTAAAAATTTGCAAATTTATTAACAATTTGCATTTAAAATATATCTACAGAATTTGAGTGACACCAAATTTACAGATACATAATAGCTGTTCTTCACGCTTTTTGAATTTTTTTATTGTATATTAGGCTTTCATAAATAAATTTTTGTCTTTCTTCTATTTCAGGTATTCTTTTTGGCTACTGGCCTATGCAACACTGTAAACTCTGCAGATTTTCTTATTTATAGAGACATTGCATCAAAGAGCTTTGGACATGTTTTTCAAGTCAATGCAGCCGATTTAAATATAGTGAGTGTCTATTTATTTACCATTATATACAAAAATGATTGGCAATACATGAAAATTGTTAATATTTAAATGGAATGTTTAGCAATTTTGTGTATAGTTATCTTTTTTTATTATGGTCACAAAATTTTAAAATTTTAAAATATTACATAATTTATTATAGTCTGATTTTAGCTTACAGGTGGAGATTTAGGCTTCTTTTTTTCAGGTTATTCATATGTTTGGGTTATGCTCCGTTTAGAGAATACTCTGGAAAGTCAATTAGCTAGATTCACATAGAGTTAAGCCGGCGTATCAGTAGATACGCCGACCTAACTCGGAATCTGCACCGTCCTAAGTTTAAGTGTATTCTCAAACAGAGATACACTTAAACCTATCGAAGATACGACAGCCTGCGCCGTCGTATCATAGGGTGCAATATTTAGGCTGGCCGCTAGGTGGCGCTTCCATTGAGTTCGGCGTACAATATGTAAATCACTAGATACGCCTATTCACGAACGTACGCTTGCCGTCGCAGTAAAGATACGCCGTTTACATAAGGCATTTTCAGGCGTAAAGTTATTCTATCAAATAGCTGGCCTAGTCAATGTTAAGTATGGCCATCGTTCCCGCGTCGAAATTTGAAAATTTTACGTCGTTTGCGTAAGTCGTCTGTGAATAGGGCTGGACGTAATTTACGTCCACGTCGAAACCAATACGTCCTTGCGGCGTACTTTGCCGCAATGCACACTGGGATATGTACATGGACGGCGCATGCGCCGTTCGTAAAAAAACGTCAATCACGTCGGGTCACAGTTAATATGCATAAAACACGCACCCCACATCCTCATTTGAATTAGGCGCGCTTACGCCGGCCTATTCACGCTGCCGTAACTTAGGAGGCAAGTACTTTGTGAATACAGTACTTGCCTATCTGACTTACGGCGGCGTAGTACCTACGATACGCCGCCGCAAACATGCGCGCCCCTACCTGAATCCAGCTAAATGAGACCAATTGGACAGAAAGGGAGAAGATACTGAAGGCAAAGAGTGGTGACCATTCCTGTAAAAGATATAACAGCTTCCTCATTCAGTGCAAATACCACCATGGATGGCATAAAAACACCCTAATAAAAAAAACTCTGCTGATGCTTTGAAACCCAAGTTCCAGTGCTGTAAGTCTGTTATATCTTCTCCAGTGCTCCACCAAACAGTGAAAATAAAGGGTGGACCCGTACCAGTTAGCTAGACCAATACTGGGGGTAATCAAATGTACATAATCGTCAAGGAATGGTCATCACTCTTCATCTTCAATATCTCCTCTTCCTCTATCCAATTAGTCTCATTGACTTCCCAGTGTATTCTCTAAACAGAGTTTAAGATCACAAATAGAAAAATAGTGTAGTAAGTAAAAACACCAATAGTTTTATTTTTAAAGTAGGTAATGCACTCACACATTGAACACTTGTATCATTGCATTCCAATAAAAACAACACATCCAGCATATAACAGATACAACTTGCTGATACTCCTCATAGCTCATCCGTGACGTCACCTGGCTCTCCCCCCATGCGTATCGTCACTAATCACGTCCACGTACCTTCATTTATAGGAGCACATTTTTAAATAAGAAGATTTATTGTTGTTTTTGTGCATCTGTATACAGTATTTCTTTCACAACGCATTTGGAACATTTATATTTTACACATTAATATACTGTACCATCATTATCACCACATTTTACTTTGTCGTTTATTTTATGTGAGGAACACACATTCAGTGATTGCAGTAGCTGGTATTTGACAACGGTTTTGCAATTTACATCACTCTTTCCTTTTTAGATCACTCTTTCCTTTTTAGATTGTATTTATACAACATGTAACTAACCCTTCCCTTTCCCTATTGCCACCACCATTTGCCCTCCTCCTCCTCCTATGCGTGCCAACAATCAGCCCACCAATCCCGAATGTCTCCTGTGTGCACTCTCATCTCCATTGTCTCCTCCAGTGTTATGTATAGAGTATTTGATGTCTTTTTCCTGTAAAAAATCTCCCTTTCTGTCGACATCCAAAGTCCTGAGACTGCTGCTAGGTGCCACCATCTTGGAAGTGCCCTCTGATCGCTGCTTTGCCCACTCTACTGTGTGCTCTCCGAAAACTGCTTTCCCCTTCCTGTGTGCCCCTCTATTCACTGCCCTGTGTGTCCTCTAATTACCGTTTTCCTTTTTTGTGTGTTCTCTCACCAGCAGCTCAATCCTCCCTCCTTTGTATGGCAAAGGCAGAGACTTTGTCACCAGCATAAAAAAGTAGGTAAAAGAACGAAAATTTAAAATACAGTGGAACCTCGGATTGCGAGTACCGCGGTTAATGAGCGTTTCCGAATACGAGCACTGTATTTAAAAAAATCCTGACATGGTTTGCGAGTGTTGTCTTGCAATACGAGCAGGATTCAAGCCAAACTGGTGTGCAATACTGCATTTCGCCTGAGGTGGGGGGGGGGACCGGAGCCGAGCAGAGTCAAACGGCGCCATTCAGAAATGCTCTAAAGATCTCAGAAATACTCCGTTCCCGAGCCTAAGGCTTTCAGAGTTCAGCTGAGGTGCCTTCTGCCCTTTCTGAGTGTTTTTTTAGGCTCTCCGGCGCCCCCCACCTCTGGCCACATGCAGTATTGCATGCCTTTGAAGTCAATGCGGAACAGATTATTTTTGTTTCCATTGACTTCAATGGGGAATCTCGCTTTGATATGCGAGTACTTTGGATTTTGAGCATTCTCCTGGAACGTATTATGCTCACAATCCAACGTTCCACTGTATCTAAAACTTTATTTTTATTTTTTCCATAACATTTTTTTTTACTGACTTGCATGGTCCTACTAAATCAGCCATTCCTGTCTGTGCTGGCTCAGTCCCCTTGCTCCTCCCCTTATAACCTTTTACATCACAATTGTAGAAAGAGCAAAGGGGGATACTATAGAGTGTCACTCGAATGACAGCCCTGAGTCTGTTAGGGATGCCAACATCACTTCCAAGATGGTGGCACCTATTAGCAGTCTCAGGGCTTTGGATGTCGACAGAAAGGGAGATTTTTACAGGAAAAAGACATCAAATACTCTATATATAACATGCTGTATATAACCCCAGTGATTTAGGTTTTCACTACAATTATTTTGTTGGTTTTATAGGTGTTCCGTTACTTGGATTTCACCTTGTCAAAGCCGGCAGACAATTCCAAACAGCTGTTCTCCAAAGACTACGAAGATGGAGCTCATTCTGATAATTTTCCAATATCTGATGTTTTCACTTCTTTAATAGTGACTACAGATGGAGTGATCACCTCATTTAAAATAACAGGACCTCATAGTAAGATTACAGTTCTTTTTTTTTTTTCATGTTTGTGCCACACACTTTAGCTGAATTTGATAAATTACTGTACTTATTGGCGTATAACGCTCACTTTTTCACCTGCAAATCGGTTGCATATAGTGTGTGCGTGTTATACGCCGATACTGCAAATTGGGCTGCCTCAGAGGGAACGGGGAAGGGGACGGGCTGAGCCCCATCAGAGTTCATGCAGCAAGAATCTCCTGTTTACTCAGCGGCCTCTGTAATAGGAAGTCTTGTCTCCTGGGCTGGCATTGGACCGGTGTTCTGTCTATCATAGAAGCCGGTCCAGGAGGCGGGACTTTGTATTAAAGAGGCCGCCAAGTAATCAGGAAATTCTCGCTGTATGTAATCTGACGGCGCTCACCCCACCCCCCTCCCTGAGATGGACATTGATCAAGCTGCATTGATGGGCAATTGTGAGGCTACAAATGGGGATTGATTAAGCTGCATTGATGGGCAATGGTGAGGCTGCAGATGGGCATTGACCAAGCTGCATTGATGGGCAATTTTGAGGCTGCAGATGGGCATTGATCAAGCTGCATTGATGGGCAATGATGAGGCTGCAGATGGGCATTGATCAAGCTGCATTGAAGGGCAATTTTGAGGCTGCAGATGGGCATTGATCAAGCTGCATTGATGGGCAATTGTGAAGCTGCAGACGGGCATTGACCAAGCTGCATTGATGGGCAATTTTGAGGCTGCAGATGGGCATTGATCAAGCTGCATTGATGGGCAATGATGAGGCTGCAGATGGGCATTGATCAAGCTGCATTGAAGGGCAATTTTGAGGCTGCAGATGGGCATTGATCAAGCTGCATTGATGGGCAATGGTGAGACTGCAGATGGGCAATTTTGAGGCTGCAGATGGGCATTGATCAAGCTGCATTGATGGGCACTGACCCTTATTTTGCTTCAAAATTATTTTACTTATAGCGGGGGTTCACCCTAAAAAAAAAATGTCTTGGTCTACCATGCCATCCAGCATACTAGTAGGCGTTCCTATGAAGAGGGGAACATGATTGACGGCCGGCTATGGTGCATCACGCTTTCCGAAAATGGCCGAGATAGGACTCAGATCTATACGGCGCCTGCGCAGTCAGCTCCTAGTCTGTGCGCAGGCGCCGTATAGCGCCGTGAGGAGCCGAGTCCTACTCCGGCTATTTTCGGAACTCATGACGCGCCATAGCCGGCCGTCAATCATGTTCCCATCTTCATAGGAACGCCTTTCCCCCCGGGAGTCTGAAACTAAACTAAAGGATTAAACTGTAAGTACAGCGCAAAAAAATCTGCACTAAGATACAAAATAACATTTTGTGCAACCCCTAACAAAAATTGCATTTTTGGTGAGATATTCCCAGAGCAAATATTGTCTAAAGGGATGCAGAATCTGCAATTTTCCTCATTAGAGCCCTGCAGGTGCAGCAACTGATTGGAAATAAAAAAAAAAAGCACTCCATTACAGACTCACTCAGAACATGAACACAGGCAAACAGCTATTTTTCCAGAATAATAAAAGGTTGGAATCCTTGTAATGTACATAGATCACCCAGAAGGGAATATTTTTTTCTTCCCAACAAAAGTGGAGGTACACTTTAACCACATAAGGACTGCCTCCTGCAGATATACGTCGGCAGAATGGCACGGCTGGGCACAAGCACGTACCTGTACGTCCTCTTTAAGTGCTCAGCTGTGGGTCGCGGGCGCGCCCCCGCGACCCGATCCGAAGCTTCGTGACCATGGCCGCGGGTCCCGCGATCGGTCCCCAAAGCTGAAGAACGGGGAGAGCTGTGTGTAAACACAGCTTTCCCGTTCTTCACAGTGGCAGCTTCATTGATCGTGTGTTCCCTAATATAGGGAAACACGATCAATGACGTCACATGTCCAGCCCCGCCCCCCTACAGTTAGAAAAACATATGAGGTCACACATAACCCCTACAGCGCCCTCCTAGTGGTTAACTCCTAAACTGCTCTGTCATTTTCACAGTAAACAATGCATTTTTATAGCATTTTTTGCTGTGAAAATGACAACGGTCCCAAAAATTTGTCAAAATTGTCCGATGTGTCTGCCATAATGTCGCAGTCATGAAAAAAATGCTAGTAGTAAAAAAATAAATCTTAATAAAAATGCAATAAAACTATCTCCTATTTTGTAAACGCTATAAATTTTGCGCAAACCAATCGATAAACGCTTATTGCTATTTTTTTGCCAAAAAATATGTAGAAGAATACGTATCTGCCTAAACTGAGAAAAAATAACTTTTTTTTATATCTTTTTGGGGGACATTTATTATAGCAAAAAGTAAGAAATATTGATTTTTTTTCAAAATTGTCGCTCTTTTTTTGTTTATAGCGCAAAAAATAAAAACCGCAGAGGTGATCAAATACCACCAAAACGAAAGCTCTATTTGTGGGGAAAAAAGGACGCCAATTTTGTTTTGGAGCCACATCGCATGACCACGCAATTGTCAGTTAAAGCGACGCAGTGCCGAATCGCAAAAAGTGGCCAGGTCCTTTACCTGCATAAAGGTCTGTGTCTTAAGTGGTTAAAGCAATCACATCACAGCAGTAAATTGTGGTGTTTTGGGACCACACAGGGCCCCTTCATTAAATCTCATGCCTGATGAGGGGTCATGCGTGACACTGAAATGTGGCAATTTACTGTTGTGATGTGATCGTTTTAATCAATTTTTGAAGATCCATAGTGTGCTGGTGATATGTTTTGACGTGTAAGCCATTTCCAGTGGGGATATGCTGCTTGGTTCCCTTGGGTTATGGCAGGGACTTCTATGTTATGTACCATGTAAATTATCCCATATGAATATATATGGATAACCCGCCATAATGTGAACAGCACTATGTGCTTTCCATTGTGTCATTTGCATGGGTGTTTGAGGGACATTTTGAACGCCCCTCAAACGCCATCTTTTAATGCCAGTGTGGCCTAAATTGGAGTCCAGTAGACCTTTATTAGATATTACTGTGAAAATGACACTGGCAGCGAAGGGGTTAACCAGGAGGGGGCGCTGTAGGGGTTACGTTTTCCCTAAGGGAGTGCTCTTACTGTGGGGGGTCGTGGTTTTGTGCGTGTGACCTCACTGACCGTCGTTCCCTAACACAGGGAACAGACGATCAGTGACAGCCACACTAGGAAGCACGGGGAGAGGTTTGTTTACACTTACCTCTCCCCGTTCTTCCTCTCTGTGGCCCGATCACGGGACACCGGCGCTGAGCCGGTCCGCTGTTCCTACGAGTGTATATATACGTCCCCTTTAATTTGCCAGCCATGTGGCCGCGAGCTCCGTGACTATGCCCACGGGACCCGCGGACTCGATGTCCGCCGGTGTTCCGAGATCGGGTCACAGAGCTGAAGAACGGGGAGATGTTGGTGTAAACACAACATCTCCTCGTTCTTCCTAGTGACATGTCACTGATCGTCTGTTTCCTGTCATCGGGAACAGCGATCAATTGTGTCACGGCAAGCCACGCCCCCTAACAGTTAAAAGCACTCCCTGGGTGTTTCCGAGGCTCTCCAGCGCCCCCCCCCCCACCTCTGGCCACATACGATATTGCATGCCATTCAAGTGTTGCAGTTGACGATAGTTGTATTTTCTCTGCAGATTCAGAGTTTGCATAAGTTATTCCAATCAAATAACCAGCCGACATGTACAAAGAGTCACTGGTACTGCTATGAAAGTTTTGGGTGCCAGAATTTCTTCTTCTACTCTAATCAAAACAAATTGAGCAATTGCAGATTTATATAACAGTGTGCACTGTTAGATTTGTATTGTATAACGACACATTGTACTTCTTTTCTTCTACAGCCTCTAGAGAAGATATCAAGAAAATTGTGGATGAGAGATGGGGTGCCATGTACATTATAAAACAACCTACTGAAGGAATCTGGATCATTGAGATTGTGGGAAGTGGCAGATGTTCTGTTCGAGTGGAAGGGTTTAATGGTGTATATCATATGTTATTATTTCATTGTATAATCTAACATATTACGCAGAGAGGCGTAGGGCCCATTTACCTTTCTGTGCCATGGTAACATGTTGTAAAATACATGTTTTACTATATATTGCAACACACTGTATCTTGTGATGCACCCAGGGCTTCTGTTAGAAAGGCCCCATACGGCCTTCCTGGAAGCCCCACAGCCCCCCCCAGCCGAAAGTGACTGGGGACATAGATTTGTCAGTCCCTTTCTCTATAGCCTCTGCTGTATAGGTGAATGAATAGGAAGCACTGTGAGACTTCCTGCTCATTCACAAATAGAAGCATAGTAAAAAACAGTTTACTATGCTTCGGTGATCAATGGACACATGAGTGATTGGTACCGATGTCCACATATCCCCAGTAATGTCCACATCTCCCCCAGTAATGTCCACATTACCCCAGTAATGTCCACATCACCCCAGTAATGTCCACATCTCCCCCAGTAATGTCCACATCTCCCCCCGTAATGTCCACATCTCCCCCCGTAATGTCCACATCTCCCCCCGGTAATGTCCACATCTCCCCCAGTAATGTCCACATCTCCCCCCGTAATGTCCACATCTCCCCCCGTAATGTCCACATCTCCCCCCGTAATGTCCACATCTCCCCCCGTAATGTCCACACATCTCCCCCGTAATGTCCACACATCTCCCCCCGTAATGTCCACACATCTCCCCCCATAATGTCCACACATCTCCCCCCGTAATGTCCACACATCTCCCCCCGTAATGTCCACATCTCCCCCCCCCCACCGTAATGTCCATATCTCCCCGTAATGTCAATATCTCCCAGAATAGAAAGCACACTCACAGGCAGCAAACGATGACGTCAGCGCACCGCTAATAATTCCTATGGGTGAATTCAATCCACAGATCTCGTACTCGATCAAAATTATTTTGATTGATCAAAGAAAATAACGATTAATCGAGGAATTAATCGTTAATTTCCGCAGCCCTAAAATAAATTAATTTTTCGTACGAAAACGAAATTCCGAAACAAAATATTTCAGTGTGCACATGTCTAGACGTTATACTCATGGGCGTCCGCTGAAATTTTTTCAGAGAGGGGCGCTTCGGCAGCGGCGATACACAGTCGCATTTAACCCCTTCTTTAAACGCTAGCGGGGGTTAAAAGTGCCCTGCTAGGGGCCGAATAGCGCAGCTAAAATGATGGTAAAGCGCCACTTTACCGATAACGCGGCCAGCTGGCAGTGTGAAATAGCTCTTGAGATAATTCAGCTTCACTCCATACCCATATAAATATAGCCTAGAGAATGTACAGAACCCCCTTCAGCACAGATGGACCCCACCTTCAGCACAGACTCCCTCTTCAGCACAGACCCCTCCATTCAGCACAGATGGACCCCCCATTCTGCACAGAACTCTCCATTCAGCACAAATGGACCCTCCTTCAGCACAGACCCCCCCATTACGCACAGACCCCTACATTCAGCACAGACCCCTCTTCAGCACAGATGGAGCCCCTTGAAGCACAGACGCCGCTTCAGCACATACCCCCCTTCAGTACAGACCCCCCTTTCAGCACAAACCCCCCTCCCCCATCCCATTCAGTACCTCAGATCAGCCATCAGCGCAGCACAGGCACAGCAGGTTCCCTCCCCCTGTGTACACATAAACACTGGAGGGGAGGCAGCTTCACTCTGCTCGCTGTGCCTGTGTGACATCCAACCCGGGACCGTTTAGACAGCCCGTGGTCGCAAAACTCTTCAACACCTTCTCGATTTTCCAGGGGAGGTCAATTGCCCCCCCTTGCCCTATGGAGCGGACGCCCATGGTTATACTGCTGCCAGAATACAGCACTGTATTCTGACGGCAGACACTTTTCTAAGTAATGGGAATAGCTGGCTTGGCCCAAATAAACTAAAGTAATGCAAAACCTACAGTCAGCCTTTAATCATCATTCACATGTCTGCACATTTACTAAGATGCCAATTGTCCTATGTATGAAGCCATTCACCAATGGAACATTCTAACATTCTGCTACATTCGTTTCATAAAGTTATAGTTTTTGATTTTTCGTTTCCTGAATTGCAACATAACTCATTTTATATTTTCTCTTTTTTTTCAGAAACTAATATCTCAAGTAAGTGAAAATGAAAAATACAATTTAAATAATAATGCAACTGCGTAATCTTATTCTTAAATGGTACACACAAACGTTCTCTCTCACAGCAAATAAAAACAATACTAATCGCACACGAAAATCATAGTCAGCACCGGGATCATAGACTGTATGTAAAACATGCCTGATGCATGTATGATAGGGGTGGACTGATAGATGGAAAAATTGGTACAGTACATTCCCCATGAAGTGATTTTTCCATCAAACAAGCAGATCTATGATTGGAATGTAGTGCAGTTCTGGTACTAGGCTGCTACCTCTAAAGCCTCATACACACGATAGTATTTCCCATGGACAAAGCATAGGACTTTTGTCTGAAGGGCGTTGGCCATGAACTTGTATTGCATACAAACGGCAAAGAATTGTCGGCCAATAAAACTACGTGTTTTTTCAGCTCTTTAGTGCCACCCTTTGGCCAACTTCTGCTAATGTTGTGTTAACCTCCTGGGCGGTGTTCCCGAGTCTGACTCGGGGTGAGATTTTTGGGCTAGGATCGGTAACCCCGAGTCAGACTCGGGCTCGCCTCGCTGGATGTACAGGGAGTTTTACTTACCTTGTCCCTGGATCCAGCGATGCCACCGCGCTGTGTGAGCGAGCAGGACCTCGCTCGATTCACACAGTGCCTCCGTGTGACGCCGATCTCCGTTCCCTGCAACGTTACGACGCACGGGGACGGAGAACGGCGCCAAATTCAAAAAAGTAAACAAACACTATACATACAGTATACTGTAATCTTATAGATTACAGTACTGTATGTAAAAAAAACACACCCCCCTTGTCCCTAGTGGTCTGTCCTGTGTCATGCATGTCATTTTATATAATAAAAACGTTTCTTTCCCCCTGCAAACTGTAGATTGTCCATAGCAACCAAAAGTGTCCCTTTATGTCAAAAATAGTTTCAGATCAGCTAAAAAACAGCGATAATAAATTATAATCACTTGCAGAATTGTGCGATAGCGATTTGTGGGGAAATTCGTCATAAAAAAAAAAAATAATGACAGCAACAATTCTGCAACTGAGCAAATTTCAGTGATTTTGATTTGATTACGATATTGAATAATTTTTATTATAATTATATTATTATTTGTTATAATTATTTATAATTATTTATTATATTATAATTTATAATTTTGTTTTTAAAAAAATGTCATACCCGGGATGCCTATTAGAAGCTTGTTTGGTCAGATTTAAGTGAGTTATTTCTAAAAATGACAGACCTACAATATAAAACGCCAAATTTCCTTGCAAATAATGGTACCGCTTTCAGCATGTTTTTTCTGAAAGAATCATACCGCCAGGGAGGTTAAGGCCCGTACATGTAATCGGATATTCCAACAACAATTGTCCGATGGACGTGTTTTGTCAGACAACCTGACCGTCTGTATGCTCCATCAGACAATTGTTGTCGGAATTTTCGACAACAAATGTTGGCTGTGCATGCTCTCAAATTGTCCAACAACAAATGTGTTACGTCGGATCATCCGACCGTGTGTACACAAATCCATCGGACTAAAATACAAAGTACAAACATGCATGCTCGGATGCAATGCTAACCATGAGACAACATTAGCAGAAGTTGCCCAAAGGGTGGTGCTAAAGAGCTGAAAAAACAAGTAGTACGTCTATTACGTCACTACGTTCGTTTTTGTCGGCTGAAAATGTTCTGCCGTGTGTATGCATACCAAGTTCACAACGCCCTTTGGACAAAAATCCATGGAAAAGTCAGATGGAAGTCCGATTGTGTGTACGAGGCTTTATGGTTAGCATTCAGAGCATGCATGTTTGTACTTTGGATTTTTGTACACACGATCGGATAATCCGACAGCACGTATTTGTTGTCGGAAAATTTTAAAGCATGCTATCCAACATTTGTTGTCGGAAAATTCGACAACAATTGTCCGTTGGAGCATACAAATGGTCGGATTTTCCAACAAAAGCCTGCCATCACACAATTCCCATAGGAAAATCCGATCGTGTGTACAAGGCTTTACAGAGATAAAGAAAGCACCTGCTAGATGGTACATTTCTGAATGTGTACTGAGGAGCACCTGGTATAAATGTACATCTCACTTGAAGGACTTTTTGGAACACTTAATGGTTCTCTACAATGCAGACAGGAGATTTTAGTCTTAAGCCTTAACAGAAGTCCCCTATGCCTCGTTTCCATTGAGCGGAGCGGTTAGGGTTGGTACAGTTTAGAAGAGCTAGAATGGTCCGGACTATTCAGGTTAGCGTTTCCACTGCAAGTCAGACCATCAGGGGCCATACAGGGTTTAGAAAAAATGCCTAGCGTGTCCGCCAATCAGTGGAATGTATTGTAGCTCCGCCCTAACCGAACCGTACCATTTTCTATGGCCCCATATCTAAAGCAGGACCCAGAATGGTGCGGTATGGTTCGGTTGTATGGGTCGCTTTCATAATGGAAACACTCAAAATAGCGTACCGTACCAAACCAACACAAACCAATCCGCTCAGTGGAAACCAAGCATTAGTGTATTCTGTCGTGATTTTATAACATTGACTGCTCAAGCCCTGAAGATGGGGGAGGCTTTTTTTGATCCCTAAGAGCATTGGTTGTATTTATTGCTCTTAATCATTAGATGTTCCAAAAAAGTCCTTCAAGTGTACCAAGTGCTCCTCTGTACACATCCAATCATTTGATCCTTATGACCTTAGGTTACATTCTTTTATGTGGTTTTCTCTAATGCTTGGTTAACCAAAACCTCCAAAAAAAATTGGTTGCTAATCTTCTGGGAAAGATGCTGTGGAATTAGAAAGTATTCAGTAAATGGCAACAAAATTATTAAGGGGGATGGAGGAGCTCAGCTGTGAGGATCAATTACATACACTATATTATCAAAAGTATTGGTACGCCTGCTTTTACACACACATGAATTTTAATGGCATCCCAGCCTTAAGCCCCATACACACGGTCTGACTTTTTGCCAACAAACTTCAAAATGAGCACGTTTTCCAAAAAATCCGACGGTGTGTACGCTCCATCGGACAAACTTTTTCGGTTTTCATCGGACAAAAGTTTGCTCTGCAAACAGGCAAACTTTTCGGCAACAAAAAAGTCTGATGGTCTGATGTACAGCAAGCCATTGGACTTTTGTCCGAAGTACAAATACGCATGCCCAAACCCAATGTTAAAATCAACCAACAATATCAAAAGTTGACCAAAGGGTGGCGGTAAAGAGCAGAAAAGAGCAGAAAAACCACATGATGTTGGGAAAGTTTGCAGAAAAGTCAGAGCGTGTGTATGCTATGGGTGTGCCCCGCCAACTCCCTTCGGACAAAAATGCACTGAAAAGTTTGTTTGAAGTCCGACCGTGTGTACGAGGCTTTAGGCCACGTACACACGATCCAATTGTTGGCCAACCGAGTGTCTGAATTTTGTCCAAAGGGCGTGTGCCTGGATCTTGTCTTGCATACTAACGGTACATAATTTTTGTGCAACAAACCCGAACATAGTGACGTACTACGAGGAATTTCAGCTCTTGAGCACCACCCTCTGGGCCCCTTCTGCTCATTTTGTGTTTTGATGAGCATTGATACCAAGCATGCGTGTTTGTGCTTTCGACTTTTGTGTGACGGACTTGTGTACTGACGATATGAAAATTTACTAGCCTGCCATCCAACATTTGTTTGCGGAAAGTCGGATACAAATTGTCAGAAGGAGCATACTAACTGTCAGATTTTAGGACAACAGTCTATCAACAGACTATCCCTTGCTAAAAATTGGATTGTGTGTACAAGGCTTTAGTCCATAGGGTTCAATATTGAGTTGGCCCACCTATATCAGCTTCAACCAGTTTTGGGATGGAGGAACTTGACTGGCCTGTGCAGAGTCCTGACCTCAACCTGATAGAACACCTGTGTGATGAATTAGAGAGGAGACTGTGAGCCAGGCCTTCTTGCCCACATCAGTGCCTAACCTCACAAATAAGCTTCTGGAAGAATGGTCAAACGTCCACTCCTAAACCTTGTGGATAGCCTTCCCAGAAGAGTTGAAGCGGGTATAGCTGCAAAGGGTGGGCCAACTCAATATTGAACCCTACTGACTAAAACTGTGATGCCATTAACCACTTCCTTACTGGGCACGTATACCCCTTCCTGACCAGGTGAAATTTCAGCTTCTGGCACTGCGTCGCTTTAACTGACAATTGCGCGGTCGTGCGATGTGGCTCCCGAACAAAATTGGCGTCCTTTTTCCCCACAAATAGAGCTCTCTTTTGGTGGTATTTGATCACCTCTGCGGTTTTTATTTTTTGCGCCATAAACAAAAAAAGAGCGACAATTTTAAAAAAAAGTCAATATTTTTTACTTGTTACTATAATAAATATCCCATTTTTTTTAAAAAAAAAATATTTTTTTTCTCAGTTTAGGCCGATACGAATTCTTCTACATATTTTTGGTAAAAAAAAAAAATCGCAATAAGCGACTGGTTTGCACAAAAGTTATAGCGCTTACAAAATAGGGGACAGAATTATTATTCATTTTTATTATAATTTTTTTTTTACTAGTCATGGCGGCGATCTGCGATTTTTTATTGGGACTGCGACGTTATGGCGGACACATCGGACACTTTTGACGCCATTCACATTTATACTGCGATCAGTGCTATAAAAATGCACCGATTACTGTATAAATGTGACTGGCAGTGAAGGGGTTAACACTAGGGGGGCATGGAAGGGGTTAAATGTATTCCCTGGGTGTGTTCTAACTGTGGGGGGAGGGGGGTGACTGGGGGAGGTGACCGATGCTGTGTCCCTCTGTATAAGAGACACAGATCGGTCTCCTCTCTCCCTGACAGGACGTGGAGCTCTGTGTTTACACACAGAGCTCCACGTCTTGTCCCTGTAGCCGCCAATCGCGAGTGCCCGGCGGACATCGCGGCCGCCAGGCACGCGCATTGGCATCTCAGGAATGCGGCGGGCACGCGCGCGCTGCCGGCGGCGCTCGCGCGCCCTCTAGTGGCCTGGAAGAGCGGAGGACGCATATATGCGTCCTGTTAGAGATTTAGAACCACCCTGCGGCCGCACATATTCGTACGGCCGTCGGGAAGTGGTTAAAGTTCATGTGTGCTGAAAGGCAGGTGTCCCAATTCTTTTAATAATATAATGTAGATGACAGTTATTTACTTTGGAGAAAAGGCGCTTAAAATGCAAGTAAACCCCCTTATGTTTTCAGCCAAGAAAGCTTCCATCTTTGCCTCTGTTTAATCTTCAACTGCCATGATTCTGGACATGCGATCATTTTAGACACCAGCCATTAGATGGTTTGACAGTTTGGTTGAGAGCGCAACCAATGGGAGTGTTACAATTCCGGCACGTGCCAGAAATGAAATGGTTTTATGGATGGGTTTACTTTCGTTTTAAGAGGGGATATGATTACAATGTACAAATATCTCAAAGGTGACTCCATTAACTCAAACTGTTCACTCTAAGGTCACTGAAGAGGACATGGGGCCATGATTTGAGGTTAGAAAAAATAAAATGTAACCTTAGATTAAGGATTTTTTTTTTCATGTTAAAGAATTAAAAATTTGAAACTCCCTCCCCCAGGAAGTGCTACTATCTGAGAGTGTTGACAACTTCAAAAAACTTTATACACATGGCTATGGGAATTTTTCGAGAATACAAATTACACACATATACACGCACATTGGGGTTGATTTCTAAAACTGGAGCATGCAAAATCTGGTGCAACTCTGTTTGGAAACCAATCAGCTTCCAGGTTTGCCTGTCAAAGCCTAATTGAGCAAGCTAAAGTTAAGGCCCATATACACGATGCGAAAAATTGGAAGTAAGATTCCACCTGTTGAGCGATTTGCCGATTTTTGGACTGTAAAGGCCGTACACACGATCGGATATTCCGACAACAATTTTCCGACGGACATGTTTTGTCACATAATCCGACCGTCTGTATGCTCCATCGGACAATTGTTGTTGGAATTTCCGACAACCAATGTTGACTGTGCATGCTCTTAAATTGTCTGACAACAAGCGTGTTCCGTCGGATTGTCCGATTGTGTGTACACAAATCCGTCAGACTAAAATCCAAAGTACAAGCACGCATGCTCTGAACCAATGCTAACTATCAGACAACATTAGCAGAAGTTGCCCAAAGGGTGGTGCTAAAGAGCAGAAAAACCATGTCGTTTTGTAAATGTTGAATGAAAAAGTTCAACCGTCTGTGTGCAGAACAAGTTCCCGGCCAACGCCCTTCAGACAAAAATCCACAAATGTGTCCGATGGAAGTCCGATCATGTGTATGAGGCTTTAGTATGGTGCTTTCAACAGCCAATTCCAGTTTTTCATCAGACAAAAGCTGGATGTGCAGACTACAGTATAACATTTTTGTCGGATGTGAACTCAACGTTCAATATTCGTTTATTTAGTACGCTTTTCATACAAAAAAAATCATAAGAGCAAGACTACACATCAGAAATTAAAGAATTAATACAAAACTTTTCAACACATTATGTCACTTCTTAAAGTTGTACTCTGTCATACGATAATTTTTGCATGGTGAGTAACCTCTTCACCTTTGACATGAGACTAGCATGCAACAAAAAATGGATGAACAGTCGTCCGAAAATCTGATCGTAT
The DNA here is from genome assembly GCF_905171775.1 of Rana temporaria. Classification (NCBI taxonomy): domain Eukaryota; kingdom Metazoa; phylum Chordata; class Amphibia; order Anura; family Ranidae; genus Rana; species Rana temporaria. The sequence goes on along the minus strand of NC_053492.1, from coordinate 38,168,831 downwards.
GTACGAGGCTCTAGAAATTGATTGGCTACCATGAACAGCTGCACCAGATTTCACGCTTCCCATTTTTAGTAAATCAACCCCATAGCTTAAACTGGATGGACTGGTGTCTTTTTTCAACCTTACCAACAATGTATGTAACTAGTAACTATATATTATCCTGATAAATGTGCCTTGTTAAATCTTAATTTTTGGAGATTAATTTGCTTATGTTTATTTAAAATTTTTGGTCAATAATCCCATAAAAATTATTTGGAATACCTATGCTAGTAATTTTTGCAGAAAGTAAATTGTGTATAATTGTGCAAAACGTGATGTCTTTCATAACTGAAAACCATTCATCAAAAAATATTAATCTATTTTATCTTTGTCTTAATCAGCTACTTCAGACTGCTCAAAATGTGACCCTAATGCTACCTGTGAAGACTCTTTTGGCTACCTCCAGTGTTCCTGCAAGGATGGATTTATAGGAGATGGCTTTAGCTGCTCTGATATTAATGAATGTGCTTATTCCTGGTCAAATAAATGTAGTTACTACACTTGTGTAAACACATTTGGTTCTTACACCTGTGTGTGTCCATCTGGCTTCTACAATTACAGTGGAGAGGGATGCATTGATATAGATGAGTGTGCGAACTCTGACCTAAACACCTGTACTCCAAATGCAACATGCATCAATGCCATTGGCTCATATACATGTGTATGCGCTCCCGGATACTTTGGGAATGGCTTCTCTTGTGAACTAGATGAGTGTGCCCTCGGTGTTTGTGGTTTTGGTATGGGATGTGAAAAATACTTTGGTTCCTATTCTTGCTATGATCCATGCAATAGTTACACTACCCTTGATGAACCATGGAGAAGCACTTCAAATGAAGTTTATAATTGGAATTGTGACTATGACAAGCGTGGATGGTACCGCTTTGTAGGTGCCGGAGGTGTCAAAATGCCAGAATACTGTGTATCTGGATATAGGTGTGGCACCTCGGCTCCAATGTGGCTTCATGAATCACATCCACAAATCGACGATGGGATTGTAAATCGTACAGTCTGTGCTTCCTCAGGAGGAAATTGCTGCATGTGGTCAACATCGGTGCAGATTAAATCTTGTCCGGATAATTACTATGTGTACAAATTAAGCAGGGCTCCTGCTTGCAGCTTATCTTACTGTACAGGTAAGTTTGAAAATGTTATTACTATGACATATATTATATTACCAAAAGCATTGGGACTGCCTTTACTAGACATGTGCACACTGAAATATTTTGTTTCGTAATTTCGTTGTCGTGCGAAAAATAAATTTATTTAGTTACTCCCGAAATTTGTTTTTATTTATTTTGTTTTTCGTAAAAAAAATGCGTTTGTCCAAAAATCCAAATTAAGGCTGAATCTGTCATTGAAGGTTTATGGTGTCTGTCGAATGTTCTAAGAAGAAGAAGAAGAAGAAGAAGAAGAAAAAAAAAAAAGAAAAAATCAACAGAATCTTTAAGAAAAAAAAAAAAATATTTGACTCTTCATGTCTCTCTATGTCGAATCTTTTCTCTCTATGTCAAATCTTTTCTATCTATGTTGAATCTTTTCTCTTTATGTAGAATAATATTGGACTAATAGAGTTAAGGTTAGGCACAATTAAGGTTGAATCTGTCATTGAAGGCTTATGGTGTCTGTCGAATGTTCTAAGAAGAAGAAAAAAAAAGAAGATTCGACAGAACCTTAAAAAAATAAATAAAAATTGGACTCTTCATGTCTCTATAATGTCGAATCATTTCTCTCTATGCCGAATCTTTTCTCTTTATGTAGAATAATATTGGACTAATAGAGTTCAGGTTAGGCACATTCGTCCGCAATGAAAACGAAAAAAAAGCATTTGTTTATGCCGGATCTTTCGGTTTTCGTCTTCTGTGCTTTCGTTATAGTTTGTTAAAATGATAATGAAAATACCTGAAATTCGGACGAAAATGCATTCGGACGAAAACAAATGCACATGTCTAGCCTTTACACACACATGAACTTTAATGGCATTCCAGTCTTAGTCTGTAGGGTTCAATATGGAGTTGGCCCACCCCTCCTCCACCCCAAACTCATCCATGTCTTTATGGACCTTGCTTTGTGCACTGGTCCAAATCATTTGGTGGAGGGGGGATTATGGAGTCAGGTTATTTGTCAGGGGTTGGGCTTGGCACCTTAGTTCCAGTGAAGGGAACTCCTTAAGATGTCAGCATACCAAGACATTTTGGACAACTTCATGCTCCCAACTTTGTGGGAATAGTTTGGAGATGGCCCCTTCTTGTTCCAACATGATTGCCCACCAGTGAAAAAAGCAAGGTCCATAAAGACATGTATGAGCGGGTTTGGGGTCGAGGAACTTAACTGGCCTGCAAAGAGTCCTGACCTCAACCCTATACAACACTTTGTGATGAATTAGAGTGGAGACTGCGAGCCAGGTCTTCTTGTCCAACATCAGTGCCTGACCTCGTAAATGCGCTTCTGGAAGAATGGTCAAACGTTCCCATAGACACACTCCTAAACCTTGTGGACAGCCTTCCCAGAAGAGTTGAAGCTGTTATAGCTGCAAAGGGTTGGCCAACATAATATTGAACCCTACGGACTAAGACTGGGATGCCATTAAAGTTCATGTGTGTGTAAAGGCAGACGTTCCAATACTTTTGGTAATATAGTGTATGTGTATATATATATATATATAATTTTAGAACATTATGCATTATACATTTGCGTTATGTAATGTGTGACCTTCTTTTCAGATCCCTCCTCTGTTTGTTCATGTGCACACAATGAAGTATGCCACTATGTTGATGGAAAATATGGGTGTGGCTGCAGAGATGAATTTAACATTTCTGGTAAATATGGATGTGCATTTTGTAAACTGTTGGGTAGAGAAAAAAATATATATTTTTTTTATGTCATCATTAGGGTTAGCTTTTGAGCTGACAAGCAAAGTATGTTAGGCAAGAGGAAGTGAACAGGTAAAGGTCAGGGAAGGCAACATCAGACAGGAAGGTCAAGCAATCAGGATCATTAGACATAAGGCCTTATGCACACTGGACGTTTTTAACGTGGCTGATGTTTTTTCTTTTTCTGCCTCTGAGTACCCCTGCATGTTAACCTGTGTCCATTCACACATAGGTATTTAGAGGAGTTTAGAGGCAGAAAAAAAGAAAACCACATTCAGCATGTCCAGGAGCAGCAGCAATTTGGCAGAAAAAAATGCTTGACGCGTGTAAACTCATCTCAATGCAAGTTAATACTTGGCGTATTTGAGCACTAATGCCTTTCAATGGCCAGATTAAATTCTGGCCATTGAAATTATTTTTTTTTTTTTATTGTCAAAATGTTTATAATTTTTTTATTATTATATAACCTTATATTCCATAGTGTCATAAAGGAAAATACATAAATACGAAACATTTCAATATATTCTATTCCAAAAACTAACATGAATAGCCCCCTACCTAAAATGTAATTAGGAAAAAAGAAAAACAGGATAAAGAATATAGAGAAAAAAAGACCCTAATATGATTCCCTCCCCCCCTCAGTGCACACTTTAGCTATAATGAAAATGGGGTCAGCTCCACCACTTCCATTCCTGGGGGTTACCTCTTCTATTTGGGGTCCTATTATTCTTAATTCTACCATGCCACCCTGCCCCCTTATATACACGTGCATAGGTGTCCTATCTATTCATTTTTCGTGATCCATTCCCTCCATTTGATCCATTAACTCACAAAAAAAGAAGAAAAAAAACCTACTCCCCCCTGCCCTTTAACCCAATATGTATAAAAGGCCCTTAATGGCCACACTAACAACACTATCACCAAAAACACATATAGAGGCCTTAATGACCACTGACCAGATCACTTTAGGCTGCTAGGACCCTTGCAGCTTTAAGAGGTAGGCATCTGCAATGATTCTTTTCTGGTCATCCACTCCCTGGTCTCTGTTCTCTGCTTTAATCCATCAGGGTGATCTCAGGATAAAAAAAACAATACCTGATAATCACACAATATGTTTATTAAAGGTAATAGTAAAATGTATAAAACATATAGCGATGCACTCACATACAGATGTGCCCTGAAGCGGCACCCACTATACAGAGCCTTGATCGATATCAATATATGCCCCAGGTGCGTTCCACCTGGGCTGGACGTGATGTCACTAGACACTCAGAATTTCCACCAGTAAACTAATCTCAATGCATTTCACTAGAAGGCGTCATCAGGAAGTTGTGCAGAAGTTTCACAACTTCCTGATGGGGCATCCTCAAACAAAAGGTGGAGAAGCACAAGGTATCGAACATCCATCAGCTCTGTGATGTCATCATGGAGGAGTGGGAGAGGACTCTGGTGGCAACCTGTGAAGCTCAGGTGAACTCCATGCCCAAGAGGGTTAAAGGCAGTGCTGGAAAAAAATGGTGGCCACACAAAATATTGACACTTTGGGCCTAATTTGGAAATTTTCACTTAGGGGTGTACTCACTTTTGTTGTTTAGATTGGGTTTAGATGTTAATGGCTGTGTGTTGAGTTATTTTGAGGGGACAGCAAATTTACACTGTTATACAAGCTGTACACTCACTACTTTACAATGTAGAAAAGTGTAATTTCTTCAGTGTTGTCACATAAAAAGATAATTTATTGACAAAAATGGGAGGGGTGTACTCACTGTATATGGAAAAAACACCTTGATATAAAAAGGAGAAACATTCAGGTGTGCCTCCAACATAAAATATGAGACGGCCACTAAGGCCCCTTTCACATGTGCGGACCGTATGTCCGCATTTTCATCCATCCGTTTGCGGATAAAAACGGGACATACATTGGTCCCTATGTGATTGCGGGTGTCAGCGGATAAACATCCGCTGACACCTGTAATCACCCGCCTCCGCAAAGATCGGATTTTGCGGACGGAAGAAAATCCTATTTTTTCTTCCGTCTGCGGATCGGATGAACACGGACATATGGTCCGTGTTTATCTGATCCCCCCCATAGGGGAGAGCGGAGAAAAGACAGGGCGGTCCCTGCACAGTGTGCGGGGACCGCCCTGTCAGCCGACGGCTCAGCGGGGATATACGGAGGGAATCCCAGCTGAGCATATGGACACACGGGGCGGATCATTACTGATCCGCCCCGTGTGAAAGGGCCCTTACCAGAGGAAATGGACTCTAGATTATAAATCATGAGCGCAGTATGATATAATATCCTTAAGACAGGTATCATCAACCTTCTTTCCTTTGTAGTGAACACTCACATAAGGAATAATCAATGGTTTACCAGCAAACCATGCGTGTAAGATGAATCAAAGAAACTCCCATAGCGTGAAACTCAGTGAGCTGTTAATGTTTACCTACCCAAGATTCATTTTTGCACACCTAGTGCCCTTTCTATTGGTAAAATGCTTCATAGTCTTATGATTAAAATGGCAAAGTTCATGCACACACTAACGCCGCATACACACAATCAAAATTTCTGACAACAAATGTTCGATGGGAGCTTTTTTCAGAAATTCCGACCGTGTCTAGGCCCCAATGGACATTTTCTGTTAAAATTTCTGACAACAAAAATTTGACAGCTGGTTCTCAAATTTTCTGTCACCAAAATCCGTTCTCGTAAATTCCGAGCATGTGTAGACAATTCCAACGCACAAAATTCCATGCATGCTCTAAATTAGGTATGAGACAGAAGCGCTTGATCTGGTAGAACTAGCGTTCGTAATGGAGATAGCACATTCATTACACTGTAACGGACTGAAAGCATGAGGCTGAAAAGCGTGAATCGTCTCTCAGCAAACTTCTAAGGCCCGGTACACACGGGCAAACATGTACGATGAAACCGGTCCGTCGGACCGTTTTCACCGTACATGTCTGCCAGAGGGCTTCTGTACGATGGCTGTACTAACCATCGTACAGAAGTCCGCGAGTAAACAATACGCGGGGCGTGTCCGCGTCGTCGCCTCGATGATGATGCGGCGATGACGCGGCGACGTGGGCGGGCCTGCCATTTAAAGGCTTCCACGCATGCATCGAAGTCATTCGACGCATGCGAGGGACGGCGGGCGCTCGGACATGTACGGTAGGTCTGTACTGACGACAGTACATGTCCGAGCGGGCAGGATTCCAGCGGACGGTTTTAAAACACGTCCAGGAATATTTGTCTGCTGGGAAAAGGCCCGGCGGGCAAATGTTTGCTGGAATTCGGCCCACTCGCGCCTACACACGACCGAACATGTATGCTGAAACTGGTCCGCTGACCAGTTTCAGCATACATGTTTGGTCGTGTGTACGGGGCCTAACACGACTGGTATTGAACTTACCTTTAATAGTGCCGTCGTACATGTTGTACGTGACCGCGTTCTTGGTGATTCGAATTTCCGACAACATTTGTGCGACCGTGTGTATGCAAGACAAGTTTGAGCCTACATCCATCAGAAAAAAAAACACGGTTTTGTTGTCGGAATGTCCGATCGTCATAACTCATCATTATATCGGTAGATCTGTAAATTTCAATTTTTATTTCTTTACTTTATTACTTATTTAAAGCGGTAGTTCACCCTCCTTCACCCCATTATTCCATTACTTTCGGCATCGTAGCGCGAGCTACGGTATGCCGGTCCTAAATTTTTAATCCCCGTACTCACTGTGCTATTGTTGATTGAAGAATCCGACTCCCGCGGGGAATGGGCGTGCCTATGGAGAGGGAGGATGATTGACGGCCGGCTCTGGCACGTCACGCTCCCCGAAGACAGCCGGAGTAGGTCTCGGCTATTCACAGCGCCTGCGCACAGGCTATGCGCAGGCGCCGTGAATAGCCAAGCCTATTTCGGCTATTTCCGGAGAAGCGTGACGTGCCAGGGCCGGCCGTCAATCACCTTCTCTCACCATAGGAACGCCCATTCCCCGGATTCTTCAATCAACAATAGCACAGTGAGTACGGGGATTAAAAATTTAGGACCGGCATACCGTAGCTCGCGCTACGATGCCGAAAGTAATGGAATAATAAAAAAAAACATTTTTTTTTTTTTTAACAGGGTGAACCCCCGCTTTAAGGATCCATTCAAGCTTTTTCTGTTTTAAGATATTTCAGAAATACGCCCAATACTTACCTGTGGAGCACATGAAATGAAAGTCTCTTTCCTAAAATGTCAGCTAAAAAGTCAAAATATTGATGTCAGTAAACTCAACATTGCAAATGTCGACTGTTTGAAGTTTCAAAATGATATCGGCAATGGAACTTACTCAGTAGCAGTCTCTCTGACAGAAGGGGAATGTGGAGTTCAGCTAATAGTACGTATCTTTTTTTTTTTCTTTTTCCAAATGAATTTTCTTTTATTAAAAGGTAAAAAGCATTTACAGATATCTTGAACAACAGTTATACAATGAAGATTTGTAAAGCCACAGAATACCATTACATAGAGAATTCAGCCACTTCGACATTAGATTATTCATGGTGAGGGATTAGAACCCACATGTAGTTCTAAATGTACTAAAGTTCGGCAGAGAACGATAACTTTGAGGAGAGTCCAAAATAAATATGTTCGGTTGTTGCCAGGGTTTGCGGTATTGAGTTATAGGGTAAGGACTCATTAGGTATGGGGTGTGATTATAGTATAACTCCTTTTGAGTAGGGGTATGGTCAGTAGTTAGAGGAAGCTAGTTATGTATTCCATGCCTCACTTCTGAGGTGGGTGATTTAGGAGTATGTGAAGTGGGTATTTAACTGCTTGCCGACCAGCCGCAGTTTTACGGCGGCAGGTTGGATCGGCTGCGCAAAAATCACGTAATATTACGTGATTTTGCATTTCAGCCACTAGGGGCGTGCGCCTCCTGCTCTCCCCTATTGCCGCTCGCGTGCCCGATCACCGCCAGGCACCTGCGATCATTCGTTACAGAGCGTGAACCAGGAGCTGTGTGTGTGTAAACACACAGCTCCCGGTCCTGTCAGGGGGAGAAATGGCTGATTGTCTGTTCATACAATGTATGCCAGACAGACTGACCATTAAAAAAAATCAGCACAAAATTGCCCAATGTGAACAGGGCTTAGAGATTTTAGTTTTAGACTGGACCTTAAAGCCTCGTACACACGATCAGTCCATCCGATGAAAACAGTCTGAAGGACAGTTGTCTGAAGGTCCGTTTTCATTGGTCCAAACCGATCGTGTGTGGGCCCCATCGGTCAGTTATCCTTCGGTCAAAAAAATGAGAACTTGCTTTAAAATTGAACCGATGGACGCCTAACCGATAGGTCAAAACCGATCGTTAGTATGCAAAAGCATCGGTTAAAAACCTGAGCCTGCTCAGAATCAAGTTGACGCATGCTTGGAAGCATTGAACTTCGTTTTTTTTCAGCATGTCGTTGTGTTTTACGTCACCGCCTTCTGACAAGATCGGTTCATTAACCGATGGTGTGTAGGCACATCAGACCATCAGTCAGCTTCATCAGGTAACCGATGACAACGGTCCTTAGGACCGTTGTCATCGGATGGACTGATCGTGTGTACGCGGCCTTAGGTTAACCGATGAAGCTGACTGATAGTCCATCATGTGTACACACCATAGGTTAAATAACCGATCATGTCAGAACGCGGTGACGTAAAACACAACGACGTGCTGAAAAAAACGAAGTTCAATGCTTCCAGGCATGCGTCGACTTGATTCTGAGCATGCGCAGGTTTTTAACCGATGGTTTTGCATACCAACGATCGATTTTGACCTATCAGTTAGCAATCCATCAGTTAAATTTTAAAGCAAGCTTGCTTTTTTTTTAACCGAAGGTTAAATAACCTATGACGCCTACACACGGTCCATCAGACCATTTTCATCGGTTTAACCTATCGTGTGTACGAGCCTTAAGTGAATGTATTTTTCCTAACCCATCTGCCACTTTTTGGACAGCTTTGCCTGGCATAGGAAATTTAAAAATAACATCTGCTGGCAGGGTCCCCCCCTTTATAAAACTATATTTATTACACAGGTTGTGGGAATATTGTTTACTTGCATAATTTATGTAATATTTTCTATTGTCTATAATTACAATTTAATCAGAAAAGGCATAGCCCAGCCATTTGCCAATTGCATAAATAATTCCTTATGAGTAATCAGTTTTTCTTTTTCCCCCAACAGAAATCTAAAACTTTTGCAACTTTTATCAACACAGTATACATTACCTTGGAATCCAGTAATGGTTCGTTTCTAGCAAGAGAAGTGGCTGTTCAAATGAAATGTTCTTACCCACTTGACATAAAACTTAGTCTTGGCACTGCAATTAATCCCATGGTTAGGTAAATTCTGTTAAGTATTATGTATTTAAAAAGAAAAGAAAAAAAAAGTTTCAATGTCCCTATTGAGGTGTCCTTCATTGTAAGTTGAACCCCAAGACACTGTACATTCAGATGTAGGCAGTGGCAGCCGCTGGTCATTTTTTGGGGGCGGGGTCGGCAAATAGTACCCCCCCCTCGAACGGTCAGTCGGGTCCGAAGCACTTACCCCATCTATGGCGGCGGCTTCCTCTGCTCTCCATGGGCATCACGGTGGCTTCCATTTCATCCCTCCTCCTCGGCAGCCAATTGACATTCTTCTCTCTTTGGCCAATTGGAAAACGAGTCTCAGACCTGCTTCTGATTGGCCGATTTGTGGATCAGTATTTTAATAGCGAATATTCATTCGCTGTTGTAACACCTGGGTGGGCTCCTGGCGCAATGCAACCCGAGTCCACCCTTTTTTGAAGCCTATTTTAGCATCTGGCTCTAATCAGATGCTTCTAAAAACACCCCCGCCGCTGTAATTCATGTATGAGTAAGCATGAGTAAGCATCTATCCAAGATGTGAAACCCGTTAGCCAATTTGTCCCTGTATGTCCACTTCTCACCATTGATTGTTGCTTTGCATGATTTTTTTGGATACTTTGCAGTTTTGGATTTTATCCTTTTGCTTTTTTTTTCCAATAAACATCACCTATCAGAGTGCGGCAGTCCAGAATCATCTTTTCTCTTCACGGATCAGCGCAGAGCCTGCACCTGTCGGTGCATCAGGGCGGGAGCGTAGCATAGGTGCTTGCAGGACTTGGTGCGGTACTTTTCTCATTCTCGCTGTAATTCATGTACCCGGTGTCATGAAAGGGGCTGGATGCATAAATAGGGGGTGGCCGCGGCAGCCGTGGATATGACTGCTATGAATGAATCTATCTAAAATATATTCATATAGGGGGTGGCAGCCATGAATAGAGGGGGCAGCGCCCAGGCGCCTTTAATGAATGGGCCACCACTGGATGTAGGCATTGTGGTGTGCTGCATGGTAACAAAAAGGTCATGTGCATTTATTTTGTCTGTTGGGATGTGTTGGCCCCCCCATTGATAGGTAATGCGTTACCACACCCCAGCTGAATAAAAAATGATGAATCCAGCTTCACAGAAACTTGGTCAAACTCATCTTATCTGATATTGCATAAAAAGTGGGGTCTCGCATCTTAAACACTTCAGCCCCGGAAAAATTGACTGCCCAATGACCGGGCCATTTTTTGCGATTCGGTAATCTATTGCTTTAACTGACAATTGCGCAGCCATGTGACGTGACACCCAAACAAAATTGACATTCTTTTTTTCCCACAAATAGAGCTTTCTTTTGGTGGTATTTGATCACCTGTGCGGTTTTTATTTTTTGCGCTATAAACAAAAAAGAGCGACAATTTAGAAAAAAAGCTATATTTTTTTACTTTTTGCTATAATAAATATCCCCCCCAAAAAAAAAAAAAAAAAAATATATATATATATATATATATATATATATATATATATATATATATATATATATATATATATATATAAAATCCTCAGTTTAGGATGATACATATTCTTCTACATATTTTTGGTAAAAAAATGCATTAAGCGTATATTTATTGGTTTGCACAAAAGTTATAGCGTCTACAAAATAGGGGATAGTTTTATGGCATTTTTATTATTATTATTTTTTTAACTAGTAATGGCGGCAATCTGCGACTTTTATCGTGACTGTGATATTGCGGCGGACACATCGGACACTTTTGACACTATTTTGGGACCATTGTCATTTATACAGCAATCAGTGCTATAACAATGCACTGCTTACTGTGTAAATGACGCTGGCAGGGAAGGGGTTAACCACTAGGGGGCAAGAAAAGAGTTAAGTGTGTCCTAGGGAGCGATTCCAACTGTGAGGGGGCGGGGCTACAAGTGACATGACAGCGATCACTGCTCCCGATGACAGGGAGCTGTAGATCACTGTCCTGTCACTAGGCAAAAAAAATAACAATTCCATTTGGCAAGGAGCAGTGATTTCTTTTTTTTTTAAATGCTTAAAGCGAAACATTAAAAATGTCCAATTCCTTTAGATATCATGCTTGGGGGTGTCCTAATCCTGCCTGTGAAAGGACACGTCTCTGATGTACAGAAAGTGCTGAGGCAGCACTGACATTTACAAAGGAAAAACATGTTAGCAATTGCTAGCAATTGACATTTCATTGCTAGCATTTGTTTAGAAATCTGGCAATGAAATGTTATTTGCTGCCAATTTAAACTGTATCATTTTTATCTTTGTAAATGTCACATTTCCTGTAGCACATCCTACAGCAAGATTGTTTTTTTAATATGTAGTCCCCCCAAAATACATACCAGGCCCTTTGATACTGGTATGGATTTTAAAGGAGTACCTCACAAACAAACAACCCCCCCCCCAGTAAATCCATATCAACTACTAATCCGAACATGTAGCCTGGCTTGTTAGGAAAGGTGGAGTGCAAGTGAGTGGGCCCCCCACTCCTGATACATACAAGTGGTGCCTGACTGTGCAGGGTGGGGGATCCCTTTCTACTTGCAGCTTCTTAGGGGGTGCACTACATCCAGAAAAAAGAAAACAATGACCTGGTGCACATAACTGATCCCAACAGTCTACGTGGCCTAATGACAGCCCCCCAGCTGTCTAGAGCTATATAAGGAAAGCTCCATTTGGTTTAACCACTATCCTACCAGCCGCTGTCGTTGTACGCAGCAGGTTGGCTCTCCTGGGCAAATTGGTGTAGCTGTATGGCGGCCCTTTAAACAGCCGCGCGCCTGCGACGTGAAGTAGGAGCCTATGCACGTGATGTCCGCTGGGCACCTGCAATCGCTCCTGGGAGACAGAAAGAGGGATCTGTCAATGTAAACAGACAGATTCCAGTTCTGTGAGGGAGAGGAGAGAGATCTGCTGTTTCTAGGGATTAGTAACAGCGATGTCTCTCTACTCCCTGTCAGCCACCTCCCCCCACAGTTAGAAACACCTCGCTAGGACACACGTAACCCCTTGATCACCCCCTAGTGTTAACCCCTTCCCTTCCAGTGATATTTATACAGTAATCAATGGCTATTTTTAGCTCTGATCTCTGTATACATGTCAGTAATTGAATTGGTCAAAAGAGTCCGATCTTTCCGCCGCAATGTCGCAGTCCCGCTAAAAATCGCAGATTGCTGCCATTAGTAGTAAAAAAATAATAATAATAAAAATGCCATAAATATATTTTTGCGCAAACCATTCAATAAACACTTATTGCGATTTTTATTTTTATTTTTTTTAACAAAAATATGTAGAAGAATACATATTGGCCTAAACTGATGGAAAAATGTGTTTAAAATTTGTTTAAAAAAAAATGGGATATGTATCATAGCAAAAAGTAAAAAAATATATATTTTTTCAAAATTGTTGGTCTTTTTTTGTTTATAGCGCAAACAATAAAGACCGCAGAGGTGATCAAATACCATCAAAAGAAATCTCTGTGGGAAAAAAAATTACATCAATTTTGTTTGGGTACAGCATCGCACGACCATGCAAATGTCAGTTAAAGCGACACAGTGCAGTAAAAAAATTACTTGGTAAGGGGACACATTCCTCCAGGGCTGAAGTGATTAAATGGGTGATGATTAAAAAACAAAACAATCAGCAAAATGGACATAACCTACAGTCTGTAGCACATGTCCCTTGTGCGGATGCCTCTTTTGTTAGATAAAATTATCCTACATCCATGCCCCCCACACCGCTGCCATAATCTTCCAGTGCAGCTTCTATAAATGGAGAAGCTTGGTGGAAAGGGTGAGCATAGTCAAGTAATCTTGATGAGAGCCTGGGACAGCTACCATGGTTCTATTAACCTCTGCTTTCCCAGGAGGATTATGGCAGCAGGGGAGGGGTGAGGTATGGGTGAAGCAGGATTACACCCAGCAGAGAGGAATCGGCACAAGGGTACACATTCTACTGACTTTAAGTCAGGTCCCTTGTGTTGATTTTTCTGTTATTTTATGTTGACTGCACTTACACTTTAAGACACATTTGGTGCGCATGCAGTATACATTTATTGGGAACCCGCCATTTTGTGCTGAAAACATTCTCACTAGCACAGAAAACTCCTAGCACAGTGGCCAAACTGTCATGGAAAGCTTCTGCCCATTGTTTATGATAAGGAGCTCCCGAGCACGTGACCACTGTGGTAGCCAGTGGTCACGTTGTCTGGAAGCCCACCTCCCAGCATTAGGGCTCCTGTAAAAGGAATCACCGGGCAGCAGCCATGTCAAGAGGTTAAGTTGCCATGTGACATAATAATAATTGTTGTTCAGAAATAATGTCTTTATATTATTATTTTTGCCTTTTGCAGCACAATAAACATTTTGACAGTGGGCATCGGTCAGTTCAAGATCTCCATGGCACTTTTCCAAGATGCCAGCTACACTCTTCCCTATGAAGCACCTGAAGTTCAGTTGTCAATCAGATCTTATCTGTATATTGGTATCATTCTCGATGGGCTCGATAATTCCCCATACGTTGTGTTGATGAAGAACTGTTTTGGCACACCAACAAAAAACATGAATGATACTACAAGATACTACATCATCAGAGACAGGTTTGTTACATTGCACTGTTGATGAAGGTCAATAATAATTAGAAGGATTATGCAAGATCGGTATTCATTTTGGGGCATATTTAACCCCTTCTTCTCTCGTTCAAAGCACAGTCCAACACTTTCTCAATGGCAGACTTCCCAAAAGCGAAAAAAACGTAATCCAGTATCCAAAGGCAATGGCAATAAATCTTGGCCAAGCCCCCATGTGTAGCACTACCCCCGGAGGAGCTGCTGGTTAATTTTGGGTTTGCACGTTACCTCTCTGAGAAAAAATATAAATCGTGCTACCTCTAAACCGTGTGAAACAAATGTTTGAATCACAAAATACACAAAACTATGTGATATATGATGGTATAAATGGAGAGGTTGGTAGCCACTAGAGAGCACTATAAAGCACTCCCAAGCCCCTCAATAGCAGTGAAACAGTGATGATATTAATAATGAACAACAAAAATTATTTAAATCATATCATTAAGCCTAGGTTCACACTGCTGCGAATTCAAAATCGCGGTAAAATGCGTGATTTTACCGCGATTTCGCGGCCGTGATTTTGCCGCGATTTTGCCACGATTTCGGCCGCAATTTAATGTAAATCGCGGCCCTTAAATCGCAAAAAGTAGTACAGGAACTACTTTTTGAAATCGCAGATGCGGCGTCGCACTGATTAGGACAGTGCCAT